>NC_082356.1:10362678-10682178 GCF_027477595.1 Haemorhous mexicanus | reverse complement strand
GCAGACCCTCTGTGACTCCATCATGTGCCTTTGGCAGGAAGAGACCGCTGGTGTGGGCACCGGCCTCTTGGCGGACCTTCTGTTCCTCAATGCTGAGACCGGTGCTGCCATGCTGGATTTGCTTGTGGAGGAGGGTGTCTCCGATCCAACGCAAGTAAGCAGCCTGGGGCAAGGGCTCGATCGCCCCAGCACTGCTGTGGCACCTCGAGCCAGCTATGCCGGGCTCCCTCGGCTCTTGAGGCCCAGCCCAATGTGGTTGGAAGGGAAGCACTTCTTAGGGGAAGCTGGGCAAGTTGCTGCTCTGGCAGGTCTCCGAGTCTCCCCGTGCCTTCTGCAGGTGCCCGCCATGGTGAGGTACATCCACCAGTGGCTCACGGCCAATGAGTCTGCTGGGCACAGGCTGGACGAGGCCCTTCTGGAGCTGACCGAGGAATACCCCTCGGACGTGATGATCACCCTCTTGCGCTGGGCCCCATCGTGTGACAGGTAGGGCAGCCCCACGTGCCTTGAGGGCTTAGGGTTCACCAGCCCGTCACCCAGTAGAGCCTGTCCCTGCTGACTGCCAGACGGGGCGGGGAGTTCCAGGATCCTCTGGCTCCTCTGTTTTACAGTGCTGGGACATCAGCTCCTGAGCCTGGGGCCATGCTCCTTCCCTGCCCCTCAGGGCCTGTACCCACGTGGGCTGGCTGGCCGCTGCCAGCCCGGGGCAGTGGGCAGAGCCAGGGCTGAGGGCTGGCGTGGGCCCTTGCAGCTGCCCAGGCCACGGGGCTGTGGCCTAGACTGCCCTGACACAGAGTTCTGACCCCACAGAGCTGCCGCGACCATGTGGGGAACCATCATGTCCTCGAGCAGGACTGCGGAGCCGGCGCTGCAGTTACTCCTCGACGCGCTCAGCGCCTGGCCAGTGTACAGCGTGTACACCTCTGATGGGGACAACGCAGGAGTCTTTGCCCTGGCTGTGAGTTTCTGGAACCGGCCTTTGCCAGCCCCCAGGCCGCCTCTCAAGCAGCCAGCTCTCTGTCCTCCCCCAGCTGCATCTCCCTGCCTCGGGCACTGGGCTGAAACCTGGCTTAGGGGCAGGGTTCAGGGGCACCAGGCCGGCTGCTCGGCCCGTGTCTCCCCTGGCCTCTCCCTCGTACGCTGGAGCCCTGCCACATGGATGTCTCAGCACTGAGCGTTGTCTCTGGGTGTTTTATTTCTTGCAGGCAACCGTGGCACTGTGGAGAGTCTTCAATCTGACCTGGCGCTCCCCTGTCGTGCTGGAGTATTTCCCCAATCTCTTTCTGCGTCTGCTCTTCCAAGCTTACATCAGCACGCAGGAGATGCCAGAAGAGGTTGAGACTTTCTGGAAGGGATGCCAGGAGGAACACGGCCTCGCCACCAACCCCAACAGGTGCTCCATGCCAGTCCTCGCAGTCTCCCCATCCCTCCCATGCCCCCAGGGCAGGAGCCAGGGCTCCCAACCGTGACCTGGGCTTTGCTGTGCACACAGCTTTGCACTGCAGACCCTGAAGGCCCTGCTCTGCCAAATGCGCTATGAGCACGTGGTGGTGTCAATGGAACGCAAGCGTGCCTGGGACACGCTGCTCTGTGCTGACACCCACCACTATGCAGTGGGTCTTCTGGCCAGGTGAGACCTTGTTCTCCCCCCCAGCCCTCTCCTTTGTGCCCAGAACTCCCCACAAAGTCCCTGTGGTCATGGGCGGCAGGGCCTTGTCACCAAGGGAGGGATGAGCAGACTGGAAAAGGCTGGCAGAGGAGGGTGCCCGGGAATAGCCGCCTCCCAAAGCACCCCCTGGGTGCTTGGGAGAAGACCAGGCCTCTGTGAGTCAGCCCTGGGAGAGGTTTGCCCACCTGGCTCAGGGGCAATGGTGCCTTTTTCTCCCCGCCAGGGAGATGCGCCGCGTCTCCATCATCTGGTGTTGCGGCATGGCATCCTGCCTCTTTGACCTGCTCAGCGAAGGCATTTCAGACTGGGAACTGCCCGCCCTGGCGTTCCTGGTGGAGGTGAGTCCCATGGCCATCGCTGCCTCGCTGAGCTGCCTCCCACCCCTCTGCCCTCTGGTAGCCGCAGCTGCCCGGGACAGTGCCCGTGCCCTGTGCTGCTGCCTTGGCTCGGCCCTGTGTGCTTCTGAGCTCCTGGGCACCTCTGCACCTGCTCTCTGTGCCTTTCAGGTCCTGGACTGCCTGGACTTGAGCGAATGTGGCGAAAAAGTCCTGGAGATCTTCACAAGTCAGCTGCAGAGCGAGTCCACGGAGATGCGTCGCGTGGTGCTCCGCGGCCTCGTGGTGCTCACCTCGATGGTGAGAAGGAGGCAGCAGCTGAAGCTGTGCTGGCAGCATGGGGCTGGGGCAAGCAGCCCCTAGGGCTCAGCTGGGCTTTGGCAGCTGTGCTCTCCCAGCTCTCCAAGGTCACTGTTCAGCTGCCCGAGTGCTTTGGGACAGGCCTTCGGCCTCTGAGCCCTGCAGCAGCAGCGTGGGGTGGCCCAGCCTTGTTTTGCACACAGGATCCAAGCATGTTCAACCTGACTGAAAGCCTTGGGAAACTACTGTGGGATGCGGACGAAGACATCGTGGAGATGACCCTCATTGTGCTCAGCTTACTGCTGCTGCACAAAGACCTCACAATAGCCAGCCCCATCGCCCTGCAGCTGGCTGAGGCGCTCTGGCACCTCTTTGACAATGTGAGGCTCTGTGCCCCCAGCCATGGGCACTTGGATGCTGCCTTGGGCCAGGGCATAGCGGGACCTGGAGCAGCTGATGCGGAGGGCTTTTACTTCCTTTCCCACAGGAAAACAGCCATGTGCAGCTGCTCTCCATTCGCCTCTTCCAAGACGTGATCACGCTGGTAGTGGCAAAGGACAAAAAGGCCCTGAAGAAGCATGTGAGCGAGAGCCTGCTCCCGCTCTTCTTCCACTGCCACGATGAGAACAGGCGTGTGGCACAGGTGAGGCCTCCTGGCCTCTGGTGTCTCCGTGGGAGGGGGCTCAGCTGTCTGCCCACCCCCTGGCACCTGATGGGCTCCAGCCTCTTGCTGGCCTCGGCACAGAGATGCGGGTCCTGTGCCCTGGGCTGCGGTACCATCTCTGGGTCTCTGCTGCTCTGCAGGCCTCTCGGGAAACACTGCTTTCTGCAGTAAGGTTCCTGAAGAGGAAGGATCTCAAGCAGCTGCTGAAGACGGATCAGATGTGGAGGTTGGCCGAGTGCTTGGTAAGGACGGCCTGGAATCCCCAGCCCAATCCCTGGAGAAGCCGCCTGCCCATGGCACCCAGTCTGTGGGGCTGGCAGCTGTGGCCCCTGCCCAGTGCCCCATGCAGGGGCAGCGGCCTGCGCCCCACACACCACTCCCTTTCCTGGGCCGTGCGGGCTTTTCTCCAGGCTCCTCTGACCGAGCCTCATGCCAATGGAGCCCCAAGCCAGCTGGGCTCTGCTGCGGGGCGGCACCATGGCTCACTGGGTCCTCTGCCCCATCCCGAGCCTGGCGCCTGCGGCTGTTGGCCAGGCCTCAGGGCTGTGTGGGCAGGGGGAGCAGTGCAGGGTGTAGGGAGCGCCCGGCCCTGGGGCAGGGCTCTCATCAACCCTTTCTCTCCGTGCCCTGCCACTCTCTGCAGCTGGGAGAGGATAGGAGCCGTGCGGCCGAGCGCCTGCGCCAGGCCCTGCCATACCTGCGGAGCCCACAGGAGCCCCTGCGAGAGGCGGCCGTCAGGTTCATCGGTGAGCCCCAAGCACTGCTCCCTCCCCTCCCCTCCCCGCCCTGGCCTGCTGTAGCTCGGTCCCAGCACCGCCTTCTGCACCGGCAACAGGAGCCTGGGCGCAGGCATCTGCAGCCCTGGCTGGCCTCGGCACCGCTGCCACCCTCTGGCAGCCATGACCTGGGGCGGCAGCCTGTGCCAGGGGCCCGGGCTGAGCCCTGCCAGGCCAGCAGGGCGTGTGGCCTCAGGGCTGGCAGCACCCGTGTGCGGCAGCTGTGGCTCTGAAGGCAGGACTCGCTCTGTGTTCCCAAGGGATCGCCGGGCGCTACCTGACAGGGCAGCAGCCAGAGTTCCGGATCATCTGCATGGGTGAGTGAGGCCTGCAGGCTCTCAGCGGGGGCTGCCACCGGCAGCTGCATTCCCTGCCCTGCCCGTGGGTGGCTCCGCTCCCTGCGCGCACCAAGGGCAGCGTGGTCACAACACACTCTTCAGGGGCCTGGGGGACATTCCTGGCCAGCAGCTGCCAGCTCGTCCTTCTTCTGTCCTGCTTCTTCCAGGCCCTGGCAGGAGCTGTGTGGGATGGACGTGGCAGGAGGCTCTGCCCAGGTCCCCGCAGATCCACCCTCTGACTGTGGCTCTGTTTCTCTCTCTTGCAGCCCTTCAGGACATGACGGATGACACCAGCCCTACCGTCTCATGCCTGGCACTTCAAACTCTGTACATCAATTTAGCTGTACAGAGCATTCCCTCCTCCCGACTCCAGAAGATGCGAGACCAACTCCGCCAGCTCTGGAAGTCGCGGCCTTTCCTGTTTCACCCTGGCTGAGTGTCCTGCTGTGGCGCCGTGGAGAAGTGATCCGGGAGGCTGCGTCTGCTGGGGCCACCTGAACCTGCAGGGAACACCTCTCCTCTGCAAGCACTTCCTTTCCCACCCTCTATAGGAACATTAAATTGCTGTTGTCATACGCCAATGTCCGGGAGCTTTCTCTTGGTGCAGAGTGTCTTCAGGCCAATAGGGAAGAGGGGAAGAAAGAGTTCTTCCTCTGAGCAAGTTGCCCAGAAGTGGTGTGGAAGGGAAAGTGGCCAAAAGCCCCTTGGCCTTTGGTGGTCCTGCAGGAACGTTTTTGTTTCTGCATCAAGTCTTCTGGAGCTGGGGGAACAAGTGAGTTCCGTGTCTGTCGAAGAGCAGAAAGCGGCAGGATGTGTCTGCTCCCAGCGCTTGCCTTGGCCGTTCCTTCTCAGTGCTGGCAGCATCATCAGGGACACACCTCAGGTTCTCTCATGCCGGAGTTATCCCAATCTTCTGCACTTGCCCAGCTTCCTCCCAGGTTCACCAGGGAAAATCGCTGCCCATGCCAGTCCATTCCCTTGCCCAGAAGGCACCTGCTTGTGTTTGGACCCGAGCTGCTGGCCACAGCCAGACGGGCAGCGCTCGCAGCATTGGCCATCAGACGCTGGGCTGACTGGTGATTTCTGGTTTCTCTCCCCAGAGTGCCAGGACATCATTAAGGGGTGTTTGTCCATGCAACCCTTGGACAGGCCATCCTTAGAAGAGCTTTTCTGTCATCCTTGGGTGCAGGGTGTTCCTCTGCCCTAGAAGATGGGAGAGATCCATGTGCACAGTTGGATCCAGGGGCCTGGCAGGTAACAGCTCCACACATCTCTTGGCAATCAGTGGCAAAGCATACCAGACTGGTTTTGTCCTGCCTGTAGCTCTGAGCAGGGGTCAGCAGAAGGGAATACGCAGCTCTTGGGTTGGAGCTGAGCTGGAGACCTGGTGTGGCAAGCACTGGTGGCCACCATCCCCGCTGGTTGTGTTTGTCTGGTTCATGGATGGCTGGGGCCCTGGGCAGAGCCCTGACAGCCTGGTCTGGCCCCAGGGAAAGAGAAGGAGCCCCTGGAGAAGCTGTACCTGGTGGGGCTGCTGCTGGAGACACCAAGGAAAACCTCAAGGATGACAATCTCTTCCTCAGCCTGGCCAGCTGAAGATGATGGACTTTGATTCTGGCACCTTCTTCAAAGCCAGGCTCCATGCCCAAATTGCAGGTGAGTCCACAGCCATGGGGATGCTCCCAGATCTGAGCATGGCATGGCCTGGCCAGGCACAAAGGGTTCCCCCTTTGCTGGGGCAGATGCAATGAATTCTTCAGTTGGCTGCCCAGCTGCTTTTTGGCTCTGGGCAGCTGCTGAAGGCTGGATGTGCCGTGGCTGGCTGCAGGCTGGGCACATGTCCTGCCCTCCTGCTCTGCTCCCAAAGGCAGCAGGGATGGGCAGCTCTGGGCACAGCCAGCATGGCCTGGGCACCGCAGGCCTTGGCACAAGGGGACAGGAGCCCTCAGGTGACAGGCAGTTTCTGGTGTCTCTCCTTGCAGCTGGGCTCTGTGGGTGCTGAGGCTGCTCTGGGCTCTGCCAGGGCTCTGCTGGAGCTCAGCACTGGGCTGGAATCAGCCAAAGAAGAAATGGTGTGACCTGTAGCACAGACTTGCTTGAGCATTTCGGCAACACAGCTCAAGTTTGCAGAGTGTACACCTCCAAGGGAAAACATGACACCCCCCCAAAAAAAAAAAACTTGTTCAATAACTTCTGAAATGAAATCAATCTGGGGTGACCCCAAATTACATTTCGCAGCCTGCTCTAGCTGAAGCTCAGCCCTTCTCTGAACAGTTCTCTCCACTGCCTGCCTTTTACTTCCCAACTGCTCTCTTCCCGCAGTGAGCTCCCAGCCCATCGCAGTCTCTATCACACTGTTGCCTTCCTTGGTGCCCCCTCACCACAAGGAAGAGGGAGCCCCAGACTTAGGAATTCATCCTGGGACTGGCTGAGGAGCAGCAATGTCTCAGAGGTCCAGTGGGATTTTAGTGTCATTCAGAGCCACTCTCCAGCCCTCAGCTCTGCTCACTGCTGAGTTCCTATTCCCTTTTCCTCATCCTTTCAGCAGGATGAGCTCTGTGAATCCCCTTGAGCCTCCCCAGCCCACTCTTCCCAGCCCACGCACCCCCCTCAGTTTGGCTGAAGCTGAAGCTTCTCTGTCTCCTCTGGCACACCAGTCCAGTGCCCTGTGCGGGGAGCCCCAGCCCAGAGCACAGCACCAACAGTGCAGTCCAGGCTGGAGCAGCTGCCCTGCAGGCCTGGCTTGGCTCTTTGTGGCAAGGGAATGCTCCCTGTTTCCAGCTGTCCCTGCAGGATGGCCCCAGGGCAGAGCCCAGCCTGGCTCTCACTGCAGCCCCTGGAGCTTGGGGCAGACAGTGCTCCCAGAGCTGAGGTTCCTGGGGAGCACCCGGAGCGGTGCCTTGCACTCTGTTGCCGTGTGTCACAGTGCAGGCTGGCTGGTACTGTGTGAATGCACCAGCCCCTGCTTTGACTGAGAGGGGCCTCACCCAGTCACATCTCTGCCAAGGCTGCAGCATTTCACTGGCCAGAATCTGACAGGGCATAGAGATCAGAGTAATGAAATTATCCAGACTGGGTTTTTCAAAGGCCCTTTAGAAGGAAGGGCTTGAGAATAAACATTCTCTGTTTGCCACATGGACCTTGGGGTGAGTGGTCTCTTTGTCTCCAACCCATTCCCTCCCCCTGCCAATGTTACAGCCACCCACTCCCTCACACATCCCCCCTCGTGCCTTCCCACTGCCGTGTCCTGTCAGGGCTTCTCCAGCCCCTCATCCCTTCGTGGCTCTGTCCCCTCAGGGTCTCCCCCATCCCAGCCAACCTGCCCGGCAGCAGCACCACAGCCCCACAGCAGCTCCAGAGGAGCCCCATCCAGAGGCACCTCGGAGCCCTCAGCAATCCAGCCAGCAGCACACGGGCAGGAGGACACAGATGGCCCTTCCTGGCTGGCACAGGGCTTGTGGCCATCTCCAGGCACCGCTCCCGCAGGGATCCCCGCAGCTCCGGCCCCTGCCCAGCCGCTCTGTCACCTGCACAAAGGCTTCAGAAGAACCACCAAAGGCCAAGGGCCTTCTGACCATTTTCCCTGCTACACTGCACGTCTGGGCAGTTGGCTGAGCCCAGGCACCCTTTTCCCCCTCTTCCCCTATGCCCTGCTAACCCTTGCCAGCAAAAGAAAACTCCTGGGAGTCTGTGTATTATAACACATTCTATATTCATAGACTAAAGAAAAAAAACAAAAAGAATAAAAGAAGAATTTTAAAGAAACAGAAAATTCCCGCTGGCTCAGGTTGCTCCAGCAGACACAGCCTGTGGGCTCAGCTCTCTGCAGAGCTCCAGCAGCGCAGCCAGTCGAGCCCCGACAGACGAGGCCGTGTCCTCCATGCCCTGCAGAATTGATCTTGCAGCCTCTGGAAGATGGAATATTGCTCACCATATAGTGCCCGGAGGACATACAATGTTTGAAGTGCCATGTCTGACACAGCACTGCTGATGTCCTCTGTCAGGTGTTCAAGGGCTGAAAGAGAGAGGAACAGAGCCATGGTCAGATCCCAAATCTTTGGGGACGCGAGGAGAGCCCCCTGCCAGGGCCGTCCCAGCCGGCTCTAGGCATAGCCAGGAGGAAGCAGGGAACAACGGGACCAGCCTGAAGCTGCTGGCCACGAATCCTCCACGTGGTCCTGAAATCTCTGTGTGCTCTGCCCACGCTGCCCCTCGTCCGCACAGGGAGCAGAGCCCTCTGCAGCCGGGGCAGGGCTTGCAGCTGCCCCCACCAGCCCCCACTGCCAGCCCGCTGCCCTCACTCACCAGTGCAGATGAGCTGGAGCTCTTCCTTCTTCCCCCTCAGGTACTGCCCAGCCATCCCTGTGAACACAGAGCCTGTCACGGCCCCAGCGGCACAGCTCCCTGCCAGCGGCACTGCCGGCGCTGTGGCCACACAGCCTGCTGGCCCGGCAGGGCTCAGCCCGGGCCCTGGCCGCACGCTGCCGCCCAAGGGCACGGCTGCCAGAGGGCGGCAGCAGCGCCGAGGCCAGCCGGGGCTCCACGGCGCCGGGCCCGGCCGGCACTGCCGGGGCAGCAGGCGGGGCTGGGGCCGAGCTGCGGCGGGCCGGGGAGGGAGCCCGGGCTCGTGGCTCACCCATGAACCTGATGGCCGCCTCTCGCAGGGGCTCCTGTGGGCTCTGCAGGTAGCGCAGGGCCCGGCGCAGGTGCTCGGCCGCTCCGCTCCTGTCCTCTGCCAGCTGGAGAGAGCGGCAGGAGGGAAGGAAGGGTTGGCGCGGGCTCAGCCCCTCGGCCGGGCGCTGCCTGCGCCCAGCCCCGACCTCCCCTGCCCGCACAGCCCTGAGGCGCGGCCAGCAGCCGCTGGCGCCGGGCTCCCGAGGGGAGGGGCCAGAGGGCCGGCTGCTGCCCGGGGAGCCGCGGTGCCGGCCCGCCCCGCAGCTCCGCCGGGCCGGGGCTCCACGGGCACCTGGCTTGGGCCCACGGGAGCCTTGAGAGGAGCCCGCGCGGCCTCTGCGTGCAGCAGCGGGCAGGGGCACAGCTGCCCGCCCCGCACTCTCAGCACCGCCCTCGGGGGCCTTCTCCAGGCTGATGCTGGGACTTCCAGGCCATCCTTACCAGGCACTCGGTGAATTTCCACAGCTTCTTGTTCTTCAGCAGTCTTTCAAGATCCCTCCTCTTCAGGAACTTGGCCACACAAAGCAGCGTTTCCTGTGAAGCCTGGAGAGCAGCAGAGACGAGGAGATGACCCCACAGCCCAGGGCGCAGGACCCGTGTCCCTGTGCCAAGGCCTGGAGGAGGCTGCAGCCTGGCAGGCACCAGGGCAGGAGGCAGCCAAGCCCCCTGCCAGGGCGACAGCAGCAGCCCACGAGTCCTCACCTGTGCCACAAGACGATTCTCATCATGGCAGTGGAAGAAGAGTGGCAGCAGGCTCTGGCGCAGGGGTGTCTTCAGGGCCTTTTTTGCCTTTTCCGCTGGATGAGTCACCAGTGTTCGGAAGAGCAGTATGGAGATTACCTGCACCTGGCTATTGTCCTGTTTGAAAGGAAGGAAAAAAGACCTCAGAATCGGCTGCATGGGGCTCAGCTTGACGCAGGCCTGCAAATCCTCAGGGCACGAATTGTCCGGGTAGCACCCAGTGGCCGTGGCTGGGGGCAGCGAGCCTTACGTGGTCAAAGAGTGGCAGGAGCGCCTCAACCAGCTGCAGTGTGATGGGGCTGGGCATCAGCATGTCATTGTCCAAGATGATAAAGCTGAGTAGCATGACTGTCATGATAACTATCTCTCCATCTGTGTCCCACAGGAACTCCACAAGACTTTCAGTCAGGCTCCACATTTTTTTGGTCTGTGCAGAACACAAATTTGTGAAATGCCATCCTCCTGCTGCAGGGCCTGAAGGCCAAAGGCCTGTCCTGAAGCACTTGGGCAGCTGAAGCAGGAGGCAGGAGAGCTGGAAGCAGCTGCCCCAGCTCCCAAAGCCCAGCCAAGCCCAAGCGACTGCATTCCCTAGCTCAGCCTCAGCCACTGCCCCCTTCTCACCATTGAGGGCTTGTCAGTGAGATCAAGAAGGGCCCTGAGCGCCAGGCGACGCCTCTCTCTGCACTCCCTCCGCAGCTGCCTTGACAAGATTTGCAGGACTCTGTTAGCACTGCGTTCACTCAAGTCCAGGCACTCGAGAACCTGAAAGGCACAGAGCAGTGACAGCGGACCCGGCCGGCAGGAGCTCGGAACCGCACAGGGCCGGGCCCAGGCAGCAGCGCAGGGCACGGGCTCCATCCCAGGCAGCTGTGGCTCTGAAAGGGCAGAGAGCTGGGAGGCAGCTGAGCAAGGCAGCGCTGGCCATCAGGCTCACCTCCACAAGGAACGCCAGGGCAGGCAGCTCCCAGTGTGGCTCCTGTGTGCTGAGCAGCCGGAGCAGGTAGCGAGCGATCCGGGAACACAAGGGGATGGAGACACAGGACATCTCCCTGGCAGGAGAAAAAGTAACCAAGACTGTGGGCCAGGAGCACAAACCTCCGCCAGGACTGACACACACAGGTCTGGTCTTTCCCCAGCATTGTGCAAGTGGCCCTGGACTACTTGGGAGGCGGCTCCTTGTGGGCACCCTCCTCTCCCAGCCTTTTCCAGTCTGCTTGGCCGTCCCTCGGTGACAAGACCCTCTGGCCCACAACCACAGGATCTGTGTGGAGCTCCCTGGGCACAGAGCACAAATGTCAGAGGCAGTGGGGAGAAGGGGGTCTCACCTGGCCAGCAGACTCACGGCACAGTGGTGGGTGTCAGCACACAGCAGCATGTCCCAGCCACAATTGTGTTCCATTGCCACCACCACATCCTCGTGCTGCGTTCGGCAGAGCAGGGACTTCAGGGTCTGCACTGCAAACCTGCGTGCAGAGCAAAGCCCAGGTCACGCTGGGAGCACTGGCTCCTTCCCAGGCCACGTGGCAGGGACAGGAGGAGTAGGATGGAGCACCTCCTGGGGCTGGTGGCAAGGCCATGTTGCTCCTGGCATCCCTTCCAGAAGGTAATGACCTCCTCTGGCATCTCTTCTGTGCTGAAGAACACTTGGAAGAGTAGATGCACAAACAGGCAGGGAAAATACGCTGTCACTACACGTGAGACGCGGGGCTCCTGGAGCATCTTCCACATCACCACGGTTGCCTGCAAAGGACAAAGCCCCCCTGAGACAGTGCTCAGTGCCGAGGTGTCCGTGTGGCAGGGCCCGAGCTTGGCAGGGAGAAGCCCGGAGAGACTGTGCAGGGGGAGCACGGGGCCTGGCGGGCCTGGAGCTGCCCCTGGGCCAGGTTTCAGGCCAGCGCCTGAGGCAGGGAGATGCAGTGGGGGAAGGAGGATGGAGAGCTGCTGGAGAGGTGGCCTTGGGGCAAAGGCCAGTGTCAGAAACTCACAGCCAGGGCAAAGACACCCGTTTTGTCCCCATCAGAGGTGCACATGCTGTGCTCTGGCCAGCTCCCCAGCACATCCAGGAGGATCAGCAGCACTGGTTCCGCAGTCCTGGGCGAGCACATGATGGTCTTCCACATGGCCATGGCAGCTCTGTGGGGTTAGAGCTCCGTCTCAGGGAGGTCTCAGACACAGCACGGTGGCCTGGGCAGCAGTGGGGATCTGAGCCAGCTGCCAGCTCTGCCTCTGCCCATTGTCCCTCACTGGCAGCACCCAGGCAGCCCAGCCCTTTGGGGACAGACCCCTGAGGGGCAGGGAGGGAGCATGGCAGCAGGCATGGGAGGTGACATGCCAGGGCTGGCAAAGGGAGCAGCCAGAGGGCCCTGGAACTCTCTGTTGGTCAGACACCTGGGCCAAGTTGTACAGGCTGCTGGGCTGGGGAGCCCTGAGCTCTCTGGGCAGGTGGGCCCCATACCTGTCACAGGATGGGGCCACACGCAGCAGCGTCATTAGTACGTCAGCAGGCTGTACTTCGGTGAGATCCAGCAGGGTCCTGTTCAGCCTGTGCTCAGCAAACTGATTGGCCAGGAGCCACTGGTGGATGTACCTGACCAGGGCGGGCACCTGGAGAAGGCACAGGAAGACTTGGAAAGCTGCCAGAAGGAGGAATGTCCCCAGTGTCCCCAGAGAAGTTCTTCCCTTCCCACCACACTGCCATGGCCTCAAAGCCTTCCAGTGACCAGTGGGTGTGGCTTGAGAGGCCAAGCAGTTCCTGGGAGGATCAAACCCTGGCCACAGGCTGCTTACTTGCTTTGGGTTGGAAAAGCCCTCCTCTACAAGCATATCCAGCAGGGCAGCACTGGTCTTGGTTTTGAAGATGTGCGTGTATGCTCTGAGCCCAGTTCCCATGGTGCTGGTCTCTTCCTCCCGAATTCTCTTGATGAATTTGCAAACCAGCTGTAGGAGAAGGGCAAGAAGCCAGGGATGGTGCATAGAATGCTCCAAGTGCGGTGACAGCAGGCCCAGCCCAGGTGGGGGTGGCTGCAGGTACCTGCGCTGTTCGGCGGAAGAGGCCACGGGCGGGGTCCTGCTCTTGTGTGCGCTCCAGGGCTGCACCTGGCAAAGAACGAGCGCAGCCAGAGCTGAGGGGCTGCGGGAGAGGCCGGAGAACACAGCCCAGCCCTGCGCTCCCCAGGTGGGAACAGCCCTGGGATGCCTGAGGGGATGGAGCACGGCCACTGCGGGGTGTTTGCCTGGCCCCTGTCCATGGGCATGGCCCAGGGGATGGGATGGGATGGGATGGGATGGGATGGGATGGGATGGGATGGGATGGGATGGGATGGGATGGGATGGGATGGGATGGGATGGGATGGGATGGGATGGGATGGGATGGGATGGGATGGGATGGGATGGGATGGGATGGGATGGGAAGCAATGTTGCCAGGCTGGCTGCAGGCACCATCCCTGTGGCCCAGCTCTGCCACTCACCCTCCTGCAGCAGCTCAAACAGCACCTCCTCTTTGGTCTCCTGTGCTGGAGCAGCTCCAGCGCCTTTTTCCTCCTCCTCCTCCTCCTCCACCCACGCCAGCTTGGGCACTCTTAGGGGTCTCTGCTCCATGTCTCTTAGTGGATTTGTGGCTACTTGCTGGAGAGATGCCTCAGAAAAGCTCAGAGTCAGCAAGTCCTGCAGTGGTGCCTGGAAGGCACCTTCAAGTAAGAAGCCTCAGGAAGGCAACAGGACAGCAAGTCCTGCACTCTGGTCTCGAGGGCTCCTGCCACAAGGACAGGAGACTCCTGTCAAGGATTGTGGTCTGGCCTCGAGGGCACTGGCAGCAGGGATGGGAGATGCCTCTGGGGCACCAAGTCCCACACTCTGCCCTCAAGGGCACCTGCAGAAGAGAAGGGAGACCACGGGTTTGCAAGTCCTGTGGTCAGGCCTCGAGCTCAGCTGCAGGAATAACACCTTGGAAAGGCTCCGGTTTGGACAGGAACGAGCGCGCTGTGTGGGGGATCCTCACGGCACCGCTCTGTCCTGTCCTGTCCCGTTGTGTGCTCTGAGACCTGAGGTGTGCTCTTGTCACTGCCAGCTCCTTTTTCACCACGTGTCACAAAGGGCCCTTGGACACCTGTTCTATGCCACGGTGCCCATGCTGCACTGTGTCACAAAGGGCCCCTGCACACACTGCCCCTTGCCCTGGGGCCACCCCCAGCCCACCCAAAGTGGCCCAGGTTGAAGGAATCTCTCACCCCAAGTGTCTAAGACAGCCCGACAGGGTCTTTAGGAACAGCTCAAACCATCAGCAAATGCTGCCCTGCTCTGTGGGCTCAGGGCAGCAGAAGGAGCCTCCAGGGCTGCCAACACAGCTGCACTGGGAAGGGCACGGGGCCTTCCAGGGAAGCTGGCTCGGCCTCCTTGGGACACGTCCTGGCTGGTGGTCATCCTAAACCCATGGGTGTGGCATGGACATGGAACGTGTGGGCCAGGGCATGAATGCTGCTCTGAGCCCTGGGGCCCGGGGAGCGCTGACATCAGCAGGTGTGGCTGAGTCCCTGCCCAAGCAGACCTGTCCCCCGCCCCCGAGCCCTGGCAGCGCTGGTGCCCATCTCCTGCCCCAGAGACCTCTGCCCCCGGGGGGCTTCTGTGCCAGAGGGAGCCAAAGCCCACAGGCACTGGGGACTGTGCTCCTTCCTGCAGGAGCTGTTGGCAGGAGCACCTGGAGACACTGCTGGCAACACTTGGTCTGGGTCAGAAGTTCTCACTCCATGCTGAAATTATTTTCTCATTGAAGTAATTTCCTTCAGCACAAAAACACCTTAGTGGCAAAGGCACAGAAGAATCTGGCATTTAAGAATCCTCACTTCAGGAAAGCTTTACTTCCCGTTGCTCAACTCAAGTAGTTCCAAAAATTTGCAGCTTCCCAACTTCATTGGGATGGCCTGAGAAGGTGAAGAGTTGGAATTCTGCTTTCTGTCTCAAAGCAGCAACTCATTTGCCTTAACATCATCCACTGAGAGTCACTTAAAATAACACTGTACAGAGGTAAAAAAACAGCCATTCTTTGGTTTGCAAATGGTTTTCTGTGAAGAGATGATATTATCCTAATTCTCTTAAAGAATAAAAGCTCTCAAGAAATTAAAGTCCACTCAGTGTTACAAAAGTAGCCCAAACAAATGAGTAGATGGCAAAAGGGCTAATCCTCCCCCTGGTACAGATATCTAAGTGGCCAGTAAAGAACAGCTCTCCCCTTTTGTTCCCTGCAGGAGAATCAGGACCATGAACAAAAATAGTCACAGATATTCTTTCTGTCCTCAGTAACCAAAGTCGTGCCAAACCACAGATGCTGCCTTCAAACTGACTCAGATTCCAGCCTAGACCTCTCACCTTGCAGATAACTCCTTCCCGACACCCCACCAACACCAACACCCCCAAACTCCAACACAGAAGCCCTCAACACCTCAGCAGGACCCCCAGCTGTCCCTGTCCCTCTGCAGAGCTTTCCCACCCTCCAGCAGACCCCCTGGTTCCCTGCACATGCCGTGGGATGGCACTCAGAAAGATCTGCCCCAATACCTTCTTCTGTGGCAAGCTCAGGCTGCCAGGCCTATGGTTCCTGGATCACCCTTCCCACCTCACTGGCAGCTCCCTGGGAAGCACTTTCCTTGAGAAGCAAGCCCCTTTCCTCCAAAGGCATTTCCCCAAATGTGTAGCTTTCCTGGGGAACACCAATACACTCTTAAGAAAAGCTGGCAAGGCTGAATGACTTCAGGTCCTTTCAGGACAGGCACTCCAGCTCTAGCTCGTATTCCCCCAAGTGTGTTTCCAGGTGGAGGTTCAGAGGTGCAGCCCCAGGCCCTCTACAAACACAAGCTGCCCACTGCCTCTTCACCTGCCTCAACTACTGCCTGCGGTCACAGCAGCAAAACCAGGCTGTTCCCAGCCAGAGCCCAGAGCCCTGTTCCTGCAGGATGCTCTTGCCAGCACCTTCCAGGACTCTCGGCTGTGCATGCAGAGCTTTTCATGCTGGCTCCCAACAGGCTTTGGAAGGCAGAGCACAACCTGGCTGGCTCTGCCACCAGCACACTCCAAACACAGGCAGAGGAAGAAGCAGCAGGGGCTGTTTTGCAGCCATGCCCAAGAGAAACTGGAAGGGTGCCCTCCCTCTGGTCTCACTTGGTTGGCTTTCTGACTGGCTCTGAGCCTGGGGCTGCCATTCCTTGGTTGTGGGGACCAGAACCACACCTGGGATCCCAGCACTGCCTGACAGCGCTCTGGGCACTGGCATGGTCGCACCTCCGAGTCTCAGGCACCGTGCTGCTGCTTCATTTGCCCTTAGGCACACCCAAAGCTCTCTGTTAAGCCCAGATGGTCTCTGGTTCTGCCCTCTTCCTGATCCTGTGCAGGGATGGAGCACTGCTGTGCTTTCAGGAAGCTGTTCTTGAAACCTTCCAGCATTCCAAGCTCCTTTGCCCTCCATGGATGCTTTCCATGGAATCCCTCATAGGTGGGTTCAGAGCATTCTCAGGTTTGCTCTTCCAAAGTCCAGGGGCTCCAGGGTGCTCATCAAGATCTGTAACTCCACAGCGTTGTGGAACTGGACTTTTAGCACAGGGACCTTTCCAGCCTGATCTGCCCTCGTTCCTCTGTGTCTGTGCACAAAACACAGTATGGAAGAGAATGGCAGGAGGGGCCTGTGTGTCCCAGGGCTCTGGATTTGCATCGTTCCAGCTCCACAGAGATGCAGGTAAAGCAAAGAAGCCAAACTGTTTATTAATGGAAGGCTAAGCAAAGGGATGAGCTGGGAGGGAAGAAAGGGGATGGGCAGGTTCTGAGGGCTGTCAACAGCAAGAGAGAAGGCAGGAGCTATGGGAGCTTCCCACAGGCTCAGCTGTGCCAGTCATCATCTGTGCCTGGAGCTCCAGCTGATCTCCTCAGGTCTCCAGGTGGTCTCACCTTCCAAGAGATCTGGAGGTCTTAAAGAGACACTGGTTCTTCTGAGCCAGCAGATGAAAGTAGTTCAGCTCTTCCCTCAAACATCACCTGAACAAATATGCTTATGCAGGAGGGGCTGTTGTATTCACTCAGGCCTTGAAGGGCTGAAAGAGACAGGAACAGAGCCACAGTCAGAACCTGGATGTGCAGGAATCCAAGGAGACCTTTCTGCCAGAGCCATCCCACCCAGCTCTTGCCAAGGCCACAAGAGAGGAGGGGCCAAGGGGATCAGCTGCAAGGTGCTGGCCATGAATCCCCCTGCCCACATCCCTGAAATCTCTGTGTGCTCTGCCCACAGCACCCCTCGTCCACACAAGGAGCAAAGCCCACCACAGCCAGGGCAGGGATTGCAGCTCCCTGCCCAGGGATTGCAGCTCACCCAGCCAGCCCCTGCTGACAGCCCACTGCCCTCAGTCACCCTCACAGAGGGCCTGGAGCTCTTCCTTCTGCCCCATCAGGAGCAGCCTGGCCACGCCTGGGAACACAGGGTAATCATAGCTAAGGCTGCTGTGGCTATTATCCAGTTTGATTTATGGCTTAATAAGGTGAGGAATTAATGGATTTTTAACTTCCTCTGGAAGGCAGGCACATGGATTCAGAGCTATGAGACACTAAGTGTATGTTTTGGGGGTTACTTTAATAATGGTACTTACTGTGAGGAAATGACACTGGGGGAAATTTTCTCCCAGCCATTCACCCAGCTCTTTGGGTCTGCCCCACCAGTTTTCAAAGGGTTCAGATCCACTCTAAATGCTAAAGATACCATACAGTGGTCGGTGTTGCTGATAGGCCTCTTCTATTTAGCATTCAGAGATAAAAGAAGATTAACCTGGATAACCACGCTGACACCTACCCCAGAGACAAGGGATGCTGCTGCCCCAGAGCCTGACCCTGCCCCAGAGCCCATCTCAGAAATGAACCACCCAGGTTGGGTGGGGATTCTAGTGAAAGAGATGGGCCAGATGCTGAAGGAGTACATTTCCACAGCTGGTGAAAAACCCTTCCCCTGCCTCAAAGAGGGAGAGTCTGATAGTGCAGCAGTGGAACCCACAGATGTTACAACTGTCCAGGTTCCAGCTGAACTGCAAAGGCAATCACAGCCAGCAGCAGTTGCCCCAGTGGAAACAAGGAGGTCTGAGATGAAGCCAGAGCACCCAGATGAAGATAAGAAAGGAGGGCCCTCACAACCCGCAGGACAGACAACAGTGGAGATCATCACTGAATCCCTGATGTATGAAAATCTCTGTAATCTGCACAAAGACATTGTACAGCGGGGATATGAGGCTTGTACAATCTGGTTACTCTGGGTCTGGGACCTTATGGGTCCAGCTGTGCAACTGGATGGCGGTGAGGCAAGGAAATTGGGACCCCCTACCCAGGACTCAGGTATGAATCAGATTTTTGTAAGGGAGTTAAGCTCCCTTTCCCTCTGGGAGTAGATTTCATGAGTGCCAGAGGGAGGTTTGTCCACAGGGAGAGAATGCAGGATCACCGCCATAGAATGTGCTGGAAGACCCTCTGACGGGGGAGGAAGGGATCCAACAGCTGAGAGAAGTGGCAGTATTGGAGGTACTCTTTGGGAGGGATGGACAGCATGATAATGACCCCAACAGGGTTAGGTGCCCAGGGCAAATATGTTAGAGTCTGGCAAATCTGGGGCCATCTCAATACATCACCTTCATTGCAACAATTAATGCCGATACCAGCCGAGAGACAGTGGGCTCTGTTGCCAACAAGCTTAGAAATTATGCAAGTATGATCAATGGCCCGATGCAGGCTCATGTCTCTGCTGTGCTCCAAGAACTCAGAGAGGAGATGAAGGAGGAGGTGAGGAGGAACAGTTCCCACATTGCAGCAGTGTGAGTCACAGGCCCCAAAGTCAGAGCCCAACATTCCCCAGCTAGAGAGAGAGGGTACACCCCACGGGCTGACCTGTGGTTCTTTCTGCAGGACGATGGGGCAGAGACATGGGAAGGTGGAATGAGAAACCCACTTCTGTCCTGGCAGCACGAGTGTGTCAACTCAAGGAGGGAAACACTAATCAAGGGAACTCCAGTAAAGTGAAGGTAGCCTCAACCTCCCATGACCGAGCTGCTGAGTATGATCTGTCTGATCCCCTTGAAGGAACCTCTGCCATGTATGCCCAGGAAAGAAATAATACCCAGGGTTAGAGGGGCCCTGCCTCTAGCCAGGGAGAGGCACGGGAGAAGTGGATCTTCTGATGGTGTGGATCCAATGGCCTGGCACATCAGAACCGCAAAAATACGATGCCTTAGTTCATACTGGTGTGCAGTGTACCCTGATACCATTGGAACACGTGGGGGCAGAACCTGTTTCCATTGCCGGGATGGCAGGGGGATCACAGCAATTGACCCTGTTGGAAGCCGAGGTGAGCCTGACTGGGAAAGAGTGAAAGAAACATCCCATTGTGACTGGCCCAGTGGCCCTGTGTGTTCTGGGCATAGACTTTCTCTGGAATGGGTATTACAAAGACCTAAAGGGACTCAGATGGGATTTTGGAATAGCTGCTGTAGAGGCAGAGAACATTAAGCAGTTAAACACCTTGCCTGGACTATCAGAAAACCCATCTGCAGAAGAAATCCTGAAGGTGGAAGAGCAATGAGTGCCAATCGCCAGCTCGACGGTGCACCGCCGGCAGTATCGGACAAATCGAGCTGCTGTGATCCCCATCCACAAAATGATCCGTGAGCTAGAGAGCCAAGGGGTGGTCAGCAAAACCCACTCACCCTTTAACAGCCCCATCAGGCCTGTGCACAAGTCTGACAGAGAATGGAAATTGACTGTGGACTACCAGGTCTTAAATGAAGTGACTCCACTGCTGAGTGCTGCTGTGCCAGACGTGCTGGAACTCCAGTACGAGCTGGAGTCCAAGGCAGCAAAGTGGTACGCCACTGTTGATATTGCCAGTGTGTTTTTCTCGATTCCTCTGGCAGCAGAATGCAGGGCTCAGTTTGCTTTCACCTGGAGGGGCGTGCAGTACACCTGGAACCGACTGCCCCAGGGGTGGGAGCACAGCCCCACCATCTGCCATGGACTGATCCAGACTGCACTGGAAAAGGGTGAGGCTCCAGAACACCTGCAGTATATCAATGACATCATTGTGTGGGGGAACATGGCAATGGAAGTATTTGAGAAAGCAGAGAGGATCATCCAGATTCTGCTAGAAGCCAGTTTCACCATCAAGAAGAGCAAAGTCAAAGAACCTGCCCAAGAGATCCAGTTCCTGGGAGTAAAGTGGCAAGACGGACGGCATCAGATTCCCACTGAGGTAATCAACAAGATCACCGCAATGTCTCCACCAACTAGCAAGAAGGAAACACAAGCTTTCCTCAGTGCCATAGGTTTTTGGTGAATGCATACTCCTGAGTACAGCCAGATTGTGCAGATCGTGAGCCCTCTTTTCCTGGTCACCCGCAAGAAGAACGAGTTCCACTGGGGCCCTGAATAGCAACAAGCTTTTGCCCAGATCAAGCAGGAGATCGCTCATGCTGTTGCCCTTGGCCCAGTCAGGACGGGACCAGAGGTGAAGCGCGTGCTCTACTCTGCAGCCAGGAACAATGGCTTGTCCTGGAGCCTTTGGCAGAAGGTGCCTGGGGAGACTCAAGGCTGACCACTGGGATTCTGGAGTTGAAGCTTCAGAGGGTCCGAAGCCAACTACACTCCCACAGAGAAGGAAATCTTGGCTGCCTATGAAGGAGTTCAAGCTGCCTCAGAGGTGATTGGCAGGGAAGCACAACTCCTCCAGGCACCCCGACTACCAGTGCTGGGGTGGATGTTTAAGAGAAAGGGTCCCACCACCCACCACGCCACTGATGCTACATGGAGTAAATGGATTGCTCTGATCACACAGCGCGCCCATATTGGAAACCTGAACTGCCCTGGGATTTTGGAGATAATTACAAAGTGGCCGGAAGGTGAAAACTTTGATCTCACTGATTAAGAGGAACAAGAGCAAGTGACACATGCTGAAGAAGCTCCACCATACAACCATCTGCCAGCAGAGGAAACACGCTATGCTCTTTTCACGGACGGTTCCTGTAGCATTGTAGGGATGAACCGTAAGTGGAAAGCAGCTGTATGGAGCCCCACATGACAGGTCGTGGATCGAGCCTACTCACTGAAATCAAGACTTTTCAGCTCGCCCTGGGCATTGCTAAGAGAGAGAAGTGGCTAAAGCTCTACCTTTATACTGACTTGTGGATGGTAGCCAATGCTCTGTGGGGATGGCTGGAAAGGTGAAAAAGGCCAACTGGCAGCGTAGGGGAAAACCAATCTGGGCTGCTGATGAGTGGAAAGACATTGCAACTCCGTTGGAGAAGCTACCTGTGAAAGTCCGCCATGTAGATGCCCATGTCCCCAAGAGTCAGGCTAATGAGCAACATTGAAACAATGAACAGGTAAATCAGGCAGCAAAAAAAGAGGTGTCCAAGATAGACCAAGATTGGCAACACAAGGGGGAGCTGTTCCTAGCTCGATGGGCCCACGATGCCTCAGGTCATCAGGGTAGAGATGCCACGAAGGCACGAGACTGAGGGGTGGATCTAACCATGGACAGTATTTCTCAGGTTATTCATGACTGTGAGACGTGTGCTGACATCAAACAGGCCCAGCGGGTGAAGCCCCTGTGGTATGGTGGGCAGTGGTCCAAGTACAAGTATGGGGAGGCCTGGCAGATTGACTACATCCCACTGCCCCAGACACGCCAAGGCAAGTGCTACGTGCTGACCATGGTGGAAGCCACCACTGGGTGGTTGGAAACCTGCCCTGTGCCTCATGCCACTGCCTGTAACACGATCCGGGGCCTTGAAAAGCAAGTCCTGTGGAGACATGGAACCCCTGAGAAAACTGAGTCACACAATGGGACCCATTTCAACAACAGCCTTATCAACCCCTGGGCCAAAAAACATGGTATTAAATGGATATATCATATCCCCTATCATGCACCAGCTGCCGGGAAAGTTGAACGGTGCAATGGACTGCTTAGGACTACCCTGAAGGCACCTGGGGGGGGAACTTTTAGAACTCGGGAAATGAACTTAGCAAAAGTCGCCTGGATGGTCAACACCTGAGGGTCCATCAATCGAGCTGGTCCTGCCCAGTCTGAACCCTTGCACACAGTGGATGGAGATAAAGTCCCTGTTGTACACATGAAAGGTATTTTAGGAAAGACTGGATTAATCCCACCTCAGGCAAAGACAAACCCATCTGTGGAATTGTTTTTGCTCGAGGACCTGGTTACACTTGGTGGGTAATGCAGAAAGATGGAGAAAGCCGCTGTGTACCACAGGGAAACCTAGTCTTAAATGAGCACAGTGTGTAAGGTTTATTGTGATGCAGATGGAAATAGAATAAGGGATGGATAATGTCCTAGATTGCAAGGCAATGTGTGTGTTCTATTTGCCATCTGTTAGAGGTGTGGCAGTTATCTTCTGTGAATTGGGCAGTTTTTCTTTATCTCTTCCACACCAGTCCTCCCTCTGGGAGGCATCTGGTGTTAATGGGCTAATGAATGTCACTGCATGACTGATAACAGTTACATCATCCCATTGTGAGATGCTCCGCCCAGAGGGAGGGGCCAAGCATTCCTACCTGGATAGAATCTGAGATTTTGGGACAACCGAATAGACTTTCCACTGGATTCCCAGAGGAGGAGCAGCCTTTTCCACTGGATTCCCAGAGGAAGACCAGGCCCATCTATACCACCACTGGACCTTCAGAGGAAGACTACACCCTTCTACAGGATCACTGCTCCAACAGAACCACACCTGTCTGCAGGAAGACTGCAGGAGGACTGCAGCCACCATTTCAATTGCACTGCTACCAACACCCTGACCCACAGGGTGTCAGGTCATATTCTGACTCTGTCAGTGCTGTTTTGTATTACTGCATCGTTTCTTTTATTTTCTTCCCTAATTTTTATTTTCTTCCCTTATTCCTGCTCCCATATCTGTGCCTGAGAGCCCCCTCAATTTCAAAATTATAACAATTCGGAGGGAGGGGATTTACATTTTCCATTTCAGGGGCGGCTCCTGCCTTCATTAGCAGACACCTGTCTTTTCCAACCAAGACAAGGGAAAAGGTTCAAAGCCTCAGTTATAATGCCAATAAAGTTTGAAGGAACAAATAAAATAGGAATTGGGGATGTTCTGTTAGTTCCAAATGCAGGGTGAAATTTATTAGGATGGAGTGCTCCCAGAGAAAGGGAAGATGGTAGTTAAGCTTCTCCAGTTAAGGGAAGGAAATGAGGAGAAAATTCATGAGATGATGTGGGCAAAACTAAAAAATGGACGTAAATTAAACATCAAACCTATAGTAATAAAAATAGTTAATGAAAACCATCCAGTTTGGGTATGGCAACATCCACTCTCCCTGGAGGGGAGACAAGGACTACGGCCGGTGATCCAGGACCTACTTGAGGACAGGCCCTTAAAGCCATGTATGTCCCCCCATAATACACCCATATTACCAGGAAAGAAGTCAGAAGGGACTTACAGGCTTGTCCAAGAGTTGAGAGAAGTGAACAAAAGAACAGTGAATCGGTACCCAGTAGTTCCCAATCCCTATAGACTACTGAGTAACATCCCAGTGGTCCAGTGTGATAGACCTAAAAGATGCTTTTTGGGTGTGCTCTCTGGCAGAGGAAAGTGGGTTATATTTGCCTTTGAATGGGAGAACCCTGATTCTGGGGGAAGCAACAGCTTCAGTGGACTGGGTTTCCCCAAGGGTTTTCCAAATCCCCAAACCTGTTTGGTCAAACCCTAGGAGGAGAAGTACTAAAAACACTTCTCCATTAAACCTGGGATAAAGCTCATCCAATATGTAAATTATTTGCTTCTCTCAGGACTGGAAGAAAAAGAAGTTTGGGAATCCACCATAGTGTTGTTAAATTTTCTGGGGAACTAAGTTTTTGGATCTCAAAATGGATTCTACAATTTGTAAAAATGGAAGTAAAGTACCTAGGACATGTGATTTGTCAAGGGAGCTGGCAGCTGACCCTGAGAGAATTATGGGGATAGTCTCACTCCCAGGGCCAAAAACTAAGAGGGAAGTCAGCAGGTTTTAGGCTTGTGGGGATATTGTAGGCTATGGATTGAAGGATACATGCAGGCCATCCAGATCTTGTATGAAAAGTTGGTTGAAGAAGAGATTAGGTGGGAAAAAGATGATGAACAAAAGTTTGAAGCTTTAAAGCAAAAATTAGTCAGTGTACCGGCACTGAGTCTTCCTGCCTTAGACAAACCCTTCTATCTGCTTGTGGATATAGAAAAAGGGGAAATGAGATTGACTCTCAAGCAGAGACTGAAAGAAAACCAGAAAAACACCAAGATGCCCAAAAAGTAGAGTCAAGCTTCCACCAACCAACTCGAGAACTGTCTTCCTGTTTTAATGGGTGAGAATTACCAGCATCTGTTGAGGAGAAGTACACAAGGGACTGTAAAAGGTAATGGGACAGCTTCATCAAGAAAATAAGATAAAGGGAGGAGAGCAAGACCGGGTTGGCCGCTTTGCTCACTACCAAGAAGGCTCCATAGCCCTGCTGTGGGCAGCAACCCCGTAGGCATGGTAAGGTAGGGACAAAAGGCCAGACCAGACCTCTGTCATTCCTCTCCTCAGTTGTCTTTTAATTCAACAGGGACTGGAGGGCAGGGCCGAGCTGGCCTCTGTACTCACCCCTAAGATACACTGACTATGGGTAGCAACCACATAGGCATGGTAGATGGGAGTCAAAGCCATACTGGACCTCTGTGATGCCCTTTTGTCCATTCCAAATAAGTGTGTCCAAGGAAAACCTGAGACTTTTTCTCCTCTTCCCGCTGTCCTTGCCCACATCAACAGATGCTGGTATGACTCATTCAAGAGAGAGAGGAAATTTTTTACTTAACTGTTTGAGCCAAATGACTAATAGAAAAAGAAAAGGGGGGTTTGTTATAGATGAGTAATGCTATGGGTTGACTCTCACAATCAAGGGGTGAATATTAAATATATGTTAAGAGAAGTTTTGTGGATGTATAATTATCTTTCCCCTCCCCCTTGCCTTGTTATCATGGGATGGCCTCAGTAGTTGGGGCATTTGGGAGGGTCAGCTTGTTACTATGGCAGCACCTGACCTCCAATCAAGGTGTAATAAAGTGATCTGCACCACTGGACAGGAGTCGATTGACAAAGCTTTGGGAGGGGCTGGAAGTATAAAAGACAGAACATCCATTTAGTAAATAAGGACACGGTGACTGAATGCTTTGCTCCCAGTGCTGTGTCCTTCTCTTTATTCAGTCTTCTGTTGTGTTTTGATAAGATCTTAATAATTTAAATTTTTGAAAGTGATAATGGTTTCTCACATGAAGTTGGGGAATGTGAGGGAAGGTTGTCCACGCTGAGTCAGCTCTCAAGGTACAACTTCTCTGACCTGGCCCGACCTCCTTGGGAGGGGTCCAACATCAATATCAAACACAGAGTGCTGCAATCACCTCTTCCCTAAAGAGAACAGTAATAAAATACATTCTTTAAAATAGAATTAAATATTTCTTAGAAGCTCATTGAAATAGGAATCCATAACTGTAAAAGGAAAACTTCCTGCTGACATGAACTAGACCAGAGGGAAATCAAGGCAGAGCCATGGTTTGTCAGGACTTGCTTGATCCTAATGAGCTTCACTGTGCATTTGGAGCTGAGCCCTGCAACCTCAGGGCCTGAGAGGAGATTGCACAAACCTTTCCAGGAGCCAAAGGCAGAAGAAAACCCCAAAGCATCTCAAGGCATGAATGGGTCCCACTGAGGTCCATCCCAAAAGTGGCTCCTCATGGACTCCTTAGAGGAGAAAATTGGAGGCCAGGATGACACAAAAACTTCTCAGAGATTCAGTGTGGGAAGGAAATTCCAAAGTACCTTAAACACCTTGAGTGTCTCAAAGTATTAATGAGCCCCACTGAGTGTCAGTACAAAGCTCTCAAGGGACTCCTTAAAGCAGATAATTGGGGCCATGATTGCACAAACCTCTCCCAGAGTCTGTATCCAAAGGGAAACACCAAGTACCTTAAAAGAACTGAAGTACCTTGAAGCATTAATGAGCCCCACTGAGTGTTGTTACAGACAAAGCCTCTCCAGGGACTAATTACAGCAGGTAATTGGAGGCCATGATTGCTCACACCTCTCAGAGACTCCCAGGCAAAAGCCAAACCCAAAGTCCTTTGAAAACCCTGCAGTGCCTGGGAGCATTCAGGAGCCCCCAGGGCCATTGCTGAGCAAGGCTCCCCAGGGATTCCTTCCAGCAGATCCCTGAGGCTACTGGGATGTGGGGCTAGGGGGGGATGCTGAGGGCAGGACAAGGGGCTGACAGTGCCCAGCCTGGCTGGGGCTGTGCCAGGAGGCCCCAGTGCCTCAGGACAAGGTGTCTCCTCCCAGCCCTTGGTGGCACAGACCCTGCTCTACCCCAGGGCACCAAGATTGGCTTCTCTTTGTCCCCAGCTGTCATCAGTGCCTCCAGTTCTCTGCTCTGCCTGGGGCCTGGGGACACTTTCTCTGTTGTGTCCCTCAGTGGGACCCATTAAAAGTGAAAGAAACTTTGGAGTTGGATTCTGACTTGGAGTTCTGGAGAGGTTTCTTCAGCTCCCTCTAAAGGACTGATGTTCAGGTCCTCAGCATAAAGCCCCAGAGGGTCATAAAGTCCTTGTGCTGTGTCTGTGCTGCTGAGCTGGGCTGGGCTCCTGGCACAGAGGCAGCTCCTGGTAACCAAGAAGAGCTTCAAAAGCACATTTCTCTTGATGAGCAGCTTTTCTCCCAGCCCAGCAGAGCTGGGGCACTGCCTGCAGCCACCCCGGGCACAGCACAGAGGCACAGAGAGCTTCAATCAGTCAGGGCTGGGAAGGTGCTGAGAAGTGCCTGGGGCACAATCACTGCCAGCCCTTGGCACAGGAACCTCTGGCTGCAGGACAATGCAGCTGCAGCTCCTGGAGCCATCTCCTAAAGCTGGAACATCCCAATGCCTGCAGACTCTGTGAGTACATTCTCTGATTCTCTCTTGTGCAGAGCAGCCAGGGGTGCCCAGGGCTGTCCTGCAGAGCAGGGTCCTGCAGCCCAGGGCGCTGTGCTGGGGCAGGGACTCTGCTGCCTGCCAGGGACAGCTCTCAGCCGGCCCGGGAGCTGCTCCCAGCTCTGGGGAGAAGCTCTGGGGGGAAGGAGCCACCCTGAGCAGGGCAGGTGCTGCTGCTGAGAGGGGCTGGGTGGGACAGGGCTGCTCCCAGCTCCAGACCAGCCTGGGCACAGCTCTGGAGGGCACTTCTCAAAGAAGGTAAACTGGGATTGCTGTAAGGATCAGGAGGTTTCCTGAGAGTGTTTTCAATTTCCTTCTTGGAGAAGGATGGGAATGTTGGGGTGGTGCCAAAACATTTTTGCTTTTTCTATATTTTTCATATATTCATGCCTCTGTAAAATACAATTATATAGTCGTAAATCTATAATCATTATTTTTTTCTATTAAACTCTTTTTTTTTTACTCTTATTAAGCTGCTATTATATACTTCTATAACTAGAATCCTTAATTAACTCTGGTACATTTCCTAACCTTTCTCTTAGATTTTAGAACAACGGGCTGACTGTCTAAATACATTCCTGAAATACTGTCTTATTATCTGTGTTATTATCAAATAGCCTTATTATTAGGAAGAGAGCCTACAAGAAAATTTTGTTTTTTGACCAGAATGTGAGCAGTCACAACAAAAAGTAGAGGCAAAGAAGCCCTTGGACCTACTCCAATGAGTTGAGCCAGGGGTGTGTAACTGGGGCAACTGAATCTCCTATTGGATGTTCCTGTTAAATATCCTGATTTATCAACCCTAATAAATTGGTAAAACCAGGCCCCAGGTGTGCCCCATCCCCACTGGGACACCTGGAAGCTTCCAATAAATGTCTGGTTTTTACTTTATTGTTCTAACACGGTTGCAAGGGGTTTTTTCTCTTTTGATTATAGACCACAAGGGGATGAGAGAAGAAGAACAGGAATTGTAATCCCAGAATCACAGAACATTCTGAGTTAAAAGGGACAGAGATGATCATCCAAGGAATGTTTGAACATTTACAGAGACTCCAGAACTGTAACTTTGGGTGGTCAGTCTCTCTGCTGGGAGCCTCCCAAAGGTCCCTCAGCCACTCCTCAGCCCTGGACAGCAGCAGCATCACCTCTGCAGGGCCCAGCAGGGCTCTCCTGAGCTGCCCTTGCCCACCTGCACACAGAGCCTGCCCCAGCCAGGGCCCTGCACACAGGCAGGTTTCTCTAGGGCCAGGGCACACAGGGTGGGATGGGCTCTGTGAGCGCTGGCAGGGACAAGGCTCCTCTCAGGAGGGAATGTCCAGGCCCAGGGAGATGCTCAGGGAGGGAGAGGGGGCTGAGGAGAGCAGTGCTGGGGGCAGGAGGGCACTGTTGGTGTGTGGGAGGTGCCGGGCACAGCTGGGCACAGGAACACTGTCCTGAGTGCCCGGCTGTCTCTGCCCTGCCCTCTCAGGCACAGCACCACAACATCTTCTCTTGTTTCTGCACTGCCCTGATATTGTCACTGTTATCTGCTGCTCTCAGGGAGGCTCTGGAATTTGCAGCAGCTGGGTCAGGCACTGCCCCTGGCATTCCTGCCAGGCAGGGGGATCCATGGGAATGGGGTGTCCAAGCTTCCCTGGCACCTGTGGGGCTGAGGGCAAAGCAGTCCAAGGGAAAGGGGAATGAGCTGAGCCCACTCCCTGAGATCCCATCATGGGCACAGCCAGGGATCTCCTTGCTGTTCCCTTCCATGCTCTGAGCTGCCCTCCTGGGTGCAAATCTGTGCCAGAGCCTCTGGGACTTCCCTGAATGTCCCACAGGGAAGGGGAGAGATGCCACAGCTGAGGAAATGCTGCTGGGTTTGCCAAGGGAGCCATGAGTGTCCTTGGCACAAGGGGGTGCTGAGATCTTGCCCAGAGACCTTGAGAGAGAGTGAGATATTCAGGGATCCCTCTGCTCTGGGCAGGGTCTGGTTTATCCCAGGATGACCGCAGAGTGTGATTGTGCTCTGACTGCAGGCAAAGGTGCAAAGCCAGGGCAGCTGGGAACAAGCCCATCCAGCCCCTCACCTTCCCTGAGCCACAGGGAATTCTTTGGCTCTCACATCTCTCAGTGGCAAACTTGGAGTACAGCAGAAATGCTGGGGATTTCTGACCTCAAAAAGCCCCAGGAAAGATATATTGGTAGGAAAACAATTCCTAAAACCAACTCCTCCCTTTAGAAATGGGAGTGCAGATGCCACCAAGCCTGTCTGCATTAGGAGTGATTCCCCTGACAAATCCTGAATACCAGCCTTGTCCCTTTTCCACATGGCCACAAACCCAGGGCAGTGGGGCAGGGATGGCTCCTCAAGAGCCCCCACACACATACCTGGCTGCTCCTGGCACACTCAGCCAGAACAACTGGAGCTCAGGCAGGGACCTGGGTGAAGGTTTTCCCAGAGCAGGAACAAGGATGGGTGAGTCCCAGCAGGACAGTCTGCAGGGAATGGCCCAGGTTTGGCTCAAAGCAGCCTCTCCTGACTTGTCACTGTCCTTTCTCCATGATCAGGACCCCAAGTGCAGCCACAGCAAATGTCCAACAGCAGCTCCATCAGGCACTTCCTCCTGCTGGCCTTGGCAGACACGCGGCAGCTGCAGCTCCTGCACTTCTGCCTCTTGCTGGGCATCTCCCTGGCTGCCCTCCTGGGCAACGGCCTCATCATCAGCGCCGTAGCCCGCGGCCACCACCTGCACACGCCCATGTTCTTCTTCCTGCTCAACCTGGCCCTCACTGACCTGGGCTCCATCTGCACCACTGTCCCCAAAGCCATGCACAATTCCCTCTGGGACACCAGGACCATCTCCTACACAGGATGTGCTGCACAGCTCTTTTTCTTTATGTTCTTCATCTCAGCAGAGTTTTCCCTCCTGACCATCATGTGCTACGACCGCTACGTGTCCATCTGCAAACCCCTGCACCACGGGACCCTCCTGGGCAGCAGAGCTTGTGCCAACATGGCAGCAGCTGCCTGGGCTAGTGCCTTTCTCTATTCACTGCTGCACACAGCCAATACATTTTCCCTGCCCCTGTGCCATGGCAATGCCCTGGGCCAGTTCTTCGGTGAAGTCCCCCAGATCCTCAAGCTCTCCTGCTCCCAATCCAGCCTCAGGGAACTTGGACTCATTGCAGTCAGTGCCTGTTTAGGACTTGGCTGTTTTGCGTTCATTGTTTTCTCCTATGTGCAGATCTTCAGGGCTGTGCTGAGGATCCCCTCTGAGCAGGGACAGCACAAAGCCTTTTCCACCTGCCTCCCTCACCTGGCCGTGGTCTCTCTGTTCCTCAGCACTGGCACATTTACCTACCTGAAGCCCTCCTCCATGTCCTCTCCATCCCTGGATCTGGCCCTGTCAGTTCTGTACTCAGTGGTGCCTCCAGCCCTGAACCCCCTCATGTACAGCCTGAGGAACCAGGAGCTCAAGGCTTCACTGTGGAAAATGATGACTGGATGGTTTCAGAAACATTAAACTGCTGGCCAATTTCTGCAAATCACTTGTAATAAAAGTAATCTTTCAAGCTTCTTGTAATTAGGTTGTGGTGGTATTTTTTCTTTGGTTTAGCTATTCATATGGTCCAAAAAAAAATGTTACTCTTTGTGCCATTTCTCATTTTGTGTTACTCCACCTTCCCTGTGGCCACAGACTGTGTCAATGAGGGGCTGTGCTCTTGGTGGCTTTAATGGAACTAAAGGATCTCCCAGCAAAGTTTTCTGCAGAGATGCCCTTTTGTTCCCTTCTCTGGAGCTGCAGTAGCAATGTCTGTGTGCAGAGCTGGGGGCAGATCAGTGCTGGCCCAGCAGCTGTGCCCAGCAGCAGCAGCACTTGGTGTTGCCAGTGCTGCTCCCGTGGCCCTGCCCCGCTGCCCTGGTGGCCCTGGTGTTGCTGTAGGGCCTGAGTGCTCTCGGGGCCGGGCACAGCCCTGGGGGTGGCAGTGCCAGGGCTGCAGCAGGGACAGGCCATGGGCACTGCTGGGGCAGCGCTGACACCTCAGGCCAGGCCCTGGGGGCTCCAGGCTCCTTGCCCAGGCTCTCTCAAGAACACAGCCAGGCCAATGCTGAGCACAGAAAACCCCCATGAGCAGCCCCAGGGTGGCCGTGGGCAGGCTGGGGGCAAACAGCATGGCTGGTGCTCTGCAAGGGCCCTGGGGGAGATGGGAAGGAGCAGCAGAGCAGGGGCTGATCCATCCCCAGTGCATTGGACAGCCCAGGGCAGCGTCCCAGAGCGTCCTCATGGAGCTGCCAACAACATCCCCCATCTGCAGCCCTGGCCTCTCCCCCAGCTCACACAGGTGCCCCATCCTTGCAGGCACAGACACGGCAGCACTGGCTCAGGAGCCCCTGTTTGCATTGCACAGAGCAGGGGGAGCACCCCCATGCTGTTGGTGTGGGGACATGAACCTGAGGGAGCACAAATGCCATCAGCCCCTGGGGCCAGCAAGGGCTGGGGGACACCAGGGAAATGACTCAGCTTTGTCCTGGCTTCTGCACTCAGCCAGAAAGTTTGTTCCCATCAGCTGGGAGTTTCCTGTCCCACTGCAGACGCTGTTGCTCAGAGCCAGGGCTGCCTGGCAGCCACCCCCAAACTGCCCTGAACATTTCCTTGGCTTCACCTTTGCTTTCCTTACTCTTCCTGCTACAAATTTCTTCTCATTGCCCACCGCTGTTCCCTCTCCTGCAAACAGCCCATCCCTGTTTGCCCTTCCCTCTCTGGCCCCACTCCCCATTACAGTTCCTGACTTGGCACCATGGGAACGTCCCTTGGGGAGCAGGATCATCCCACAAGTGCTGCAGGAATTGTCTGCAGGCTCCTGCAGTGCCTCCTGCTGCTCCCTTGCCAGAGGCACCACAGGCCAGGGGGGCACATCTGGGCTGCTGTGTCTGGCTCTGGGGCTCCCTGTTCTGGGCAATGAGGAGGAGCTGCAGAGGCTCTGCAGGACTGACAGGATGGGCTTTGGGCCTGGCAGGAGAAGCTGAGGGACCTGGGCTGCTGGAGCTTCTGAAGAGGAGGCCCAGGGCTCATCCTGCAACTGCTCCAAGGGTGGTTTCAGAGAATCCCAGAATCAGCAAGGGTGGAAAAGGCCATGGAGATCATCAGGCCTAAGCTGTGCCCTGACACCACCTTGTCTCCTCTGAGCCTCCGCTTCTCCAGGATAAACAACCCCAGCTCCCTCAGCCACTCCTCACAGGACTTGTGCTCCAGACCCCTCCCCAGCCTTGTTGCCCTTCTCTGGACACGCTCCAGCCTCTCCATGTCCTTCCTAAATTGGGGGTCCAGAACTGGACACAACACTCGAGGTGCTGCCCAAGCAGTGCTGAGCACAGGGGAAGAATCACTGCCCTGCTCCTGCTGGCCACACCATTCCTGATCCAGGCCAGGAGCCTTGGCCTTCTTGGCCACCTGGACACACTGCTGCCTCATGTCCAGCCTGCTGTCCATCAGTCCCTGCAGGTCTCTCTCTGCCTGCCTGCTGTCCAGCCACTCTGTCCCCAGCCTGTAGAGCAGGAGGGAGGAAGGGAGGAAGGAAGGAAGGAAAAGAGGAAGGGGTCCAGATCCAGTCCTTCCTGAAATGTGCTGTTTGCTGGCACTGCCAGTTCCCAGATCTGGATATTTCCCTATTCTGGCACAGCCCAATTGCAGCAATGTGCTGGCACAGGAATGAGAATTCCTGGTACTTGTACATACTATATAAACCTTCTTGTAAACCTCCTTGTAGACATACTATATAAACCTTCTGTCAAACCTTAAAAATTCTCTACAAATTCATGTCCAGCATTACTGGGTCTGGCCCCACCCAGATCTGGTGTTTGCTGGCACCGCCAGTGCTCAGATCCAGCAGTTTCCCAGTGGCAGCACAGCCCAAGTCCAGCAGGTTGCTGGCACAGAAAGCCAAAACCCGGCAATTTTCTGGTGTCGGCACTGGCACTGCCCTGATCTGCTGTTAGTTGGCACTGCCAGTACCCAGATCTGGCAATTTCCCAGTGCTGGAACAACCCAAATGCAGCAATTTTCTGGCAAAGAAAGCCAAAACCTGGCAGCTTCCTGGTGCAGCCACCAGCACCGCCCACATCTGGTGTTGGCTGCCACTGCCTGTGCCCAGATCCGGACATTTCCTGGTTCCAGCACAGCCCAAGTGCAGCAAGTTTTTGGAAAAGAAAGATAAAACACAGCAATTTCCCGGTGCCAGGACTGCCACTGCCCAGATCTGGGGTTTCCCAGCACTGCCAGTGCCCAGATCCAGAGATTTCTGGGTGCCAGCACAGCCCAAGTGCAGCAATTTGCTGGCACAGAAAGCCAAAACCAAGCAAATACCTGGTACCCACACCAACCCGATCTCATGTTTGCTGACACTGCTAGTGTCCCAATCAGGAATATTTCAGATGCCTGTCCAGTGTAATTCCAGCAGTTTGCTGGCACAGAAAGGGAACATTTGGCAATTTCCCAGTGGGGGCACAATTCCCGCCCAGATCTGGTGTGCGTTGGCACTGCCAGTGCCCAGATCTGGCAATTTCCCAGTGCCAGCACAACCCAAATGCAGCAATTTTCTGGCAAAGAAAGCAAAAACCTGGCACACTGGTGTGTGTTTGGGCTGGTTTAAAAGAAGAAGGAGGCCTCAGCTTAAGGCTGTGGGAAAACCCTGTTTAGTTAGGCTGAGCAGGAGCTCCTGCCCATATTCCTCTTGTACAGTTATGCAGACTGTTACTAGAAAGTTCTGAGTTCTCTTTGCTACCATTGGTTACTTTTTACTGCAAAAATTATAATATTCTTAATCGTTCCTTCCTCTTGGATCCTTCCCTCAGATCCCACCTTAACCCCTCCCCATAAATAAATGTATAAATATCCCTGCTAGACCTTGGACCCAGGCTTTTTTCTGCTTCGCTCTCTGAACTGTGCACGCTGTCCTGTTTGTTGTGTTTGCCTTCATTAAAGTTCTGTTTCCAGACACCCAGACGAAAGCAGTCTCTCTCTGTAAAGGGCCAGAGCCGGTTCTCAGGGCAACCACTGGTCAAGGGTCTGGACTGGTGTTTGCTGGCACCACCAGTGCCCAGATCTGGAAATTTCCCTGTTCCAGCACCAACAGTGTCCAGCAATTTGCTGGTACAGAAATCCAAAACCCGGCAACTTCCTGCTCCTGGCTCTGGGACCTCCCACATCTTGTGTTTGCTGCACCAGTACCCCGATTTGGAAATTTCCCAATGCCAGCAGAGCCCAAATCCAGCAGATTTCTGCCACTGGCAACAACACGACCCAGATCTGGTGTTTGCTGGCAGCGCCAGTGCCCAGATCTGAAAACTTCCTGGTGCTGCCACAGCCCAAGTCCAGTGATTTTCTGGCACAGAAAGACAAAATTTGGAAATTTCCAGGTTCTGGCTCCAGCAACATCAAGATCTGGTGCTGCACACACAGTGCAGTGTGGAAAGCCAAGAGAAGCGGCAGCTGGTGGCTGCAGAAGTTCAACCTTGTTCTCCACAAGAGGTTCTTGAAAAGAACAGACAGGAGAAGATTCCTGGAAAACTGAAACAGCTTTCCAGAAGTGACATGAAAACAGAAGACACAATCCAGGACGTTTTCCTCTATTTATTTCTATGCTCCCCTTCTCCATGTTGCACTACTTCTCCATCCCAGTAATTGCAGATGCACCTCACCTACAAAATTGGTGACTTAGCAAGTTTTAGGCACTCTAAAATACCATGAGCCACACACAGTTTTCCTTGCCCTGTTTTTACTGGAAAGCAACACTGGAGATGGAAGTGCAGTGCTGGGGTCAGGTAAGAATCCTACACCAAGGGAAGGTGCCCCGACAGTGTTTGACCCTCAGCAAGGACAATGCACAGCAGCAAGCGAGGGGATTGCTCTGCCAGCGTGCAGGAGTCAGGGCTCTGCATCTGGGCTCAACCCTGCAAAGTTCCCGTGTTCGGACAGACGAAGGGGCTGTCCCCGGGGCGCGCGGGGCTCGGCCGTGGGGCGAGCGGGGAACGGACACGGGACGAACGGCCCCGGGGCTTCAGTTGCAGCGGCGGCAGCGGCGGCAGCGGCGGCAGCGGCAGCAGCGACAGCGGCGGCAGTAGCAGCGGCGGCAAAAAAACAGAGAAGCCTCTATACTCTTTTTTTCTTTTTCTTTCTCTCCCTTTCCCGCTGTCGGGCACTCTTCTCTCGGGGCCCGTTTCCCGGCGTTCCTCTCCTCTCCCCGCCTCCCTCTCTCCCCTTGCCGGGCACGGCCATGCCCCCGGCCCGCCCCCGGCCCAGGGCGGGGCTGCGCCGTCCCCGTCCCCGTCCCCGTCCCCGTCCCCGTCCCCGTCCCCGGGCGTCCCGCCGCAGTCTCGCCTCCGCCCGGCTCTGGCCGTACTGGCGGTGGCGCTGCTGGGCGGGCATCAGTGCCTGGGGCTCGGGCGGCATCGCCGCCCTTTGTCTCCGCCTGGCCCGAGCCCGGCCCCGGACCCGACGCCGGGCCGGACGCAGGGTCCAGTCTCGACCCCGACCCCGGCCCCGGCTCCTCCCGGGGCCCACGGAGGACACACGCGGCGCGGCCGCTCCCGCCGCCTCCGCTGCGGCTTCCCCGGCCCGAGCTCCGCCGCTCGGCAGCGCGGCCGCCGGCCTCGAGCCTCCCGTGTCGCGTTCCCAAGAGTGAACGCCCGGGGATGGCCGGCCCGGGGCGGGTGAGGAGCGCTCGGGGGCCGTAGCTGGCCCCGGGCCGAGCGCTGACAGCCGCGTCCCGCCCGCAGGGAAGGCGCAGGAGGCCCTGCAGGGGCGGTACCGGCTGGGTTCGCTGCTGGGGCGCGGCGGCTTCGGCAGCGTCTTCGCGGCCACGCGGCTCTCGGACGGCGCCCCGGTGAGCGGCGGGGCCGGCGGCGGGCGCAGGAGGAGGGGGCGGAGGAGGAGGAGGATGGGGCTGTGCCTGGGCAGGGCGGGCGGCGAGCTCAGCCCGCTCTTCCCCTTGGCTTGCAGGTGGCCGTCAAAAGGGTGCCACGAAACCGTGTCCGGTACTGGGGCGAGCTGGTGAGTGAGCGGAGCCAGCGGCAGAAGCCAGGGCTGCCGGGCGGGGATGAGCCGAGGCCCGGCAGGGTGGAAGCCGCCAGGACGGCTCGAGGCGGAGCGGGCGTGGGGCCAGCGCAGGGCATAGAGCATCCCGGGCTGGGTGAGGGCTTCCCCAGGCCTGGCACGGCATCGGCCCCCACTGAGGGCATCGTGCTCCTCCCGCAGCCCGACGGCACCAGCGCACCGCTGGAGATCATGCTGCTGGACAAGGTGTCCACCGGCTTCCCCGGTGTGGTGCAGCTGCTGGAGTGGCTCGAGCTCCCCAACAAAATTGTGATGGTGCTGGAGCGGCCAGAGCGGTGTCAGGACCTGCGGGATTTCATTCGGGCACGGCGGTTCCTGTCCGAGGAGGTGGCGCGGGAGCTGTTCCGCCAGGTGCTGGAGGCCGTGCGGCACTGCACCAGCTGCGGGGTCCTGCACCGCGACATCAAACCAGAGAACATCCTGGTTGACCTGGCCACCGGGCAGGCCAAACTGATTGACTTTGGCTGTGGCACCTACCTGCAAGACACAGCCTACACGCACTTTGCAGGTGAGCCTCCACAGGGGTGTGCTCCTGGTGCTGGCATCTCATGGCCCAGCATCTCCCAGCCCAAGCTGGCTGTGGCAGCGGGGATTCTCCCTTTTGCTGCCAGTCAGGGGACTGAGTCTTCAGCTGAGTTGCTTTGGAGGGGCGCTGGGTGGGGAGCCATCTTCCAGCCCTGCTGGCAGCCTTTGCCAGCCACTCTTCCCAGGACAGGGCTGGGCTGGGGCAGCCAGCTCGACAAAAACCCCCATTGGTGGGGGTAGCAGGGAGGGGTGGCCAGAGCCTGTGCCCTTGCCAGTTTGGTGTGCAGGCGAGAGGAAGGGCTTGGACTGCTCCACTCGTCCTGTTTGCCTTGGCTTTATAATATTTTCGGGGCAATGCAAGCAGGGAGGATAAGGGAATGTTTTTTCCCCAGCACGGAGGGGTTTTCCCTTTGCATGTCATGGTCAGGCGTAGCCAGGGCTGCCCTCTTCCAACACCAGTGGCTTCTTTTGCAACCCTGAGTTTGTGCACAAGTCCCAGGTGCTGGCGAGAGGGCAGTGGTCACCCTGTGTGCCACTGATGCAGCCCCTGCAAGCCCAGGGATGCTGGGGTCAGGCTGTGGGAGCAGCAGCATCCCCCTGCTGAACTCCATCTATACTCCTATTCCATAGGAACACCATCATACAGCCCCCCAGAATGGAACCACTATGGCTGGTACCACGGCGGGGCAGCAACGATCTGGTCCCTGGGCATCCTGCTGCACCAGATGGTGTGCGGGGAGCACCCTTTCAGGAGGGGCTGGAACATCTGCTGGGGCCAGCTCTCACTGCCACAACGGCTCTCTCAAGGTGAATCCACATCTCTGGGCATGGGGGGAATACCAGTGCTGGGAGCCAGCAGCGGGCTCATGAGCATCCCGCTCGGGCAGCTGCTGAGGAGGGGGCACATGTCCTGCTCTCCTCCAGAACAGGGAATTGATGGGAAAGTTGAGGCCCAGCTCTGAGCGCATCCAGAATGGCCTGGGCATGAGAATAGTGGGGCAAAGCAGACAGGAGCCTTCTCCAGCTGAGCGGCAGTTTCTGCTTTCTCTCCCCAGAGTGCAAAGATCTGATCAGGTGGTGTTTATCCGTGCACTTCTTGGACAGACCCACATTAGAAGACCTGTTCTGTGATCCTTGGGTGCACGATATTCCTCTGCCATAGAAGAAGGGAGAGAGCCACAGGCACACTTTGATCCAGGGCCCTGGTAAGTTCCAGCTCCACACACACTTTGGCAATCAGAAGCAAAGGAGCCCAGACCTTTTTGTGCTGCCAGTGTCACTGCCCAGGGGTCATGAGATGAGAACACGCAGCCCTTGTGCTGGAGCTGAGCTGCTCTGCCCAGCACTGGTGGCCGCCATCCAAGCTGGTTCCCCCTTTGCTGGGGCAGATGCAACTCATTCTTCAGTCGGCTGCCCAGCTGCTTTTTGGCAGGGCTGGGGGGATGGGCTGGGGTGGGTACAAAATGGGAGTGGGCTCCTGGCCCTGCCAACAGCCCCAGCACCCACCATGGCCTGGGCTGGGGCTGGGGCAGTCAGCCCGGCACAAACAAACCCCATGGTGGGAGCAGAGGTGGGACTCCAGAAGCTGTGCCCAGCTGCTTTGCTGTGCAGGCAAGGAAGGGCTTGGGCTGCTCCACTGCCCTTGTTTGCTTTGGGATCCCTGTGATTTTGGTGGCCAGTGCAGGGGGGAAGAGAGAAAGTGTGGGCTTCCCTCCCCAAGGCTGGGTTCTTCCCTAGCATGTAGGGGTTGGGCCTTCCTCAGCCTTTGACAGAGATAAGAGTTTTTCTCTTTTTGTCTCTAATCTCTTTTCCATAATGTGTTGTTTCTTTTTCCAGAGGAAGCATTCTGGGTGGTCCAGACTCCATGGGAAGTGCTTGGGAGCAGCTGTGGTGTGGATGGGCCGTGCCCTTGGGGAAGGCTGAGGACATGGTTTGGGAGCAGCTTTTCTTCCAGCCGTGGATGGCGTGAGGTGGGTCCCTGTCTGCTTGGCAGGGTGGGATCAGAGCTTTTGGGAGATGGCAGCAAGCACAGGAGCATCCTGCTCTGGGCAGCTGCTGAGGGCTGGATGTGCCATGGCTGGCTGCAGGCTGGGCACATGTCCTGCCCTCCTGCTCTGTTCCAAAGGCAGCAGGGATGGGCAGCTCTGGGCACAGCTCTGGGCACAGCCAGCATGGCCTGGGCACCGCAGGCCTTGGCACAAGGGGACAGGAGCCCTCAGCTGACGGGCAGTTTCTGCTTTCTCTCCTTGCAGCCGGGCTCTGCGGGTGCTGAGGCTGCTCTGGGCTCTGCCAGGGCTCTGCTGGGCTCAGCCCTGGGCCCAGCTGGGCTGGCTCTGCCCTCTCATTGCTCTGACAGCTTTGCATCAGACGGGCCCATTCAGAGCACAGCGCCTGAGCTTTCTGCTTTGGCAGGTGAGTGAGACTCTCCTGCAGGCCCAGAGATTGCAGCTGGGGACACACATCCAATTGGCAAGGACCCAGACTCTCCACAGTCCCATCTAACCCCCTGGGTCTGCACAGGGTGTTTTGTCTGTCCCGTTCTTCCTTCTTTATTGGCTGGAATTGTGCAATTGCACTTTTTTCCTCTAGCAGTGCCACGAGTGGGCCAAGGCTGGCGAGTGGGCCGTGTTCCTGAGGCAGTGCAGTCTGGAGCTGATGGATGGAGAATTGCCCTTCTGCACTTCCCAGCCAGAGCAAGAAGCCGTAAGTGGGATTTGGTGTCTTTAAGAAATCCCTGACAGTTTCAAAGGGAATGTGCAGCTCATTACCAGGGTGAGGAGGAAGGTCATCTTCTAAAGGATTTGGGGATTGACGGGGCTTCAATTCCCAGTCCTGCTTGGAGCTAGAAGGGCACAAAACAATTTCCTCTTGCTTTGAGCACAATTTCAAATACCAGTGTTGGAAACTAAGCCCAAAATCTTTTAAAAGGCTGCTGAGGTCAGTAAGATGGATCCATGCCATCAGCCCATTTACAATGTAAATAACTAAGTTCTCTTTTTAAAAAGATCATTTACCTCTTAATTCAAAGAATGTAACTTTGCATTTATGTTTTGTTTTTTTCACTAACATTCTGTTATGTTTTTTCACTAACCATTGATTTTATTCTTATCTTTTACAATTTATCAAGTTTTTTTTCTTTTTCTTTTTTTTCTCTTTAAATAGAAAACATGTCCTACAAAAGGAATGTCCTTTGCTCCTGGTTCCCGTGTGGAGCAGCTCCCTTCCTGCTGGCTGAGCTGCTCAGGCAGAGCCCAGCAGCTCCTGGCCCTGCAGGGCTGAGGCTTTTCCCCGTTGCTGAGCACAGACTGATGGAGCAGCACTGCTGAACACGGGCACACCCAGAGGGAGCAGCAGCAGCTGCCTTTGGCCACCCAAGGCTCCAAGGGCCAAGCTCCGAGCAGACAGGGCTGGAAGAGACTGGCAGGCTCCCTGCTGGCTGTGCTGCCCCACTTGTGCCCAGCCCAGCTTTGCTTGGGGCAGAGGGAGAACAAGGGGCAGCTCCCTGCCAGCCCCAGCCCAGGGACCCCTCCAGCCCCAGGGCTTGGGGCACTGTCAGCACCTGCTGCTCCAGCCAGGGCTTCTGCTGGCCCTGACAGCAACAGCCAAACTGGGGCTGATCCTGAGGGAGCAGCAGCAGGGCCTGGATCTGATCCCTGACTCTGGGCCAGGGCTGCACAAATGACCCCACAGCAGCAGCAGCAGCAGCAGCACATGGAGCTGACTTTCAGCACAGCCCCTGCCCCTCTTCCCTCCCGTGTGCAGCGGTGTCACAGCAGCCTGAGGCACCTGGGAGCCCCCAGTGCCAGCAGGGACTTGAGATGGCAGCCCTGGGCTCCTGGAGATTGTGCAAGGAATGGAGCTGGGGACTCCCTGTCCATGGGGAGCTTCCAGATGGAAAAGGCTGCTGTGCCCAGGCAGCTCCAAGGGCACAGAAAGGAGGGTCTCCAGCACTGGATCTGTGCCAGTCCCACAGTCCTGGGCAGCAGCCAGCGAGCCCTAAGGGAACAGAGGGCACAGCAAGAGGGACAGAACCAGGCAAGGTCAGAGACTGGAGAGAGCCAGACCCAGGAGCAGGAACAGCTGCTCCATTGCACTCTTGGAGAAAGCTCTTGGCTGGTTCAGAGCGCTGAAAGGCGTGAAGGGCAGAGAGGAGGCCACTGCAAACAATGCTCCTGTTTCCACAGCCTCCCCTCTCTGTGTCCCAGAAGGAATTGGATGGACTGTGTTTGTCTCTCCGAGTCATCTCGTTCAGCATGAGCAGCTCAGCACCAGGAGCTGAAGGAGCTGAAGCCTCAGGCCACAGGAGCTGGGCAAGAGGGAACTTTCTGAGCAAAGTCATGCTGCTAAAATAGCCCCAGCTGAATGCAGTGGATATAACCATGGAATCCCAGAATCCTTTCTTGGATGAGTGGGAAAGACCTCTGAGCTCACCAGTGCAGTCGGTCACCCAGCAGTGCCAAGCCCAGCACTAAACCACGTCCCTGAAGTGCCAAGGCCTGGACAACAGCCCTGAGGGAGGCCTGGACAGCAGGCCCTGAGCCAAAGGTGCCTCTGGATGAACCTTCCACCCAAAGGTTATCTTTGTATCTGCTCCCTAATGAAATATGCATGGTCATTAGCACTGGGATAGATGTAGGCACTCCTCAGTGAAACATGCATTGACCTTTCTGGGTTTAGAAGCCAGACAAGGCCATGAAATCTGACATCTGGCCTTGTTTGGGGCTGAGGGATCAAAGTCACCTCCCCTGGTTCCTCCTGGGGCCCTGGCCAGGCTTTGGGAGGGAGCCAAGAGGAGCGTGAAACCAGATGTTCCCTCACTGGAAGTGCTGTCAGTTTGTTCATCCAGCACTGTCAGAGCTGGGCCCTCTCCCAGCGGGGTTGGAGCCTCACCTGTGGCTGGAGGCACCTGCAGGAATTCCCAGTGCCCAGGAGTGGCTCTGCAGCCCTGGGCTGTGACAGCTTCCCCCAGCTGCTGTGTGGATCTGGGGGATGGCAAAGGCTGGGGGTAAATGCTGCTGGATCTTTGTTAATCACTGCAGGCAGTCTTTGGTGGGGATGATTGGGTGCATTGCTGAGCTGCTCCTTTTGTGATTCTTTCCTGCTCTGAGCTGCAGGAAATGACACTGATTCCTTCAGCTGGAGTCTGTGTCCTTGGTGCTGACCCTGCCCACTGGTAAAACAGAACTGGCACAGTCTGGCCAGATGACAACAAAATGTCACTTGTTCAGTGTAAATGTGAGGAATCAGTCCCATCAGAAATTCCCAGATGGGAAGCTCTTCCCTGGAGTTCCCTGGCGCTGGAGTGGGCTGAGGTGGGAGCACCGTGTGAGAAGTGGGGCAGTCGGTGAAAAGAAGCTGCACCCCTGGATGTCTTCAAATGCATCCAAAAATTGCAAATGGAAAAGGAAAAGAACTTGTGGGTTTGGGCAGACAAAGATGGATTTGTTAAAGAGTTCATTGGAAACAGCACCTTCAGAAGGAAAAATTATTGCTGGAATGCTCCCACATGGAGCAAGAGAAGGTTTTAATCTTGAGCACAAATGCATTTGTGCAAGTGAAATATTTATATTAGAAATAACTATATATGTATTTACAGCATAATATACTTCAATATATGTATATATATATATGTCTATATCTATCTGTATCTATATGTCAGTATCAATATCTATATTTACATATAAAATAATAATGATGTGAAATAGTGCTGACATTACTCATTTGGTAACTTTGGCTGCTCAGGGATGTAACACTAAAGACCCTACAGAACAGGATTGGCCAGGACCCTAATGTCAGTGATCAACTCTGTGAGATTGTATACAATGAAAAAAGGAGGACGGGATGAAATTGGCTATTTTTACAGGGTTTGCTGATACTGTGATGCAGAGTGCTTTGTCTGTTCCTGTGAAAAATACAGTGGTTAAGCCTGCAGGGTTTTTCATGTAGCAGACCATCCACAAGCTGCAGGACTGGTTGAACGGGTGAAGGGGTTGTGAAAAGAGCAGTTGAAAGAATGAGGAGATGGGAACCTGTGCCCATGGAGAACCCATCTCCCAGATGTGCTCCATGCCCTTAACAATGGCCCACTGGGGAAATGGAAACCCCCTGGCTGTGCAGGGCTGCACCCAATTTGCAAATACAGCCATGGGCAGTGAGACTTGGACTGCCTGGGAAATTGTTCTGGCTGGGATGGCCCCTGGCAGGGCCAGCCCAGAGGCTGCAGGGCTGGGCCTTCATGCACTGGAATTAATTGGGATAAATTCAAAGCAAATGAGAGCTATCAATACTGAAACAGGAATTGAGATTCTTCCAGGACACTTTGCTTTGGTCACTGCTCGCTTGGAGCTTGGCCTTGCAAAGTGTTCATGTCATGGCAGGAGGAATTGATGCAGAATATCAAGGAGAAATTGCAGTAATTCTGTTAAACAATAGTGAACAAGTTTGGATTATTCAACCCCATGACAGGGTAGCGCAATTATTGAAATTGCAATTTTAAGAAAGATTGTGAAAAAAGGAGCTCCACCTCCAATCACCACCATTTGTGGAGATAAAGGGTTTGGATCCAGCAGCCCTAATAATGGAGCCAGAGTGTGGGTGTGGAGGCCAAAAGGCCCTCCCGAGGCAGCTGAAGGAACAGCTCCTAGGAAAGACAACTCTGAGTCCTGAAGCCTGGGCAGGAGCAATGGGAATGTGTCCCTGCAGCCAAGTGTTCTGTGTGAGACCCAGTAGATCTGACAGGATATTGTTTTACACATCCTGCCAGAGCAAATCTCCCTGTTTGCCCCAAGGGCCCCCTTGGAAAATGCTCTGATCCACGGGGCTCCATGTGCAGGCTGCTGTGACCCTGAGGGACTTCCAGAGGAATTCCATCCAGGAGCCTGGGTGCCCCTCAGGGACTGGGACCCGGCCCCTTCCAGCCAGGAGGGAAAGGGCCCCCCCAAGCCTTGTTAGGCACAGACAACATGGAAAAGCTGAACAGCAAAGGGCCTTGGGGCATTATTCTGGAATTAAAAAGGCACCAGCTCCATGGACAACAGAATTATTGTTCCCAACTCGAATGAGACTGAGAAAAAAGAATGAAGAACTGTGTCACTAAAGTGCTACTGATGTCTGTAAGTTGTACCTTGATGGTCAGCCAGAATCTTTGTCTGCCACAAACACCTCTAGTGTTTCACCAAGGGGTGAGTGATCAAAATGGAATGATTAGTTATGAAAATGTGAAGATCAGGGTAGCCAAAGCAGTGCATGTCCCCAATTGCTGGGGATGTTCTCAGCTGGAGTTGGGAGGGATGGGGTTCCCTTGGAGGGCCCACCCTGTGGGGTGGCCAGAACTCTGTCCCTGGGCTCTGACTGTCACTGTCAGTGAAGGGACAGTGAAAGAAAACACAGGAATACAAGGATCACTTGGACAGGATTCCCTGAGATTTCCCTCCAGGAGAAACCCAACCCTGTTCTAGTTCTAGAGGCCCCAGTGTGAGAGGATTTCTGTGCTTTTCCATCCCTGCCAGTGTCAGTAGAACTCGGGGTGCTGGAGCTGCTCGGGGTCAGTGTCACACCACTCTTGGCTGCAGGGCCACCATTTCGGGTCCTTCAGCAACAACCACAAGGAAGAGTTGGGGCCCAGAGAACATTTTCTCCCCAAGGAGTGCCCTGGATTTCAGCAAGCAAAAGATTCTGGTTCATCCTGTGCCCCATGTGTGCTGCCCTGTCCTGTGAAGTTTCCATGAATAAGCTGAATGGATTATTAGCAGAATTAGCAACTGATCCTGTTGAAATGTGCAATAGCACTTAATTGAAGCACAAGAGGAGGTGCCTTTATGCCTGATATGGAAATCTAAACTGTGTTATTGAAAGAATTGTTATGAGCATTGTAGTTCATTGTAGGTCTGAGGGCTGATCAAAGTACCAAGGCCTGAAGAGGCCCTGAGGCAAAGTTCACCTCTAGATGAACCTTCCAACCAAATGTTAGATTTGTATCCACTCCTTAAGGAAGCATTATTACCAACATGATCAGTGTATGTGTTCCTTGATAAAACATGGATTTATCTTTCTGTATTTAGAAACCAGAGCAGGCCCCATCTGGCCTTGTTTGGGGCTGAAGGATCAAAGCCAACTCCCCTGGTTCCTCCTTGAGCCCTGGCCAGGCTTTGGGAGAAAGCAATGAGGAGAATGAAACCAGATGTTCCCAGAGTAGCAGTGATGTCAGCTTGTGTGTTTAACAGAGTAAAAGCTGTGTCCTCTCCCAGGGGGCTTGGAGCCTCCTTGCCTGCAGAGGTGGAGGCACCTGCAGGAATTCCCAGTGTCTGGGAGTGGCTCTGCAGTCCTTGGCTTCCCCAGCTGATGTGTGGATCTGGGTGATGGTAAAGCCTGAGGGGAACTGCTGATGGATCTTTCTTTAATCACTTCAGGCAATCTTTGGTAGTGATGACTGGATGGATTGCTGAGCTTCTTTTGTAATTCTTTGCTAATGATGATGTGCTTTGCTGAGCTTATCCTTTTGTAATTCTTTGCAGCTGTGCATGATATAAATGACACAATTCCTTAAGTTGGTGTCTGTGTCTTTGGTAGTGACCCTGCCCACTGGTGAAACAGGGCCCCCTCTTGCCTAAGTGTTCCCTGGCAAGGCAAAATCCCTCCCTCCAAAATTCCCCCCCTCCTCCTTGTTCCCCCCTTCATACACTGAGCATGATGTCCTATGGTCTGGGGTATCCCCGGGCTCAGTTGGGGTCCCCTGTCCTGGCTGTGTCCCCTGCCCAGCTGCCCCGCAGCCCCAGCCCCTCCCCAGCGTGGCTGGACCAGGGGCAGGACAGGCCTTGGCTCTGCTGCAGCTCAGCAAGAACAAAACCATCTCTGCGTGCTCAGCCCTGTGCTCAGCACCCGGCCCAGCAGTGCCTCAGTGCCAGTGTCTGTGCCCTCAGTCCCTGCCAGGGCTTTCCATGGCAACTGCCAGCACAGGTGAGCCAGGTGTCACCCCCAGGGACGGTTGCCATGGAAACAGTGCCCAGCACTGCCCCTTTCTGTCTGGCTGACCTGGCCTTTGGCCCTGGCAGTGGCGTTGGCTGCTGGTTCCTGGTGCCTGAGCGGCCAGCGCGGCACAGGGCAGGTGGCCATGGCACAAGCCCCCAGCCAGGGATCCCCTCTGGCTCTGGGCAGTGACACCAGCCCCCAGCAAGGGGCCCAGGGCAGGTTTCCATGGCCACCAACCACCACAACAGGTCCGGGCATTGGTTGCCATGGCACCAAACTAAGGAACGGGTCCCCGTGGCCGTTGCCGTGGCACCTGGTGGCACCAAGGAATGTCACTGCAATTGTACCTGGAACAGCCCTGGCACCGCTTTGTCCTGAGGGTTGCCATGGCAGCCAAGGGCAGCAACAGCTCTGCAGGCACGTGGCCATGGAACCTGGCTGCAGAAATGGCTCCTTGGGCTGGTTTCCAAGGAAACCTGAACTGATGGGGGTGTCCATGGCACCCAAACCCAGCAGTGGGGTCACTGCAGTGTCCATGGCAACAGTCCCTTGCAATGGCCCACTGCCTGTTGGCATGATGATCCACCCTCACAGCTGGCCCAGGGCAGGTCTGGAGTGCTCTTGGTGGCACCTTGGGCTTGGCCCACACTTGAGGAGGATGTCTGTTTGCAATGGGGAAACTCAGGAGTTTTAGATTGCTTCAAAAATAAAAGAAGGAAAATTCCTCTTTGGCTGTGTGCAGCCAGTTCTCCAAGCAAAGCAGGTCCCAGGTGAGTGAGGAGAGACACGATGGGCTTGGGGAATGTGGAGCAAGGTTGTCCACGCTGGCTCAGACCTCAAGGCACAGCTTCTCTGAGCAGGCCAGACCTCCTTAGGACAATTCCTGCATCAATATCAGTCCCTGATTGCTGCAATCACCTCTTGTGTAATAAGAACAGCCATAAAAGACACTCTTTAAAATAGGAATCCATATTTCCTAGAAGCTCTTTGAACTCTTTCTCCATCACTGTCAAAGGAAACCCTCCTCATGAGCTGCACTAGAGCAGAGGGAAATCAAGGCAGAGCCATGGTTTGTCAGGACTTGCTTGATCCTAATGAGCCTCAGTGTGCATTTGGAGCTGAGCCCTGGAACCTCAGGGCCTGGAAGGAGATTGCACAAACTTTTCCAGGAGTCCAAGACAGAGAAAACATCCAAAGGGTCTCAAGACATGAATGGATCCCACTGAGGTCCCTCTCCAACGCAGGCTCCTCATGGGCTCCTTGGAGGAGAGAATTGGTGGCCACGATGGCACAAAAACCTCTCAGACACTCAGTGTGGAAAGGAAAATCCAAAGTACCTTAAACACCTTGAGTGTCTCAAAGTATTAATGAGCCCCACTGAGTGTCAGTACAAAGCTCTCCAGGGACTCATTAAAGCAGATAATTGGGGCCATGATTGCACAAACCTCTCCCACAGTCTGTATCCAAAGGGAAACACCAAGTACCTTAAAAGAACTGAAGTACCTTGAAGCAGTAATGAGCCCCACTGAGTGTTGTTACTGACAAAGCCTCTCCAGGGACTAATTACAGCAGATAATTGGAGGCCATGATTGCACAAACCTCTCAGAGACTCCAAGGCAAAAGCCACACCCAAAGTCCTCTGAAAAACCTGCAGTCCCTGGGAGCATTCAGGAGCCCCCAGGGCCATTGCTGAGCAAGGCTCCCCAGGGACTCCTTCCAGCAGATCCTTGAGGCCACTGGGATGTGGGCTAGGGGGGGATGCTGAGGGCAGGACCAGGGGCAGACAGTGCCCAGCCTGGCTGGGGCTGTGCCAGGAGGCCCCAGTGCCTCAGAACAAGGTGTCTCCTCCCAGCCCTTGGTGGCACAGACCCTGCTGTGCCCCAGGGCACCAAGACTTGGCTTCTCTTTGTCCCCAGCTGCCATCAGTGCCTCCAGTTCTCTGCTCTGCCTGGGGCCTGGGGACACTTTCTCAGTCGTGTCCCTCAGTGGGACCCATTAAAAGTCCAAGAAACTTTGGAGTTGGATTCTGACTTGGAATTCTGGAGAGGTTTCTTCAGCTCCCTCTCAAGGACTGATGTTCAGGGCCTGAGCACAAAGCCCCAGAGGGTCATTAAAGTCCTTGTGCTGTGTCTGTGCTGCTGAGCTGGGCTGGGCTCCTGGCCCAGAGGCAGCTCCTGGCAAGGGCAGCGCTGCAGAGAGACAGCTCTGGGCAGGAGCAGCTCCTGGGCACAGCCCAGCAGGGCTGGGGCACTGCCAGGGCACCTCAGAGACACGAGCAGGGCACAGACAGAGCTCACAGGGGCTCAGCACTGGCAGGGGCTGTGGGATGTCCCTGAGGGGGCTGTGTCACAGCAGCACCTCTGTGGCTGTGTCATAGAGGCACAGAGCAGCTGGGATGTCAGAAAGGGCCTGTGTGACATCACAGAGTGGGCTGTGTGACATCACTGATGGTGTTGTGACATCACAGAGTTAGCAGTGACATCATAGATGGTGGTTCTGTGACATCAGAATGTGGGTTGTGACACAGGGTATGATATCACAGAGCAGCTGTGTGATGTCACAGAGAAGGCTGTGATGTCACAGACAAGGCTGTGACATCACAGGGTGGCTGTGACATCACAAAGCTGGTCTGTGACATCACATAGCAGCTGAATGCCATCATATGGAGACTGTGTGACATAACAGAGGGGCTGTGTGACATCACAGATGGCTGTGTGACATCACAGATGGCTGTGTGACATCACAGGTGCTGTGTGACATCCCAGGTGCTGTGTGACATCAAAGGGGCTGTATGACATCACAGGGGGCTGTGTGACATCACAGGGGCTGTGTGAGGTCACTCTGCCCTGTCCCCCCTCACAGCCCCCCCAGAGCAGTCCAATCCTGCTCGTGCCCAGCAGGGTCCCCTGTCCCCCCGGGTCCCCCCGCCCCCGGCCCCGCAGCCTCCCCCAGAGGATGTTCCACGAGATCGACCCCAGAGCCTGACACGGGGACGGGGGGCCGGGGCCATGGGGGTGGGACAGGGGGACAGGGACCCCCCGGCAGCATCCCCGTGTCCCCCAGGGCCAGAGCCTGGGCCAGGGCTCCTTCACCCTGTTATAGATACATATTATAATATTGGCTTTTTGCAAATATTAAAATGGATTTTCTTTGTGTGATGTTAAAGTAACTTTGTTCTAAAGATACAGTTTTTATTTCTATTGTTAATTGAGCTTAGACATGGTAGTGAAATAGCTGAGAGAAACATGCTTGTGTTAAAATGCCTGCTGGGATGGGATAACATCCAATGCACACAGGATGAGGACACCTGCACAGATCTGCCAACTATCAGCACTCCCTGTCTGGAGGCAGAGTGGACCAAGGCCCAAAACCTGGAGGTGATAAAGAGAAGGAGCCAAAACCACAGCCAAGAAACACACATGCTCTGAAAAGGCAGACCCAAGGAGGGGCCATGTAGAACAGTTTCTGGAATATGTAGTTTATGGATATGCATGAGGGCCTATGAATATGCAACAGGCTGGTGTAAGGGAAAAGGTATTCCAGGGGGATCCCCGAAGGGAACAGGGTGCTCCTGGCTGAGTGCCAAGATGCACCCAGCCATAATAACCTTTGCTCCATGGTCCTGGTCTCCCATTGTCCTTTATTAAACTTTTTACATTTTCACAGAAGGGTGAACGTGTTTTTCACAAATGGAATCTCAAGGAAACAAGGGTCAGTTGTTAACCCAAGGCTCTGCTTTGACCAAGTGAGGCCTCATGGACACAGGTGCCACTGGGACACTGTCAGGCCCAGGAGGAACAAGACACCCCTGTGGCAGACCAAGGCCTCATGGGACCCAGGAGAGCTCTGTGACACAATGGAACCTGATGGAGCCAAGGGCCCCTTGGGACACGGCAGGGTCTCATGGAACCCCTGTGCCCCTGGGACATTGCCAAGGCTCCTGCAAGCAAGGTTCCACTGGGACAAAGGCAGGCCCCATGGCACCCAGGAGACCACTGTGGGACAATGGAATCTCATGGAACCAAGGCTCCATTGTGACAAAGCATGGCCTCATGGAAGCCCAGTGCCACTGGGACATCTCCAGCCTTGGAGGAAGCAAGTGTCCATGGTGACACAACATGGCACCTGTGTCCCATGAGGCCCCACTTGGTCAAAGCAGAGCCTTGCTTCCATGAGATTGCCCTGTGTCACAATGTTCTGCTTGGTCTCATGAGAACCTGATGTGTTGGCAATTGATCCTTGGATCCATGAGATTCCATTGCATCACGGGCTGTCCTTGGTTTCATGAGGCCCAGCTTTGTCACAACTGGACCTTGGTTCCATGAGATTCCATTGCATCCCAGCGGTGTCCTTGGTTCCATGAGGCCCTGCTGGGTCCCAGTGGAGCCTTTGTGCCATTCATTCCATGGTGCCACAATGATCTCCAGCATTCCATGAGGCCATGCAGCCAAAGAGTGGGCCCTTGGTTCCATGAGTTTCCATTCCATCAGGATGATCTCTTGCATTCCATGAGGCCCTGCTGTGTCACAGTGGAGCCTTTGTTCCCTGTGTTCCCACTGGGACACAATGGTCTCCAGCGCTCCATGGGGCTGAGCCATGAAACTCTGGATACTTGGTTCCAAGAGATTCCATGGTGTCACCATGGTCTCCTGGGTCCTGCCACAATTCAGACTTGGTTCCATGAGATTCCAGGGTGTCACCATGGTCTCCTGAGTCCTGTCACAATTCAGACTTGGTTCCATGAGGTTCCACGGTGTCACCATGGTCTCCTGGGTCCCATGAGGCCCACTGTGTGTCACAGTGGTTTTTTTCCTTGGTTTCCTGAGAAGCTGATGTGTTGACAATTGACCCTTGGTTCCTTGAAATTCCATTGCATCCCAGCGGTGTCCTTGTTTTCATAAAGCCCAGGTTTGCCACAACAGAGCCTTGATTTCAGGATATTCCATTGTGTCACAGTGGTCTCCCCACTCTCTGAGGCTGCACTGTGAAACAGTGGACACCTGGTTCCATGAGATTCCGTGGGGGAACAGTCAGTTCTTTTGCTTCTTCTCTGCCAAGGTCGGGATTAAATCACAAGACAGTGTTTCTTGTTTGGACTCAGATGTTCATTAGCTCTTGTCTATACAACAGTCTCACAAGCTGTGAGTTCTGCAGCACTTTGCTAACAAGGTAAAAATGGAGCCCCATCTCTCCCTCTACAAGGTCTTTGAAGGATAAACTGTCCAATTAAGAAATGACACCTCAATTATTTTTCCTTTTAACCCAATAACCAACCACCCGTGCCTGACAACGGGGTCTCTTTTATCCAATTACACAATTCCACCCAAACCCGAGGAGGAGGAGGAAGAGAGAGGACAAGGGTGAGGAGGAGGAGGAGGAGGAGGAGGAGGAGGAGGAGGAGGAGGAGGAGGAGAAGAAGGTGAAGAAGGAGGAGAAGGAGAAGGAAAAGAAAAAGGTGAGGAAGAAGAAGAAGAAGGTGAAGAAAAAGGCAAAGAAAAAGGATCAGCCTCTGCCCTAAAACCTCCATCTTGTTTTATTTATATTACTATACTCTAAAACCTTAAACTCTAAGTTGTCCACCATGTGCTATTACACCCTTCCATTCAAGGGTGTAATCCCAGTTCCATCATTCCATTTTGGAAGCCTTCTCCACAGCCTCAGGTCAAATGCAGTGTTCTCTTAGGGGTCAGTGTCTGTCAGCTCAAAAGTCTAAAATTCTCAGCAGCCAGGGTTCCAACAGGTAACAATGTTCTCCTGTGTTCCATTAGGTTCCATTAGCCTGGCTCTGTCACCATGGACACCTGGTTCCATGAGATTCCATGGGGTAACAATGTTCTCCAGTGTTCCATCAGGCCTGGCTCTGTCACCATGGACACCTGGTTCCATGAGATTCCATGGGGTAACAATGTTCTCCAGTGTTCCATCAGGCCTGGCTCTGTCACCATGGACACCTGGTTCCATGAGATTCCATTGGGTAACAATGTTCTCCAGTGTTCCATCAGGCCCGGCTCTGTCACCATGGACACCTGGTTCCATGGGCAGTGGCCGTGTCCCAGGGGCACCTGTGTCCCATGGCACCCCGCTGTCTGACAAGGGACAGTTTGTTCCAGGACATTCCATGGAGTCACAGCGGTCACTTGGGTTCCATGCAGGTGCCTGGGGAGCGGGAGCTCAGCCCAAATATCCTGGGGGTCCCTGGGCTGGTGATTTTTGGGGGGGAATCTTTGGATCTTGCAGGGCTCCAAAGCTGAGCCACGGACGCCCCTTGGGACAGAGTGGAGCATCATGGAAGCCAGGAGACCCTCATGGAAACCAGGAGACCCTCATGGAGCCAGGAGACCCTCATGGAGCCAGGAGACCCTCATGGAGCCAGGAGACCCTCATGGAGCCAAGGCTGCAGTGGGACACAGAGGGACCTCATGGAAGCCAGGAGAGCGCTGTGAGGCTGTGGAACAATGCAGCACTGAGGTTCCACTGGGACTTGACAGAAGCTCCTGGAGACAAGGAAGCTCTGGGAGCCTCCAGAGTCAGTGTCTGCAGGAGGATTTGGAGTTTAAAAAGGAAGATTTGGGTTGAGCTGAGCCTACCTGGGAGAGTGGGGGGGTGGGGCAGGGTCAGGACTAGTTTTGGGCAGTTTTCTGGGATTTTGGAATATTTCTATGGGATTAGAGGGCAGGTCTGTGGGATTTGGGACCAATTGTATGGGATTTAGGGTGTTTTGCAGTGGTTTTTAGGGATTTTCTGGTATTTCTATTTGATTTGAGAGCATTTTATGACATTTTGGGTTTTTCCAACTGCACCCAGGCGATGTCGCAGTGCCTGGGCACCAGGGCAGCTCCTGGAACCCTGGGAACCTGGGATGGGAATTGGGTCAGGAGAGCCCCAGAAACCCGGGAACATTCCCCAGACACCTGGGAATGTTCTCCGAAAAAAATCAAGAAATGTTCCCCCCCCAAATTCAGAAATGTTCCCTGATGTGTAACAGTTCCCAAAAAAAGTCCAAAAATGTTCTCAAAAAGAAATCCTGAAAAATTCCCCCAAAAAGTCAGAAATGTTCCCCAAAGAAATCCAGAAATGTTCCTCCAAATAATCCTGGAACATTCCCAAAAAACGAACTTTGCCCAGAAAATCCAGAACCAGTCCTCCTCAAAAAATCCAAAACCAACCTCAGTTCCCATCCAGAATAATTCCCAAAAACTACAGAAACATACCCAAAAATCCAGAAATCCCCTCCCCCCAAATCCAGAAACATTCCTACAAAAATCCTGAAATTCCCCCTCAAAAAAAATCCAGAACCTCCCCAAAAATCCAAAATCTCCACCCTAATTCAGAAATTCACCCCCAAAAAATCCAGAAATTTCCTATCAAAAATCCAGACATTCCTCCTAAAACCCCAGAAATTCACCCTCAAAAATGCAGACATTCCACCCCAAATCCCGATACTTCCCCCAAACAATCCAGCCCCAAGCCCCCCTCACCCCTCTCACCCCTCTCACCCCCCAAATCCCCCAATGCCCAAAGGCCGCCCGGAATCCCCGGAATCCCCGGGATGCCGGGATCGCCCCAGATGTCCCTGGGGGCAGAGCATGGAGAGCATCAGCTCCTTGGGCTCCTCAGGAGCTGGGGCAGGAACAGGATGTGCTTCGGGGCTTTGCCCACAGCTGGGCAAACGGGAGAAAAACCCCAACATCAGCAACAAACCTGCCCCAAACCTGCCCCAAGCAGGCCCCAAATCTGCCCAAAGTCACTCTGGATACACACCAAACAATCTGCCCCAAATCCCACCAAAATCCTCCATGGTTTGACCCAGGGCTGTCTCAGCATTTTCAAGGATTTTTCAGAGTTCCAAGAAATGATCTCTCAGCTCTGTGGGAAGCCTCCTCTAAACTGATGGTGTTGTGACATCTCCTCCAAGGAATCAGATGCAGCCCCAATTATTATTACAGAACCACTCCAACAGTTTGCTGGGTTTAAAGCATCTCTGTGCTGGGGGAATTTTGGAGGAGACAGCTATTGGATGGTTCATTAGTCTGTCACCCCCAGACCTTCACTCCTAAGTGCCATTCTCAAGAGCCTTGTTTTAAATTACATTTAGGGAATTCTCTCCCACTTAGAGCTTGGGTGGTGGCCAGGCCTCAGCTCTGCCTGGACAGGAATTTGCCAACAGAGCCAGATGTTTTCTGCATCAAAACTAGATTTGAGTTGCTTGGACATGGCAATCTGACCCTCTAGACATGACTGTTGAACTATTTTTAAAGGGAGCTTGGGAATTATTGTCTGGAAATAATGATCCAAGTCCCCCCTGAATGGAGGTTTGTCAGCTGTTTGCAGACTCTGGGATGATGGTACATTATTTCAGAGATTGCTATTTACCTAAATCCACCTATGCTGTTAGTTTTGTCTGCTATTTGAAATATTCCTGATTGTTGTGTCCAAATTATTTCTAATTGCTGTAAGTTTCTTGTCCACTGCATGTATTAATTTACTATGATGTTGCTTCACACTCATAATAAAAGACATGCATCTCATTCTTAAAAAACAAAAAAGAAGAGGAAATAACACCTTAAGAACGTTCAGATAATGCAAATTGTACATGAGAAATTTGGACAACTAATCATTCTGAATGATGCAGTATTTACATGAGAAATTTGGGAAAAAAGCTCACCATATCTAAATCCCAACTGAGTGCACCACAGTGAAGCCCAATTGATTCATTACCTTCAGGAGAAGATGTGCCTGTGTTTTATCATCAGCAGCTCAAAGCTGTCACCTGTTCATTCCATCAGACACTGATCAGCTCTGAAAAAATGAGGCCCAGGGCAAAGAGAAATAACCTCATCACCTTGCAGCCTCTGTGGCCAGAGCAGGAGCAGGAGGAGGACTGCCAAGACATGGCTGGGTCTGGAAACTGACAGAGGCACTTTGCCAACAAAAGCCTCATGGCACCCTCATGGTACAGTGCTCCTACTGACCTTCTCCAGTTATTCCCTGTTCCAGCTCCCAGGAGGACATTCAGGGATGGCAAAGATCAACATTTCCAGCTAATGGACTTTCTCATCCTTCTCAACTAATTGGAAACAATGGTCATTTCTTTCCATTTCCCCAAGAGACATTGGACATTATTCTTCTGTTTTCTCATGCTGCAAAACCCTGTGTCAATGACTTGATAGAATTTGGTAAGTTTTGTTGATTGTAATTGCTCTTTTATCTACCTTATCCCATATCTAATAGATAACCAGTGATAACCTTGATGAGATAATACCCTCACAAGAGTGAGCAGTTTCAACATCAGAACACAGGAGCCTTTTTTAAATGAACAAAAAGGGGGAGATGCCATAGACAGGTAGAATAATGATAAAAGAAAGGCCCTATGAAATCAGGCCTTGCTCTGCTCTATTAACAGCTGGCCTGTCATCTCCTCTGAGTGCAGCTAAGCAGTTACAAGTTCCCATGTGAAGCGATTTTGAGAATGAGACTTTGTGAACAATCTATTCTGAGGGTGAGAAACAAATGCACCTGCAAGAACAAGGGATTTGTGCCATGAGAATCAGTGAAGAGAACAGAAAAACAATACAGTAGAGAGATTTGATGCACAACTAAAATCTATTTATTAAACAATAATAGAAAAACTGCTAAGAAATTTGTTAACTAGCTAAAATTAAACAAGATGTCTAATAAACTGAGTATAATTAGTTGTGTGAATAAAAAAATTAGGAGTCCTTCTCCATCCCATGTGGTTTTTCTGGGATTTCAGTTCCCCCCCTTCTTTTGGACTTTGGCTTTCCCCTTCTGTGGGGCTTTGGTGACCTTCTTCTCTGGGGCGTTGGTTTCTTTCTTCTCTGGGCCTTTCTTTTCCTTCTTCTCAGGGGATTTTGTTTCTTTTTTTGGGATTTTGGTTTCCTTCATCTCTGGTGGTTTGCTTTTCCCCTTCTCTGCTTTTGGAGGCTGCTTCCCCACACAAACTCCCTTCTTTCCCTTCTTCCACCTCTCTTCCTCCTTCTGCCTCTTTTCTTCCTCTAAGGTTTTGGCCTCCTCCTGAAGCTTTTGAGCGGGCTGCTTCAGTTCCCTTCTGCAGACAAAACAGAAAACATGGCTGAGAGTCCCCACCAGAAACTTGGGCTCACCAGTCCTGGCTGGCCCTGCACTTCACTCCTTCACCCTGAGGCCATTTCCGTGAATTCTCCTCAACCCACAGAGGCTGGGAAGATCCCAAGTGAGGGCACTGGTGGAAGGGGACCTCCAGGACCAGCCAAACCTGAGCTTTGCCATCATCAGCTCTTGACTGTGCAAGCTCCCTCTTAAGGCTCAGCCAGAGCCCTCCAGCCCAGTGCCAAAGGCTGATCCACCAGCTCTCTGTGCTGGTGCTGAAAACGCCCTTTGTCTCTTGGCTTCCCAAGTTAGAGCAGAGCACAGATTGCTCACATCTGCTTCTCTCTCCTACCATTCTTACTCAGCTCATTCAGCCCCTTCTCCCTGGGCACAGCTGAAGCATGATTTTAAAGGGTTAAGATTTCAGCTGAGGGTTAGAAGCAATTCCCATGGATCAGGATGTAAGGTAGATAGGCAGACCATAGGTTAATGATTATGAGATGCTTAAGCTGGAGCTGATTGTTCTATTGTTTACCATTAGGAGCTTCTTTCTAGAAGGAAGGGGAGTAAGTGAACTTTTCCAAGAACAAATTGAAACCAGTAGAACAATGGGTTAGCACCTGGACTTGATGTCAATCAATCACTAAGCAGGGGACCTTGGATCATGCCAGAGGGTCACAGAGACCTGATGAAGACATTCCTGACTTCATCCCTTAAAACCACTGACCAATTTCAGACCACCGACCCAATTCAAGAGAAGAATTGCACAGGTGTGAAGGACCAATGACCTCATTTGAATACAGAGCAGGGATGGGAGGGGCTGGGGCTGTGCAGATGTATTGTATGTAAGATCTTGGGAAATAAAGAGAGGGCAGAGAACCTTGGGCAGCGCGGTCACGCCTTTTAGGGACGGCTCTGGTGCCGCCCGCCGGTGTTAATAAACACACCACTGTCTGACTTTAATTAGTTAGAGAGTCTCTGTCCCTGATCTTTGGTTTTAAGGACTCCTAGCCTGCTCCTTAATGAGAACAATCCTGTCAGTCAGAAAGCAAAGGCTGCAGGAACTCCTCTCCTGCCAGACAGGCTCTTGGCAGCCAGATTTCCTGCTGGAACCCAGCTGTGACCAAGCAAACCAGGGCTGGCTGCCGTGGAAACCATTGGAAGCAGCCTCATCCATCTCCTCCCCATGAAACCAACTTCAGCCTGGCCTGAAGAAGTCCTGATGCACAGGCTTGCTTTGAGCAGCCTCCCCTCCCAGCTCCACACTTGGCCTGTGTGTCCTGAGCTGGGCTGCCTTGCTGGAGCTGAGCTTCTCCTGTGCTTGCCTACTGCTGCAGCTGAAGGGGAGCCTCAAGGACATGAGCTTTTCTGGGTGCTGTCCCACCACAAGGAGAACCTGGCAGATCAGCATTGCAAGGACTTCATCTGGGGCAGGAGCAGGACCCAAAGCAAGGTTTGGTCTGTGCCCCATGCCTGCCCATCCCACAATCCCACTGCTTTGGTGAAGAAGGGAGATGATGAAGAAGATGCCACTCAACACCATGGACTTCAAGACACCTCCAGAGGCAGTGCCAAGGCAAGCCCAGAGCCCAGCTCCCTGCAGGCAGCAGCTAAGCCAGGAGGGCTCAGCACTCCTATAGAGCAGATGATGTTCTGTCTCAACAGAAGAAGGTCCTTCCTCTCTTGGGAGCCAGGGAGCTCAGAGTGGCCATCCCTGTGCTGCTTCTGGCCTTTGCTATGCAGCACCTCTGAGCTCAGAGTCCTTGGAGCAGGGAAGCCCTGCAGGGACAAGAACCCATGGCAGAGCAGTAACCCATGCAAGGCTCACTCACCTGTCCCTGAGAGGTGCCTGAGAGCCACAGCTGATCTCCCGGGGGCTCAGGGAGGAGCTGACACCTGAGGCCTCCCCGGTCACCAGCACCTCACAGGTGGGGCCTCCCTCCACGTGGCACAGCTCCGTGACATTGGAGGTGCTGCTGAGGTGGCCAGAGAAGGTGGAGGAAACCTGCTGGCTCTGTCCTGGCTGCAGCACACCTGAGAGTGGCAGGATACTGAAAGCCTGGATGGAAGACAGGAGAGATTGAGGTGTTGAGCATGGAAATGGATGCAGAAGAGCATCTTGGAGCAAAGTGCAGCTGGACCTGGAGGGGCCTATTCTCCAAACACTGCCAGAATCACCCTCACCTCATCCTGCATCCATGCCACTGACCAGGGCAGGGACCATGGGGAAAATCTTCTCCCATGCTCACAGGTCAATGCATTAATTAGTACATTACATGAAAGGGAACTGGGATGTCTCCTGGCAGTAGAAATTCTCTCTGATGCACAACTTGCCTTGAAAAAGTTTAAAAACTCCTGCTTTTAGAGAAGGAGAAGACTCAGAGTGAAAGCTCTTGCAGCTGAGGGAAGAAGTCCAGCCCAGCTCATCTGACTCCTGAGGCTCTTCCCCTCTCTCTCTGATTGAAATGCTGCTTTCTCAAGGTGCTACAGCAAAAGCTCCTGCAAAAATTTCCTATGGACCACCTGAGGAGTTCCAGGGGGAGCAGTGCCCTCCACAGGTGCTGCACAGTGTCCTTGGGCAGCCCCACAACGTGTCCTGCACGGCCTCTCCAACAAGCAGCTGCTTCAGCAGCACTTTGTGCTGGGCCTGGAGGGAGGGGAGGCCCCTCTGTGGCCAATGCTGAGGGCCCCCAGTGGCACTGGGAGCTCCAGCCCTGCTGGCCACACTGACAATGGGCAAGTGAGACAGATTCCCTCTTGCCTTCCAGGGGAGTGTGCACTACGTCCAGGGAGCACCTGAATCCCTCCAAGCCTCGTGGGAGGGGAGGGTTTTCAGGAGTTTGTGCTGGCACCTGAAAAACAAGCCATTTTCTGTGCTGGGAGGAAGAGACAGCCACTCTGCAAAGTCTCCCTTTGTAAGAGAGCTTCAGGGCCAGCAGTGCAACAGCAGCTCTGGGGTGAAAGCAGAGCCCTGCACACAGGGAGTCTGGCTGGCTTGGGAAGAGGCTCCATGGAGATCAGGACTCATCCCAGCTTGCTCTGGGAAGGAAGCTGGAGCTCTGAGCATGATGATGCAGATAAAAGTCTCATCTTACATTGGGAAGGAAACAAGGCAAAACATCCCACACTCAGCACAGGCCTGTAGGATCTGAGTCAGCTTCTCCAAGGAAAACTCTCCTCTTTCTCCCTCCCACTCACCCCATGTCCAGCCACTGGCCCTGCTGCCCAGCCCACTGCCAGGGCACAGGACAGCAGGGCAGCAAAAAGGGAGGTCAGCACGAGCATGACTTGGTGCTGGCAGGCTGGGGAGGCAACACAAGCACTGGGTGGACAAGAAAATCTACCTCTGCTCCTGAAGACTGGGCAAGATCCTGCACTTCTCTCAGGGCTGGGACTGGCTCCTCCCTTCTGATCTTGAAGTTCCGCCATCGAGATGCTGAGGAGTCCAAGCCGGTTCTCTTCTCCTTTGGTGGTTGGGGCTTGAACTTAGGTGGGTGAAGCTCATCTCTGGAAAATAAGAGAACTATGAACAGGGACCTGCAGTGGGAGGGAGGGACACCTGCACCAGCAGCTCCTGGTCAGGATGCAGCCCCTGGCTGGGTGCTGGCACCTTGAACTGAGAAATGGTTTGATCCAGCCCTTCCCAATCCAGGCTGGAGCAGCTCTGCTCTAAAGGCAGCCCAGGGATGACACTGAGCTGCTGCAGCAGCTGCAACTGCTTGCACTGAGCAGCTCCAGAGGACAGGCATGAACACCTTGTGGGGATGCCAAAAGCACAGTGGGAGAGGAAAGGACAGAGAAGGCAAGCAAAAAGGGGAGATCTGAGGCACCCAGGGGCAGACCCAGCCAGTGCCCAGCCAGCACAGCCCCCCCCAGTGCCCAAGGCCAGAAACTCTGCAGCTCCACCAGGGATTTATCAGGAATGTTCCCCTGACACTGCTGGGGCCTTGGTTGACATTTTCCAGCACTCCCAGGTGACTCAGGTCACATTCCCCATCCATACATACACAGGCTGTGGTGCTGGGATCCTGCCAAGCTCTGTCAGCCTTGGGCTTGGGGAGGTTTCTGCCAGCCGTCCTGAGCTCCGTAACTGTGCTCTCTGTGCCAGGAAGCAAGCAAGAAAGATTTTTAAAAAAACCCAAACCAAACTACAACAGGGAAACCTAAAAAACCTTCAACAGCTCAACCCTGCTCACGTTATTTCTTTAGGGACACCTAGCACTCTCCAGCTGAAATGCTGGGCTTTTGGGGAAAAAGAAAATTACATGTTCACCTCCAAATTGAAAAGGATTAAGGTAAGAGAACCTTTCAAAGTACAAATTATTGGCCCAAAGGTAAAAGATTTGCCAGAAATCTCTAGTTAAGACCATGCTGACAGTTAAACAACTGGTTCTGGTGGGGAGAAACCCTCCTCTTTAAGGGAAGCAGCCTGAGAGTTGAAAGCAACTGTTTTGTCAAACTTCAGGCTCCCTGGCACAGCCTGCACTGCCTGTCCTTCCTGTTCACTGATTTACAGGCAGTGCCACAATGGCCCAGGTTCAGATGTTTGCTGCCATCCAGGGAATTTGGCATCACCATTTCCATATGTCTTAAGATAAGTTTCAATCTTTGCATCCACACTTCAAATGCCAGCTTTCCTTTCTTTTATAGAAAGCTCAAGGTTCTTAGAAGTCTTCCGACCTCCTCTTTTGTGCTCAGAGAGATGGCATTTAAACCAGATGTTTCCAAAGTGAACAGCATTTTAAAGAACAATGAACTAAAATGACCCTGGATCCCAGCTTAGCCCAACTCCATTCTGTGTCAGACACTGAGATTCCCACCTCTAAGGCACGAACTGTTTGTGCCACCCATCCCTCCTGTCCTTCTCCACAGCAGCCTGTGCCTGTTTTCCCCAGAAGAATCCCTGTCCCTGTGCCCCTGCCAGGAGCAGTTGCCCACAGGCACACAGCTCCCCTTGCCCTCACCAGGGGGTTTCTCTCATCCCCGAACACGCCGATGAGAACGTTGGTGCGATGCTCGCCCAGCGCCTGCACCTCCACCACAACTGGGATCTCTGCTGTGCTCTGGGGCTGGACAATCCCACAGGGCTGGGGGCTGGAGTAGAACACAGCAGAGTCCTCCTTGCGTTTCTGGAAGGGACAGAATGAAATGCAGCTTCAGAGGCACCTCTGAAGAAACTTTAGACTCCTTAACATCCACCGCAACAGCAACTTACACACACGTTTAAAACTCCCCAGGACAAAGGTAAAAGGCACAAACAAGATGCAAGAATTGGAGGCTTAACATTCGCAGGGGATCCTGCAAGGAGGCTGCCAGCACAGGCACTGGTGTCTCTGGATGCAGCAGCTTTTCACAACCCTCTAAGATCTCCCACAAGAAAACACCCTGAAGACTAGAACATCAACTGTTCCCTCAGCAGCTTACACTGCCTCCTCAAGTTTACATTCGGGTAGGATCCTGTTCTCAGACGATCTTTAAGACTGAATAGAAAGCAGCAAAGTCTTATCCAAACCATTTTTTTCCCCTAATAATCTCCTCAATAATATTTGACAGGAGGAGGTGGATGTGATGCCAAACCTGGGGAATAAGCCCGTAGCAGCCAGGGAGGTGGCTGGGATTCCTGATGACGAGCTTCTTCTCATAGGGCACCTTCAGGTGGCACTCATCGTACTGGAGCACATAGGGGGACACTTGGAGCTCAGGAACGAGACATCTGGGCAAAGAGATGACCCCAGGGGAATCAGAGATACTGAGAGAATGGAGAACGTTTACCCCCAAAGATTGTGCAATGCAGCAGAACACATTGGTCACTGTCAAATGGACATTTAACAGCCCTACAGGGATAAATTGCCTTCTGCCTCTTCCCACTCAAACAGGTCCTGTCAAGGAGGGGCAAACCCTGAGGCAGCACCCAGAGGCTGCCAAGTGCCCCAGGCAGAGCACTTTGTGCCACAGCTGCCTCAGCCCCTCCTTTGCCCAAGAAGCCTTGCAAGGACTCCTGTCACAGTCCCAGTGATCCACGAGCTCTGGGGGAGCCTTCCCAACAAGAATCAGGGCTCACTAAGGCTCAAGGAACACACAGCTCCAGTGTCTCAGGAAAAATGACTCCCTTCTCTGCCATGGTGCTGTTGCCCTGCCTGAGAACTCAGCTCTTTGCCCCAGCCCTGGAGGGCACGAGACACCAGCTGCCCTCCAGAGTGGCTGATCACCCCCTCCCAGGCCCTGCAGCTCCCTCCCTCCTTCCCTGCACAGCTCCAGGCACTGAATGGCCCCAGCTCCACCTGCTTTACAGAATGGCAGCCCAGGCACTGACTGGATGGCTCTGCCTGGGACAGGGAACAGCACCAGGGAGCTGCATCCCTCTGGGCATTCAACTGGCACCCACAGCAGCACTGCTAGATGGAATTCTGCTGCAGCAACAACGGCCTTTAGTCTCAACTCTGAGAATATTAAAGCTCAAAATGGGAAGGAGAGGGAAGGAGAAAAACTGGACTGAGCTGCCACATCCAGGGCTGCTTTCCCCTCCTAAGACCCTGCCCTCGCCACTCTTGCTGAGAGCCACTTCCCCCCTGCCAGGTGCCCTCATGAACAGAAGCAGAGCCTGACTCTCAGCAGGCTGCTTGCTGTGGCCCAAACCAATGCACGCTGGTCACAACCAGCACAACTCCACCTCTTGCAGCAAGAAGGAGAGGAGGCCCTCGGGAAATTTGTTCCACCTCAAGCACCAAAACCCAGGCCAAGAAATGATATCATTCCTGGTCCCTTTAGAAGAGGGCCCAGGACCGTGCTGGGCTGTGAGCAGGGCTGCTTTTCACCACAGGCTGCTGCCCAAGCCCTGCTGTTCTCATGTCCAGCTGGCACAACATGAGGCCATTAAGCAGCACTTCTCCTTGGCAGCTGCAGCCAGCAAAGCCTGTGCAAGGCAGTGCCTGGGGGAGGCCAGGCAAGGGCTGGTACCTGGCTGTGATGAACAGTTTTGTCACTCCCTTGCCAATGCCCTCCACGTCCACCAGCATCCTCCGGCGGAACTCCATCACCGTGTTGGAACACAGGGTCACCTGGTGGAAGAGAAGAACAGGAAATTCTTCCTTACAAAAGCTCATTACCCACCTGTGATATCCTCCAGTTCTTGAGGAGGATTTGGCCTTCATTCTTCTGCAGCTCCATGTGTAGAGCACAGTCTCAGAGGAACAAAAGCCTTCTGGCAATACCAGATTTGTTAAACACACCTTGCTATCAGGGCATAGGTCAGCTACATTCAGACATTAGACTAAAGCTCTTTGCAATACTGAATTCAAATTAGGGGTCCAATTTCTCATCTGACTACAATGACATCCATGCAGAGGAAATCTGACTTGAACAAAATGAGTTCAGCTTTACAGCAGCAAGCTGAGGGCAAAGCGTGGCCCAGCAGGTGCTGGGCACTTCATGGCTGCCGTGGGACCCGGAGCCCGGGCTGGCTCTCAGAACTCTGGCCCCATGCCAGGAGTGGGGAACTGCCTCAGGATGGGCACTTACCAGAGGCAGAACCCTCAGAGCCACTTGCTCTATGGTGCAAGAGACAAGCCATGACAGGGAGCAGGCAGAGAAGAAAGGAGGAGGCTCCCTGTCTTGAAGTTCCACAAGGAAGGGTTTATTCCAAGCAAGGGGATCAGAGGCAAAAGAGCCCTGGGCACTCCTGTGAAATGGCTTTTGTACAGGCACAAATCGGGGGGGGGGGGGGGAGGGGGGGGGATACAAACAGCAAACCATTAGGGAATCCTCAGGGGAGCAGGGAGGGGATTACATCAAGTGTACATCTGGGGCCACTTGGGGTAGGAGGGTGGAGAGGATGGCTCACAAGGGCCAATGGGACCTCCAGGAATAGGGGAATTCCAAAGGAGTGTTGCAGACAGGGAATGGCTCGAGGTCAAATTGGCAAAGAAGGCTGGGGAACAAAAGGGGGTGGGTTGCCTTGAAAGGCAGGGAAAGAGCTGGAACAAGGGGCAAGGAATGGCATGAGGGACAGCTTTGAGGGAGGGTGAAACCCAGGGGTAAAACAACTCGGGGAGAACATGGGGGTACAACAGAACAAACCACTTAAGAAGAAATCAATAAAATAAATTTGAACCACTACACATGGCTGCAAAGTTTTCTGTCCCCTCTAGAGATTCCTGCAGTGAACACAAATCATTCTGCTCCCCAGGAGGGGGGAAATGAGACCCAGAAGAAAAGCTAACTGCTTTATACAATGACATCTCTCTAACAGCCACCTTCTGCCATCATCCTTGCTCTGCCCACTTGCAATCAAATCAATTGCTCTCAAAAACACAAGAATGGCTTCAGGCCTTGACCATAAGGTATGTGACCTCAGCAGATGATTTTGGAAACCAAACAGTGCTCCTGGAGGAACATCCCGAGTAAGCCAGCTAGCAGAGGCCTCCCAGCAGTGCAGATCTCTCCCTCCCACCATGCTCAAAGCTGGCACCAGAGCTAAAGCCCTCCCACACTCCAGTGCAGCTTCAGCCCTGGTGCTGCAGCGTCTGTGGCTGGACTCTGGCTGTACCTCGATGTCCTGGTGTCCCTGGGGGAGGATGGTCCCTCGGCTGGGATTCATGGTGAACTCCCTGGGCTCAACATAGAAATGGATTCCCTTCCTCCAGGCTGGGTCGCTGTGCCTGCGGATCTGATCCACGCTGTCAACAGCCGGCTGCGTGCCATCGTCCGACATGCGGAGCTGGAACGTCAGCGGCACCGCGGAGCTGTTGGTGAGGCGACAGCGCTGGGTGTAGGGAAAGCCTGGCAAAGGACACAAATATCCAGTCAGGCACCCATGATGGCATGATCCTGGGGTGAATATCCTGGCAGGATCAAAGTGGGATTGGAGTTCAGCTCTTTATTATCTGAACTACAGCTCACCGAGAAGGTGCGTGAGGAATTAATTGTCACTTAGTTCCCTTTGACACAGTTTCCAGATTCCAGACTGCAGCCCTGAAAATGCCCACTCCTAGCCCTGCTCAACACTGCAAGCTTCTCTCTTTGGGATGGGGAGGAGCTCCCTCACCTGCCCCAAACCAGCACCACTTATCTCTCAGTGATGGGTGTGCATCCAGACCCAGCATTTACTCTGAGAATTCAAGCTGTCAAATTCCCTGGGAAGCCTGCCAACACTCCCACTGTTTTCAAGAGATATAAACAGGGAGTCGTCATTGAGAAGAAGCTACAGCAAAAGAAAGTGAGGATGGAATCAGGAACTAGAACGTGGTGCAAAGCACCCTAATGCAGCTTCTCTCTGCAGCATCCTTGAGGCATCTCTTGGTTTGGGCCAAACAGACTGAGCACGGGACAGCTCAGAGCCCACTCAGCTGGGGGCACACCCAAGCCTTGCTTTGAGATTAGCAATTAGGAATCAGGTCCCACCTCACCCAACAAACAGGGACATCACAGCCATGCTGCTCACTGGGATTGCTGCCTGCAAGGGTTTAGCCCACTTTAGCTCTGAGATTTGCTTTCCATCCTGGAAAGCCAGAGATACAGCCACTCATGGTGGGGATGTCCTGCCGAGCCCGCAGAGCAGCCACAACCTGCTCTGCAGGGCACACCTGGCTGGGCTAGCCAGCTCTGTGGGGAGGAGACTTCTCCCCAGGCCTGCTCACCAAGAGTCCCTGGAACACAGATGGGGACTGCAGCTGCAGCCCAGAGCTTCTCTGGGCCCATCCAAATGACCACTGCCAGCTCCAGCAGTGACTCCAGCAGGGAGGTAGGAGAGGCACAAAAAGGACAAACCCAGATGTCAAAACCTCAAATGAGACTGAGCTCAGCACATGCAGACAACAGTCAACAGTCACAAAGAAGCAAAGATACAACAGCTGCCTTCAGCTGGAGAGACCTTAGGAATGAAATTGGATTCAGCAGGATCAATCTCCTGGTTCAGAACCATATTTCTATCTGTTGCCTTGCTTGTTTCATTTCTTCACAAGGCAACTTGACAAGTGCCTCCATGCCGATGCAGGCTGGGGAAGAAGCAGCTCAGGAAAGGCAATGAGTTTCCTTCCAAAGTTCAGGAACTTCATTGTTCTGGGTTTAGGCTTGGCAGTGAATGTTGCCCTTGGTCTGGGAAGGGGCAGAGGGGTTTTGGGGTGTTTTGGCCCTGGGGCTGGGCTTTTCCCTTCGGGGTTTTTTGGGATTTCGGGCGTGATACTGGGGGCGGCTGTGCAGTCGGAGCTGAGCTCGGGCAGTGAGCGGAGCTTCCCTTCCTCCCGCTCGGGGATCGAAGCTCGGCCGCTGCTGCTGCGGGAGGTTGTGTGCTTGGCCCCGGGACTGCCCTGGCTGCAGCTCAGCGCTGCCATCGACCCTGCCTGCCTGCCTGCCCTGCTCCTGCCTGCTGCTGCTCCGCACTGCCGACATCCCCCTGCCCTTTGGCAGTTTGCAAAAGGAGCATTTCCTTCCTTCCTCCCTTCCCTTCCCTCCTTCCCTCCCTGCACCGGCTGGGAGGGGATCACTGCCCTGCCGGATCCCACAGCTCCTCCTGCTGGGACCCGAACTCCACTCAAGGGGAAAAACGGGACTTGGCACCTGGGAAACGTCTGTTCTTGCCTTCTTATCTGTGCTCTCCTGATCGAGTCTAGGAAAGAACTGTTATTCCTTTTCCCATAGTTTTGCCTGGGAGCCCTCTCATTTCAAAGGTAGAATAATTTGGAGGGATGGGCTCATCTTTCCATTGCAGGAAGATTCCCACCTTCCTTGACAGACATCTGTCTTTCAAAGCAGCACAGAGACACCAGAAAACACTGACTTTATATTCCTTGCTTCTGTTGGATCTCCCAATGGCAAAATGCCACCTGAGGCAGCAGCAGCCCTGCAGTTCACAGCCTGGAGAGGCTGCTGGGGCAGAGCGTGAGTGAGGGATGCTGTTCTGTTGGAAGGCACAGATCCCTGAGGCTGTGTCCCAGCCCAGGGAACACTCACCAAAGGAGATGTCCCCGAAGTCGAGCTCAGGGAGGTCGAAGTGTAAACTCAGTGCACTGACGCTGCCCCTGGAGGGCGAGGACAGAGGAGGAAACGGCTCGGTTAAAGGAATTGCAAAGGTCTGGCTGTCCTGGCTCGGGGGCACAAAACCTGGGCTCAGGGCACCCTGGGTTTCCAACCAACACAGCCCCATGTGCTCAGCACAGGGCCCCGTGCACAGGAGGCAGCTAAAGCCAAGTGGCCAGCAGCCAACAGCCACTGATGGGCTCTGGGCACAGGGCAGGCAGGAGAAGCCCCCAGGTTGTTGCTGGTCCCATGAAGGACCCTGAACACACATCCAGACATGGCTCTGTGCCTCAGTTTCCCCGTCTGCAAGGGGATGGACATAAAGGTGTCCCCACACACTTCTGTAAGCAGCCCTTGCAGCCACAGGTTCCCTGCTTTGCTCCTTCTTAGCTGGAACTGCTGTTCCCATGGAGGAGCTTTCTCAGCAGAGTTTGACCCACACAATCATTACAGACAGAATTCTGAGACATCAATCCAGGCCATGCCCAATCATCCTCTGAAAGGAGCAGCAACAGTTCTAGCCGGGGACAGATGGATCCCAGAGGAAAGGACCAGCTTGTCAGCAGTGCACCAGCTGGCACAGCCAAGAGCAACAGCTTCAGCAACCAAACCAGGGTGTCCTGAATCCAGCACAGCACCTCAGCTGTTCTTGAACTCAGCAGACAAACTCCAAAAGTCACCAACATCCACTGAAATCAGCACTTGAAGCTGCACAACACTCACCAGTTGATTTCATGGTTGATGCCAATCAATGCCCACTCTGCCTTTTGGTTCAAACTCAAGGAGCAGTGACCTGGGCCTTGTGTTGTGTTCACAGGACTGCCCCTGGCTCTGCTCTGCACATCTCAACAAGAGACACCTGCCCTTGCCCAAGGAGAAAGCTGCTTATGCAGAAACACCCCTGATCACTTTTGGGGAGGGACAGAGGAGAATCAATTATTTGATGGTGAAAGGTTCCCTCTTGATTTCCAAAATACAAAAGCAGCACTTTTCCTCCAAAAACAAAGCCAGCATCATTGTTTCTCCACTGTGGGCACACCTACTTGCCACTTTTCTCTTGCTAGGTAAGAACTTCCTTGCTCTTTTTTATCCCTCTCCCTTATCTTATTGGTGTGATCCAGTGCAGATTGCTTCCATTTCTTTACTGCCTTGAGCCAGTGCCTGCCAACAGCAGCAGCCCAGCTCCAAAGCTGCAGAGCAGCCAGAACAGCTCTCCTGCTCCCACTACATTATCCCAGCAGCACATGGCTCAGGCTGGCAGGGACAAGGCCTCATGCTGCTGTGCTTCTGAGGACTGAGCTCTGCTTCCCCTGTGATCAGCCCTTCTCCCTTGTGCTGGGCCAGGATTATCTCTTGCCATGGCCCCAGCCCACAGGAGGATGCCCAAGTCTTTGGGACAGTTCCTGCTGCAGTTCCCTGACTCCCACCTCAGCCCTTTCCTGGCTGTGCCAAGGAGGCACCAGAGCACTCTGTGCACAGCAGCTGGGAGCACAGCTTGTCCCTCCCAGCAGGGCTGGCAGAGGTGAGCTGAGGCTGCTGCTGCCCACCTGCAATGGATTATTAACACAAGTTTTTACAAACACTGCTGCTGCTGCAGAATCAGCCTGGCTGGCCCATTCAGGTGGGACATCCCAGAACAGCTGCTGCCCAAGGCTGATCCATCCCACTGCCTGCCATGGCCCAAGGCACAGGGAGATCTCTGCAGGGAGGAGTCATTCCAGCTCCCAGGCACCACCAAGGGCAGGAGGCATCCTCACACTAAAGCAGTGCCAGCATCAGAGCACAGATTCAGACCTCAGGAAACACCTTTTTTCTCTGCTCCAGCCCAACATGAGGTAGGTGGGGGATGTCCCAGAGACAGCTACAGATGTGCCCACCCAGCTCCTAGGGTCCTTACTTGATGGTCAGGATGGCAGGCATAGGAGATCCAGCCACTCTGAGCTGGAACTCTTCCTCAAAGCTGCCCAACACGGTGGCACTGAAGGAGATCTGCACAGTCTGGCTCCCTCCTGCTGCAATGATGCCCTCCTCGGGTGCAAACTTGAAGCAGGAGCCCACCTTGGTGGCTGAAGGGATGCAGGTGAAGGGAGCATCAAGAGCTCCTCGGTTCATCAGTTTCACCTGCAGCAGCAAGAAAGCAAAGTGGAAATACATGTGGAACCTTCCCTTCTTGGGAGTTATTGTCTCATGATGCCAAGAACAGCCAGAAAAGGCAGAAGATGCTTTGTGCTGCTGAGTGGCAGAAGTCAAAAGATACAACAGGACAAGTTCTGCCTTTGGGTTTTCCTGCAGAGCAGAGGTAACTCCCCAGAACTGCACTCACCCTGGGGTGATCCCATGGACACAGAGCTGTGCACCTCTGCTCAGCATCACCAAGCTCACTGAGAGCTGGCCCTGAGAGCAACGTGAGCTGATTGCAGCTGCCTAAGGAATCACCCCAGAGCTGCTGCTGCCCCAGTTAGCACAGTTCCACCAGCACCATCTGCTCATTCACCTTTCCCCACACCATGAAAACAATACATTGGGAATGAGGCATCAGCATCAAAATGTACAGACAGCACCATCTTTTGGTAAGAAAACTCAGGGTGTCTTTCTCTTCCCCAGCCAAGCTTTTGAAAATGTCTGGCATGATGCAGTGCCTCACTTTCTACCCCTTCAGTTGATCTCTCATGGTTTTTTTTGGCAAGCTTGATACTATTGTGCGAGAGGCAAATAGGTAGAAAAATGTTTTGCTTTATTCCCAGGAACACTTTTCTCTTTCTAGAGCCAGAGATGCACCAAGGCTGAAGTGTGCTGAGGGACTGGTCAGCAAGGGAGAGAACTCCCAAGGCTTTCCTGTGCCTTGCAGCAATCAGCAGGAGACACTTGCCTGGAAGCTGTTGCAGTGGGCTGAAGCTCAAAGGCAGCCAGTTTGTGTCAGCTGCTTCTGCAGAGCCCAGGCCAAAGGAACCTTGTGTCTGCACTGCCACAAAAGCCTCTGAACATGCAGCTTTTGGAGCCAGTGCTGGGTTCATGGGCCAAGGGGTTGTGGTGCAGGAAGCCTCCCAGCTGATCCCTAAGGAAGGCTGCCCAAAAGCAGGGACTGGGGCTTCAGGAACAACAGACACACCTTTCTGACCCCCCCCAGATTTGAGCAGGACATCAAATATTCCCTGCTCACAAGTGCCCAGGGTGGCAGGAATTCCACAGCTCCAGCATGCTTGCTGCTGCCTCAGGAGCCATCAGGATCCATCCCAAGTCCTGCTGCTCACCTCATAGACGTGGGGGGTGTTGACAAAAACGTTCCCAAGGTCCAGAGTCTGAGAGCTGAGTTCAACCAAGGGTCCTTGGCCTTCCCCTCGGAGCTGCAGGGGCAGCCTGCTCTCACGGCCTGGGGAGAGATGTCCATTGCAGTGCAATCATTCCCTCTGTTACACTGCATTTTCCAGGCTGCCTCAGTGCTAGTGCCTGACACTGAGCTGGATGCAACCAGCTCCTGATGCTGCAGGAGAAGATCTGGACCCTTCGCTCCCCTCAGGAGATGTCCCTTGGGGCTGACTTCTAATTTCTAACCCATTCCTCAGGCTGCTTTCCAATTTGAGCCACCACTTTGCTGAGTTTAAAACATCTCTGGTGTCCTGGAGTGGCAGGCCAAGGAGTAATGGGTAGAAATTGAAAGAAAGGAAATTGAGGTTAGATATCAGGGAAGGAATTTTTTACTGTGAGTGATTGGAGCAGGTTCCCCAGGGAAGATGTGGAGGTTCCAGCCCTGCAAGTGCTCCAAGCTAGGCTGGATGGGGCTTGGAGCTTCCTGGTCTAGGGGGAGGTGTCCCTGCTGACCAGGGACTCTTCCCAGCAGTTCCATGGGAGCCCAGTGGGCTCAGGCTTGCACCATGGCTTCACTGAGGGGCAGAGAAGCAGGGCAAAGGAGCTGCACCTGAGATGCTGCAGTAAGCCACACTTCCATACTCCAGTGCTTCCAGGGGTTTGAAGGTCACCTTGATTTCGGCCGAACAATTTGGCCCGATTTCTCCCTCCTACAACAGAGAGAGACAGCAAAACATTGCTCTGCACACTTCACACTGCTTCTTTGCAACCACACTCCTGTAAGCCTTTGTTTAGAGCATCAGTGATGAGTGAACCACCCAAGGAGCCAAGGAAACCCTCCAAACCCAGCTCAACCCAGCGCTGGAAGCTCTCAATGCTCAGCTGATCAGCTCCCACTCTCCACAAGATTCCTGCTGCTCTGACACAAGCTCTTGCTCACATCATGCTGCTGGCAGCCACAGTGGGATGCAACTGCCCCTGTGCACTGGTGGCTCTTGGCCTTAGATGGGCCATAGGAGTGACCAAGAAGAGAACATGATTCCCTTCCTTGAAATGCAAATATTAGTTAAGCTGTTTTGAAAGAAAGCAGAGGTTGGGATTATTCTGGGCTTTACTCCAAGATGAGAAGGGATTTTGCACTGTGCACACACCAGGTACTCATCATCTCTCACAATGCCAGCACTCAGAATCAGGGCTCTGCTTGATGGGAGCACGTGGCAGTTTGCTTGCATCACCAGAAAAGGAAAAGGTTTTGTGTCCCTGTGTGCAGGAGAACTCCAAAGGCCCATTTCAGCCTTGCACCCTGGTGTCCAGGCTCACAGATGACACTGGAAGGTAGACTCAGAAATAGTGCAAGGCGTGCTTACAGGAGGGGATTGGCATTTCTGGCATTACCCTTGGGCTGAATTTGACCTCCTTTTGCCAGGGAACCGTGGCAAGCTTCAGGTCAGTGTGTGAGCTGGCAGTGCTCCAACAGCCTCTGCTGAACCCCACGTGTTGGGGGAGCCCCTGCCTGCAATAACTGCTCCCTGTGACACTGCAGGGACACACACACAGTGCCTTGAGCAGCTCGAGCCTGACAGCAGAGCTCGGCTTTGTCAGGCTCCCAGCCCTGCCTTGAGCCTGCAGGGCACAAATGCTTTGAGCAGGGAGCTCTGCAGCCACTCCAGAAACTCCATGTCCTCCCTCCCACCACATGGGGCCAGCTGAGGATCTGCCCAGTGACTGCAGCCGGGGGGACGGGGGCAGGGGTCTTGGGAGGAGCAAGTGGAAGAGGAGGAGGAGGAGGAAAATGAGGTTCTCAGCTATCACTTACCATTGGCTCAATGGAAAAAATGTCATGGGAGAACAGCATGGGGTCTTCTGGCACCTTTGCCATCTTCTCCTGGACCATGCTTTTGAAGGAACTAAGGGAAAGAAGAGGGTGTATCACCTTTGGAAAGAGGGGCTGGCAATTCAGGAAATGTTTAGGGATGTTGCCAGGTCATGTAGGAAGAAGATTAGAGAGACAAGAGCCCAATGAGAACCTGAGGAAATCCAGTCATCACAATCGACCTTTCCTTCCCAAAATGCCATCCCTGGCTGGAGTATCAATGGAACTGGAATGCTGAGTGCTGAGCTCCTGAAGGCCAGGGACACACACCCCAGTGCCAGGGATGGTTTGCTTGGCCTAAACCCTTCAAAAGCACCAACACCCCCCTGAGGCCAAACATTAGCTTCAGTCTTGGGCCATGGATCTCACTGAAATGCATCTTTCAAACCAACCTCCTCTTCTCTTCATTCTCTTCTTCCTCACTAGGAAAAGCCTTCCACTGGAAGTGGGCTGTGATGTTACTCCTGTTCTCAATGAACACAGTTCTGTGGCTTGACATGGTGATGAAAGTCTTGTCAAGCTCCACGGAACTTGTGCTCAGCCCAACGTTGACATCCACAGCTTCTCCGTGGAGCTTTGTGTGGATAATTTCTTCCCCTGGAACAAAGCAAAGGGGAGTCTTTGCTCAGCTCACTGCCTGATGGAAGCACAAGGAACGGAGCAAACCACAGGGCACAGAAGAAAGTGTCCCAGTTTTGAGCTGAATGAGGAGTTCTGTGGATCAGTCCATTTATCCCATCCTGACAGCTCTGTGTGTAGAATGTGGGGATGTCCTGAGCAGCTCCTTAAACACCTTATTTCTGAGGGTGTTTGTGGAGATTTAGCCCCAAGGTGACAGTATGGACAGGGAGATTGGTCCATGTGCTCCGGTGACCACTCAGATCACCAGGATTTCTGCATCCAAGTCCTTCAGGTGACAGGGCTGAGGAGCCCTGCTCAGTCCTGCCTTGCCCAGACTCTCCCTGGGCATCCCACCAGACTCTGTCTCTCCTGATCCCTTGGATCCCTTGTTGCTGACCAGCAAATATGCCTGGGGGCAGGTGGGCAGCAAAAGGAGGCCCAGAGGAACAAGTGAAGTGACAGCCCCCAGCAGGAGGGGACACAGGGGAGGAAACACAACCAGCCTGGCTCTGCAATGTGACAAACCACTGCAAAATGAACACCATGAAAATCATCATCATCATCATCATTATCATCATCTCCCTGGCCAAAGCCAAAGCCTCATCAGTCTTGAAATATTTGATATTGTTCTGATCTGAAAAAACAAGCTGGAGCATTGCAAATGAAATAAAAAAGGGACAAAGGAAAGATGAGTAAGTACAGAGCAGCTTCTCCATTAAGACTGAATGGGATTCCTCAGTCTAGAAATCAAATGGGAGACAGATGTGAGAGGTTTGCAACAGCAGGAACAGCCTGGGAAATGGGGACAGGGAAAAATTTGTTTGGGTTTGTCACAAAACAAAGAACTAGAGCACCTGAAAATGTTGTTAGACAGAAACTACATCTATGTGTAAGGGCCACAGAGAAAAAGGGTCTGTGGCAAGCCAGGGGAGAAGACACACATGGGACAGAGGTGTGCAAGAAATCCACTGCATTGGAGAGAGTCTGATGGAGACCTCACCTACAGCACTGCCCAGGAATCAAATAAAACTTCAGCCAGGCATAACCACATGGGAGTGGAGAATCAGGGATCCTCTTTCCTCCACTCAGCAACTCCCAGCACAACAGGAGTCCAAAATCTCTGCCTGTTAGAGGAGATTCACTTTCTCAAGCCCCTAAAGACCAAGGAGTTCTCAGTTTGCTTTGGGGTGAAGCTGAGCAGGGGAGGTACCTCTGGAGGGAATGCAGGGGATGGGACAGCACGGAGCCATGGTGCAGAACTGTCCTGTGCCCGTGCAGGGCCCAGCACTCACCTGTGCTGCAGCTCACTGCCAGGGAGCCCCAATGGTCACCGCTGGCCCGCGGGTGAAATCCCACTGTCACCTGCACGGTGTCACCAGCGCCCAGAGCTCCTGTGGCCGGCACCACGGAGAAAGGACTGCAACACAGAGAGAGGGAGCAGGGCTGGGGGGACACCTGGCCAGGAGATTCCTTCTGCACTGCAGCTCACTGCAGCTCCCTGGGGAAAGCAGGGAGCAAACCAAGCACAGGCAGCAGAAGACAGCCAGAACAGACAGCATCAGAAACAGCCACTGAGCCACTGCTGAGGAGATCCAGCCCTCACCAGATCCTGGGACTAAAATGACCTCAGCTCCCCCATACTCTGCATCCAGCTCTCTGCAATGAGGCTCAAGGGTCCCACTGCCACCAATCCCATCAGAGAATGGTTTCTGAAGAGCACAGAGAGGGTTCAGAGCTATCTGCATGACAACTTGACACTGACTGCCTCAGGAATTTCTCTTTTCCTGCTGCCTATGAACCTCATCTCAGGAGATGCAAACGTTAGGGCACTCCCTCTCCTGGCAGATTACAGCCTAGCAATCAGACAGGGAGAAGGAACTATTCCCTGAAGACCAAGGAATAGTTACTGTTGCAGTGTGGTTCTTTGGTTTCTTTTCCATTGAAAACATCCTGATTTAGCCAAAAAGACACATTTTATCAGCATTTCAATGAGAGCTTCCTTTTCTAAGAAAAGGAGCAATCAAAACTCTGAAAGAGTGCAACTGCAGATTAGAGCAATACAGTGACCTGGAAACAAGACCCAAAAGGAGGATGCCATTTACAGTCCGAAGGGTCCAATCCCAGCTCAATGAAGCACCATCAGCAGGAGCACATCAAGGAAACAGAACAGGAGGTTTCTGTGTATTTACCAGCAATGCAGTCTGGGACTCTGGATTGTCATGCAGGCTGGTAACTGCTTGCTTGGCCCACCAGACAAACTCTGTGCAATGTGTTGGAAATAATTATGCAACTGTGTTGGTGCACTTTGGATTTACCAGGAGCAATCAGCATTGATCACCAGGTAAAGAGCTCTTGCCTGACAAACACAAGACTCTGTGCTTTGATGCTCAGGGACAGCCCAGGGGAAAAGTGCTTCTGCCCAGCAGCTGCTGGGCTTTGTGCTCTTCTACAGCCCCACTGAGCAAACAAAAGTTCCTGGCCTTGGTGCTTTGCTGCTGGTCAATCTGTCACTTCAAAGTGTCTTCTGGGGACTTTGGTGATGAATGCATCACACACAAAAACAAAGGGAACATCTGGCAAGCTGAGCTTTGCTCATGTCAGCAGTGACAGCTGATGAACTTGCTTCAGGTTCTGCTCATGAAGGACCTCTTGCTGCAATGATGGGCTGAGCTGTTCCCATTGCCACTGGGGAGAACATCACTGCTGGCTGGTGGAGAAGCCTTGGGCCAGCAATGTTTATGGGCTGGACGTGAGACTTTGGAGGGAGGGGAGGAAAGACAAGGCCCCAGCAGCCCCAGAGCCAGATCAGTGCATGTGCTCCTGCATCTGCCCCGGGGCTGATGCCAGCCCTGCTGCAGCTCTCTGCTGGGGCTCGGGGGATCAGTGCCTGCTGGGGGCAAGGCACAGGATTCTTCCCTTAGTCTTTTGCCAGAAATTTCATCAGAACAGAGAAGCTGCCAGTTAGGGGAATCCCTGGCCAGGCTTCAGCACTCCCTTCCATTCCATTCCCTTCCCACTCCTGCCCCATGTGACATGCTCCTGCCCTCAGATGGCAGGATGGGAAGAACATTCCTGGAGGTGACTTCAGGGCTTGCCTGAGAAAGAAGGTGTCTTCTTTTTTTCAAATTATCAGGAGAAGAGGATCCAGCCAAGTCCAGGACTCAGTTTCAGGCCGAAAAAACTGAGTGCAATTCAGCCCCTTCACCTGCTACATCCCACCCTGGGCTGGACCCACCAGACTCTTCTGTTCCTGCTGTAGCAGTCATCTCTCAACTCCTCTGAATTTCAGCCAACAGCACTAAGCTGTTCCCTGAGCCCACAGATAGAAGAGCTGTGCAGGAGACATCCCTGACACTGTAATAACCAAATGAAAACCACTGCCAAGAGATGGGGCTGGCAAGCTCAGTTTTGGCCTTTTCTCTGTTCATTGTGAGCTGCTCCTTAAGACACTTCTCACCCTGTTAGATCCATCCTCTCAATGAATCACTACTGCAACTGACAGGCAGAAAAGATAAGGGACGGAGGGGGTTTTCTTGAAAAACACGTTGTTTTCTTCTGCTTTTTAGCTAGGTCCATTGATATGTTTGTTCCCTTCTATGGCATCTAAAGCCAGGTCCAGATCTCCCAATGGCACCTTGCAGTCCCCAGACTCTGCTCTTGCTTTGAGCAGTGTGTTTGCTCAGATGATTGCCAGAGGTCCCCTCCAGGACCACTGGAAAGCCACGTGCCTGTGGCCTCTCAGGGAATGGGTCTATTTGGCTGACAGTGCTGAGGAAGCATTTCAGGAGCTGCTTGTGCTCAGGAGGGTGCAAGCCAGCTACCAACATGTTCCAGCAGCCTCCAGCAAATCTGGGACAGAGAAAGCTCCAAGGCCACAGAAAGCAAGAGCAGATGCCATCCATCCTGCTCCCTTCCAGCCAGGCTGCAGGGCAGCAGCTGCAATGCTCTGGTTCCTTTTGCTGCTCTTTCCCAGCTCTGCTGTCCCCCAAAGGTGTTTTGCACAAGGACAGATGAGCTGCCTCACCTCTGGGTGCTCAGCTGGTAACGAGCTGCCTGGGTACCGACATTGCGCACCAGCAGAGTCTTCTGGGTGCTGCCCTGGACTGCACACTTGGAGAAATCCAGCTGGGCAGGGAAGTCCAGGACAGCTCGGGCACCAATGGCCCGAATTGGCACAACGATCCTTTCCCTTGATGTCATGCAGACCAGCTGGTGGCAATAATCCTGCAGGAAAAGAAACTGCCTCAGCACAGGGCATTTAGTGCCATCCCCATGGCAGAAGAAAAACTTATTGTTCATTTTAGGGTGCAATAGGTAAATTGATGCTCCAAGGGCATCGATTTACCTATTGCACCCTAAAATGAGCACTAAGTTCTACTAATATGTCACATTTTAAAGGCACCGGGGCACTTTTGCAAAACCTATCTCTGTGGCATTCAGCTCTTGTATCACTAGGTCATACCCATACCCTAGGCCACCACAATTTTACTCTAAATTTTAATGATTGTTAAACAATTCCTAAGTTCATTCTAAAGAACATGGTGCTTGGGAACACAGGACATTCCTCTAGGTTTCTATATTCCAACTGTCTGAGAATAGGACAAAGTCTTCAACTGGCTCTAAGCAGCAAAAGGAAGATGAGAAAACAGCTGCACCCAAAGAGATCCTGCACCTCTGGCCTGCTGTAGAAACATCAGTTGGCTCAGAACTCCTCTCTAACTTTGCCTCTCCAACCAAGCCAGGAGAAGAACACTGCCAAGAGGTAGCAGGATGCTGTTGGAAAGGGCCTCTCTTTGTTTCCCTGCAAGGTTTCCTCCCTTCCATGCCATGTCCTAAACCCTTCCCTATGAACAAGCCTCCAGATCAGAACATGAACCCTCCAGATCCCAGCACTGAGATCAGACTTGCCAGGGCCTCAGCACTGCTGTTCAAACCTCCCCACAAAAGCACCTTTGGCACGGGATGGGTGCCAGCTGACAGAGCAAGCACAGGGACAGGCATGAAGACAGAGCCCCAGCAGTGTCACTGCCACAAGCCCTGGGCTCACAGCTCTGCCTGCAGCTTGTACCTGCCCTGCACAAGCTCCTTCAGGCAGGTGTCCCAGTCCCCTGCAGCTCAGCAACCTCCTGCTGACCAAGGGCACCCAGAGCCCAGTGTGCCTGTGCCAGGCCGGACTCACGGGCACAGCACATCCTCTGCCCTGGCCCTGCAGCTGTACCATGCTCACTTGTGCTCTGGGACAGCACAGCTGCAAGGCTGGAGAGCAGAGGGGGTGAAAAAGCACCGTCTTTGCTCCAGCCCAGGGGCAGGCAGGGAAGCTGGTGCCAGTCAGCAAGGAGGAAAGCTCTCTGACCTCTTGGTTCCTCTGGTGTTTTCCATCATCATGAAAACCCTTCACCTAGACCTAGAGATGGCCCAACATCTATCAACAGCCCTCTGTCATTTCCATCCTGTTCCCTCTGCATCTTCCCCTGGGAATGCTCAGGGATGTGCAGGGAGGGGAAGCAGAGCCTGTCAGGCCTGGCTGCAGTGCCTGCCAGCAGGGGCCAAGGTGTGACTGGCTGCAGGCTGCCTGCCCATGGCCTGGAGCCAAGCTCACAGCATGCAATGGGCTGGAGCCAGAGTGCAGGGAAAACAATGGCTGTGCAGATCATTCTGTGCTTTGGCTCCTCCACTCTCACCTTGTTCTCGGCGGGGCTGAAGCGGATGCGCACAGGGGCAGAGGCGCCTGCTGGCACCACATGGTACACATCCCTGGGGCACGCCAGCTGGAAATAAGGGCAGCTCTCCATGGACACCTTCACCAGCCAAGGAATCTGCAGCAAAGACACCAAATGATCATTGTGCCACTTGTGCCAACAGGACCAGAGGAGACCTGTCCGTGCCCTGCTGACATCCCTCCTTGGCCCCTTCCCAAAGCACTTTCAGCTCTGCAGGCACAGGCACATCCTTCACAAGGCTGAACTGGAATCCCTTCTGTCTGCCTCCAGCATTTTGGCCAGGGCCAGTAGGGCAGTGCCTGCTGGCAAGGAAGGGCTGAGCAGGTCAGCACCAGGAGGATGGAGACAGAGCACCTGAACCAAGTCATCTGCCTATTCAACAAGGCCAAAAAACCTGCTGGCTTCTGCCTCCACACAGCCATGCAGTTGTCATGTTCCAGAGGGGAATGTGCTCCCTGAAAGCAAACCAGCACATTGTCCTGGGGGAAGGAAGAAATTCCCTTCTAGCAAATCTAGCTTTGGGTAAGGATGTTGTGGGGATACAGTCAGGCAGGCAGAGCAGGAAGAGAGGAGACCAAGCCCTGTGGCCTTACTGGGAAGAAAAGCAAACCTGAAAAGCAAAAGAAGGAAGGAACACAGCAAGACAACCCCTAAAACAAGGAGATGGCAAAGAGAATTGCAATGGGCAGTAAAGCAGCAAGGAAGAATCATTAAACCATGAGAGCAATCAGCTTGCCAAAAGTGACAGAAACACAGACAGGCTGTGCCTGTTGACTGTGGGCTTCAAAGGCCTTTTCTGCCTGGAGAAACATGACCAGCACTGACTGACAGTGTGGTTCCAGGATGAAAAGCCAGTCTTGGCTCTCCAGGCCTTCTTGCTGCCTGTGCAGGCAGGCTGGGCTGCTGGGCATTCCTGCCTGCAGCCAGCAGGCCAGGTTCTGCCCTCTGGCATTCACAGACACAGCAAACATGCATTTTCTGGCACACTGAGAGCATCAACCCCTGAGCACCAAAATGCTCTCCAAAAGTCTAAACCAGATGATTTGGATTCCCTCCTGTCTCCTCCCACCAGCCCACACTTGGCACAAGCCCCCCTTGAGAAAATAATTCCCTGACTGAAATTCCAATGGTCTCAAGTTTTCCTCTTTACGCTGGAACACAACTGCTGACATTTTTCAACTTTTCCCCCCTCTCAGCTCTCTTGGCAAAATGCAAAACAATCCCAATTTCTTCAAGTGAAGCTGGAAACCTCCAGGAGCACATGGCTTTGGATCTGCTGTGGTTCTCCAAAGGGAAAGCAGAGCACTCTGTTCCTTTTGGAAAAGCTGAGCAGAGCTGGATGAAGCTGAGCAGGAGCCTGAAGTGGCACCTAAAGGCCTCTCACTGCTTCTGCTCCATCAGCCTGATTGCAGGGCTCTTTCAGAACACGTCTCCTGCAGTGCCAATGCCATTGATGAGAAGTGATTCCAGCACAAAGTGCAGAAGACTCAGCCCCTGAGCTTTGACTGTCAGCTGCACAAAGGGAGCCAAACTGGCTGAGAGAGGCAGAGATTCCTACCAGGAGCCAAGATTAATTAAGGAGACACAGGGTGTGGGATAGACTCAAGGCACAGCATGAGAGCAGGAAAGAACTGTACAGCCCTCAACATTCCTGTCAATGCAGAGCTTGCAAGAGAAGGAAACTCCTTTGGGATAGACACCATCAATGCAGGGCCAAAATCAGGGGACAATTCCCAGCACAGGAAGATTTCCAGCATCTTGCAGAACAAGGTGCTGAGACATTTTCTTCTGCATGTGCTGCAGCAGACAACTTGCTTTGCTGTACACTGATGAATGACAGCACTCTCCTCTTCCAGCACAGTGTTAAAGCTCCGGGTGCCAGCACTTACCTTGTCCTTATTAATGAGAGACAGCTCCATCTCAGAGACCTCCCGAGCGACGAAGTTCTGAAATACCACCTCTGGTGGGGAAACCCCAAACCAGCTCTGTTTCGGGGCAGCTGACGGCAGCTGGAGAGGTGAGAGAGAGCAGGGAGAGCTTCAGCTGCTGGGAGGAAGGTTCATGAAGGAGAATCTTCCACTGATCCCCAGGGAAGTACAGACTCTGGGCGAGCACGTCTGCCCAGCCCACACTGGGCAAACAGTGGCTCACCCACCTCTGCTCTGAGTGATCCAGAGCTGCTGGGCCACACACAGCAGGCTCAGGCCAAGCTGCTCTTTTGGCATCTATTTCTCCAGGTTTCTTTCTCCACAATGCCAGGCAGCACTTCCCTTAAGCACAGCCCTGTGCCCATGTGGTCACAGAGCTCTGGGGCACTGACTGAGCATTCATGGAGTAAGTCAAACCCATGGATTTACAGGAGACTCCATGGGAAAAAATTCTGGGATGTCCTTTATTCTGAGACAGGGAAACCCAGGCCCACACAACTGCAAATATCTTTTTTGCTCTAGAACTTAAACATCAGAAGAAGAGCACAGGACCAGAGGAGGTCAAAAGCAGGTCTCCTATGGGACTTCACAGCAGACACACTCTGCTGAAGGGAATGGCTGCAGCACACTGTCCCTTAGTTGTGCCCTTCCCTGAGGTGTTCCCAATGCCCCTCTCCAGGACAATCCTTAACCACTTTGTTCCATGTCTCCTGCTGCCAATTTCCTGCTCAACAGCCCACCTTGGTCACCTACCCCTTTGGACTGTGCTTTCTACTGAGCCCATCCTGCCAGAAAAGCAGCTTTAAACACACCTCTAAGTAGGCACTGATCCTGATAAAGCACATCCATTGCTCTCTGCCCAGGGCCAGTCCCCTGCACATCTGGCAGCCTGCAAAATCTAACACCCTGTAAGGGTCCAACACATTCTTCCAGCCCAAAGCAGGAATGCAATTTGTTTTGCTAAATCTGAAGTAATTCCTGCACATCCTTGGCCTTCAAAGGCCAACACTGCCACTCTGGAGGGAATCCTGTGACCCCAAGCATTTGATAGTGACCACACCAAAGCTAGAGGAGGCTCTCTCAGCAGGAGAATGGCAAATGGCAATGTTGTGCCTTTGTGTCCCCAGCCTTCCCCCATTAGCAATGGCAGCTACACTCCAGCACAGCCCAGCAGCTCCAGCAGAGGTTATTTGTGTAACTTAGTGCACACCAGGACTCCCAGTCCACCCCTTCCAGCAGTTTGCAATGACAACAGCACCTGGAAACTGAGCTGTTTTGCTGGAGGCAAGCCTGTCACAAGCACACACCCCCTTCAAACTTCATGTTCAACAGAAAGGAAAAGAGCAGGAAAAGGCTACCTTTGGATGAGTCTCACTCCTGTCTGGAAATGGGCCAATTCTGGGCAGAATACTCCCCCCAGTGCTGGCCTCCTTCTTCCTGCTGGGAGTCTTCTCCCTCTGGAACTTAGAGGGAAGCAGCTGAAAGGCAAAAATACACCAGCTAGAGCCTCAGAGATGGCTTGTTCAGAAAGGCTTTTTTTGAACAAGTGGCACTGGTGAATAACTTGTGATCACAGCCACTAGGACAGTCCTGGGAGCCCTGGAAGTTTCCTGCTGAAATCTTTAGCATCAGTAAATTAATAATACAGAGTGCAATACACACACTCCAGCCACATGGCTCTGTCCCATTGGCTTCTCCAGGACAGGATGGGACATGGTTGGGGATTTCTGCTCTTTGGGCATTTGTTTCCTCTTACATTTCCTTGGACTGAGGCAGCGACCTTTCCAGAGAATGGAAAGGAGCTCTCAGAACTGCCTGAACTCCATCCCTGCACAACACTCAGAACTCACAGCAAGGAGATATCGCTGCTGGCTGAGTCCAACAGATGCAAGAAAACAAAGCTGTACCAAGAGGGAGGTGCACAGGAATGTGTCCAGGTTTTGGTTCTCCCTGCTAAATTGCTTTCTCTGTCTGGGCTGACAGAGAAAGCAATTTAACAGGGAGAAAACAGAGGGATCTCCTTGACAGAGCCTCAGCACTGGGGCATCTTCAGCCAAGGGAGCTCCAGACAGCAAGGGACCTTTGTGGCCTTGGCTCCAGTGCTGCCTGCAGGGCTGGATCTGTGCCCACACAGCAGCTGGGAGAGAACAGCTGCTTTGGAAGCTCTTCCAGCTGGGACCAGCCATGGCTCCCAAGGCTTTGGGCAGAGTTTGAGGTTTCCTCCCCGACATGCCCGGGTGGCCAAGGGCAGGATGGTCAGAGCAGCACAGGTGAGTGCCCAGCCTGACAGAAGGAATTCCTGTGGCAAAGGGAAAGGGACAGAACACCTGCTCAGGGCTTCAGCTGTACATTGGTTTCACTTGGCTCCACTGGCACAGCCAGGCAAGACACAACTGAAGCATCCCACAGTGTTCCCTGCTGCACCAGGACAGCCCCCAGCAACAGGAGCACGGCACAGAGAGCTGGGGAGGGGCTCTGCAGCTTCACAGCGCTGCTGGACAACAGGGCCAGGGAGAGCAGGGACACCAGGGCAGGTGCCAGCCTTAACACAGCCCCAGTGGCCACTCACAGTGTCTGGCTTCAGCCTTTCCCTCAGCAAAAGACGAGGTGGTGGTGTCTTCTTGGGCAATCCAGACGCCATCTCCAAGGGATGATGTCACAGAGGGCGACAGTGCCTCAACAAAACTGGAAGGAGCAACAACGGAACTCTGAAAATCCACAACCCAATCCATGGCAGTTTCAAGGCATATACTGGTGCTAAACAATTTGATATGATTTGAAAGTAGCTGAGTGCTTGTTTGGCATAAATAGCTAGTATTGTTAGGCCTCTAGTTGGACTTTATTTGAGCTATATGGCTGCCTTGTGCAATTTAAATATGGATTGTACTGAAACCTGGAGCTCAGAAGATGAATATTAAGAAGAGTTGGAACAGACAAAGCTGTAGCTTAAATATTACTTAAAAATAGCTAGAGTGGGCCTCCTCTTCTTTAGGCTAAAGCACCCCTGCTCTCTCAGCTGCTTCTCACAGGACTTGGGAGAGACTGAAATGTAATGGCTAATGGCTTAAATCTTGTTAGGAAGGACTTTTTGCCCATTCTGACAAAACTGAATCAAGAATCTGCCACCACTGAAGCCCACCCCTCCCTGAAAATGCCTCCTTATTCAAACTTGGGACTGTGAGTTAAGCCACCTAAGGGAACTTGAGACAAGATCAAGGTGACACTATGGTCCTGCTACCTCAGGTCTGGGGAGAACTAAACAAGGCTAATTGAGAAAAATGTATCCACAACCAAGCCAAACCCAGCAGCTGTCCTGAAAATCAGCTCTCTCTGCCTTCAGGCTGGGGAAGTCATAGCTACAGACTCATCTGCTGAGGCCAGCTTTGCACACAAACCTCCCATCAACATAGGGGGAAAGAGGAAATTTTGGGGGTGTGGCACAACCTCTGGTAAGGGGCAGTGGACACCCATCCTCCCTCAGACAAACTGGCTCAGCTCTAAAACCCCCCAGCCCCAGAAGGCCACATCCAGGGGACATTCCCATCAGGGGCAGCTGACGGGGTGTCAGAACCCATCAAAGACCTCCAGAGTGCCCCCAGACCCATTCCTGAGGCCTTGCACCAGGTGACTGCATGGCATGCAAAGGAACACAACAGATCTGAAAATCCACAACCCAATTCACAGCAGGCTCAAAAGGATATACTGGTGCTAAAGATTTTATCTTATTTGAAAGTAGCAAGAGACAGAGTCCAACTTGCCCCACCCCAGGCAGGAACCTGGGCAGTCCCACCTTGCCCAAATCTGCATGAATCCATTGGAGTCTCATGTTTTGTGACACCTCACCACAGAGAAGACCAGAAGAGTATTTCATGGAATGCCAGTGAGATCCACGCAATGGTGATACTTTCTACTTTCTATTTAATTGGTCACTCTCTTTCTCTCCCCCTCCCCAACTCCCTTCTCTATTTCTCTCTCTCTCTCTTCCTCACATTTGCTGTTACATCAAATCCAGACAATTGACTTTGGCATATGGTCCTGTTTGCACCTTAATTCAGGAGCATCTCCCTAATAATTTTAAGAACCAGACCATAACAACCCACAGACACCTGAGTAGAACTCATTCACCTTTAAGCAGTTTAAGTCATCACTATAGGGAAAAAAAATGCCTATAGACTACTACATTTAGGAAATTCTGCATTTCTTCAGTGGAAAAAAAGCACCATCAGTAGACCATATATCGTTCATCTATTCAGCTGCACATTATCCCATCCTCTGTTTCCTTTTGGAATTCTCTTTCAGAGCACAGATGGGACAAAACAAAAAAGCACAATCAATCTTTACCTTCAAATGAAATTGAGGACTCCTCGCTGGCAGAGACCAATGCCCTGCGAGTCCAGGGCTCGCTGGCAGAGACAATCTCTGTGAAAAAGTCCCCGAGTGAATCGCTGAGTGCAGCCGTTGCACGAGCCCAGGCTGCGAACAACCAGCCCGGAGCGCGCTCTGCGGCAACTGAGGCGGCGGCGCCGTCACAGCCGCTGTGGCCGCGCCCGCGGTTCCCCGGCAACCGCAGCACCCGATTGTCGGGGCCGGGCCGGGGGCGGTGACGCCGGGCGGGCCTCGGCCCCCGCTCCTTCCAGCCCTGCTGCCCCCTCGGTCCCCGGCCGGAGGGGGAGGAATCCGCTCCGGGGCCCGGAACGTGACGGGCCACAGCGGCAGCGCTCGATATCGCCGGGGCCTCGGCCCCAGCTCCGGGCTGCTCCTGCACAAGGAAGGCGGAGCCGGGGGGGGAACCCAGGCTCTCGACACTTCCCATAAGTGTCTAAAATCATGCACTTCAATTAAAACAGTGAGATGATTGCACAGAAAGAAGGAGTGTTCAGCCTTGAAGCGGAGGGAGAAGCAAAGGCTCTGATCTGTCTGTCCAAGTGGCTCGACTTTGTATTCAGTTCCCTTCAATCCCGTGTCTCAGATCTTTTCCCTTCCATGCAGCAATGCACACTAGAATAGCACAGAGGGGGAAGCATGTCCAAGTGGCTGGTAATGATTTTAGTCGGGGGAAGGGAGAAAAGGACAATTTCTTCTGCAAAATCATATCTATTCTTGCTTTTCCTGTGCACTTCAGAAGAACCTGAGAACCTCCTGGACAGTCTCTAGAAAGACTGTCTGAATATCTGATGCTTAAAGCAACTGTTTTTACAGAGCATTGTGGTTACTTGACAGACACAGGGATATTCCACACAATTTCTTTTGAGATCTACTAAAAGCAGATCTAGAATGCTACTTGAAGTCATCTTCCCAGGGCTGACAGACTCTCAGATTCTGAAAACCTCTATGGTTGACAGTATGAAGAAATATTCTGAGTGGTGTCATTCCAGTATGGAGGCAACTGAAGTGGTGTTAGAAAAGCTATGGAAAGAGCTTAATTTCCTTCAAACATAAAGTAAGAAACAGGGAATCCATCAGACTTGATGACTGCATGGCAAGAGCCATAAAACCTTTTTATAATTATCTGAGCAGTGAAGATGGCAGTGCCCTGGTCCCTTTCCCAGCTGAAGAAACAGTTAATTTTTCAGCAGCTGGATAAGGATTACTTCCTGCATTTGCTTCCTCCCATTCCAAACTTCAAGCCAAACAAGCACCTGTCAGCATACACTGCCTATTGACCCAAATGATTTGAAGATGTTAGTTAGTGGCTTTATCCTTGTACCTTAAAAGGCTCTACCTCTTACCATCCTTGGTTTCTTGTCTTTTATTTTGGAAAGCAGAGCTTTCATTGTTCCACCAGTCTCAATCATGTCCTGAAAGACATAAAAAAGGAAATGATCTTTCAGGTTGGAAAGGAAACCAGACTGTCAGTGGATGAAATGAGAGCATACCAACCTGGCAGCAGAGTAAGATACTTTATTTTATGCAGTATGTATTAATTTGAAAAGAAGGGGAAAAAAATCCATGTCATTGCACGCCTCCTTCAGTCATTACCTACCTCTACTACTAAAACATTCTCTAGGAGAGGGGAGGTTATATATATATATATATATATATATAAAAAATATCCACCATTTGGGGTAGATCAGTAAATCAGTTCCCACAGCCATACAATCCTGAGCATTTCATGCACCCAAATATTAAAATTACAGGTTTGAATGTCTAGCAATTACAAATTACTTCAACTTCTTTTTCTAGCTTATAGAAAATCTGGGTTTACAGGAAACTAGAATACTTCCTACAATACAGATGCCTCCATTCTCTGCACATCTGTAACTCAGGCTGATCTACAATACTGATAAATGTTGCAGGTTGTCGTTTCACACAAATTCAACGTTTTTTCCTGGGTTTTTTGCTCACATTGAACTTATCTTAAGGCTTTACTTTTGCTTGCTCCTTAAACTCTGGAAAGATGTGATTAGTTTTATCCCATTTCGGTAAGTAGGCCAACCTCATCATGCTGTTTTTCAATTGAGTTTATTCTGTGTAAAATTACTTTTGCTTTCTTCCAGCTATCTTGCAGACATCTTTTTCTGACTTGCATATCCAATTCTTCTGCACTGTTCACATTTAATGAGTTATCATATCATTTCAGAGCAACTGTTCAGCTTTATAAAATATAAAACAACATTAATAAATAAAATTTTATCATGTAAACACAACATTTAAGAAGCATTTATTACATTTTTGTATGCTAAGGGACAGCCCCAATAATTTAATGCAAAATTATAATTTTTATAAAACTAAGATTTCTACATAAATGTTAACACACTTGAAATATAAGCTGCTGTTACAAAAGGTGAACTTGCAATTAGAGTTCCTACAAACTGTTTCCACAATGATGCTGTGAAAGAAAAAAAAGCTTTTTCATTGAATTAACTCTGGGTTCTTCACCAGTACGAGTCACTGCTTTTTTAAAAAAACAACTCCACAGTAATGGACACTACAAATCTCCACACCTCAATCTGACACAAACATCTCTGTTGTGCCTGCAGCACAGAAATGGAGATACAGGTTTGTTTTTTCCTAATTAGCAACTGCACACCCTCCATGCTCTAGAGATTAGAGGACAAGGTCTCTCTGCTTCATGGGAGGGATTGTACAGATAATTTATAAAAAACTGAAACAGGGGGCCCAAAAATACATCCTACTTTAGAAAAAAAAGATCAAGATTTCTTCAGATTGGAAATCAGTGCAGACACAGTGATTTCAGGCTTGATTATCTCCTGGTTTATTCCCTCCCTCTAGTGGTACACCCCCAGGAAGAAAGTATCCCCTGGGTGATAAATGACAATGTTGATCTTTTCCACACAATTTAGAGATGGGAAAGCTTTAAGAACTGGCCCTACATGGAGAGGTTTCACAAATGCATTTTTGCAACACTCTTGGAATTTTTACTTCTTTTTTTTTCTGCCTAAGTCAGTTCTTAAAGACAAATAGGCAACTTTCTGTGCAGAAAACAAACATCTTTTGGAGTATACAGAATTACAAAAAAAGCTGCCACAGAAGTTAAAATCACTTGGGGAATCAGCAGAACACAGAGATGGAAACAATCCCTCTGCTTTTTAAAGCAGTCACAGCAAGCTTACTCATTTGTTTGCAGCTCTGCAGCACAAAAGTAGCAGCTTTGATGAGCTCCTCGTCCTGAGATTCTGTCAATACCTGAATCATGAGTGGCAGACCATTGTTCTGAGGCAGCTCACACTGGTTCTCTTCTAGAACAGGACATGGAAAAGGAAAGGTTTGGTTTCAGCCCCACACACCTTCACCTTACAGTCATTGCAGGGGCCAATACTGGCAACTCTCTGCAAGTTTCTGCAGAAAGAGAGATTTTCACTCCAGACCCGAGCCTGCTGCAGTGACAGCAGGAGAGCTTTACATCCCACAGGATGATGTGACCAGAACTCAGGTTGCTGTAAGAAAACTGAAGGACTGAGACCACTTATTCGATGGAGTTCCAAGCTCATTTAATTGTGGCTCAAAACATTTGAATAATGACTCCTGTTTTTCTTCTCTTTCACGACCTGCTCTTGGAGTAGATATGCAACATTTCTGTGAGGCCTGGGATGCAGAAATATCAAAATCTCAAGGTTTCTATTTAGCAAAATAAAATTAGTAGCTTAAGCCTGGTCTAGCCAATCTGTTCCTCCTCATTTCTTCTGTCATTGGCTGAATATTTATTGTGCTCTCATTCCCATATGGAATCATATAATGGATAATTGCTAAACATAGTTCTTTCTTCTTTAAACTTAACAAAAAAAAGGAAATAAAAACTTTTACCATTTTTATTTTGACAGTGTTGGCATTTGAAGAAAAACCTTTTTTATGTTGAAATAATTTTTTAATAATTTTTCTTTTCAAAAGACATTTTCCATTAAGTCTTGTTTCACTAGTTCTTAATGAAAAAATGTCTGTTCAAATAAATTTATGACCTCTTGAGCTAATTATTGAACATGTTATTGGCACTCAGAGGATAAAAATCAAACTTTCTGAACACAAGGTCTTTTTCTTGTTTCTCTAAACATACATGAGAAACACCACAAGTACAAATGAATTTCCCTTTCTCTTTGCTTGCACTACCACAAAATACCAACTGAAGTGCTGTATTTGTGCCAGATAAGCTTGGGCAAGCCCTGAGGAACACGACAAAACCATTTCAGAGCCACCAACTGCTTCTGTGTCTTGAAACCAATGCTCTTACATGGCTTTTACAAATATTCCTGGCCTTGTAAGCAGTGGAGAGAAGCTGTATGTGCCAAGGACCATGAAAAGGGTGCTCAAGACAACCCATTTGCTAGGTCTGGATTGTAGTAGTTTTCAGGTCTGGATTAATTATTCCTTGAGACACCTAAGCCCAGCTCTGAATTCTTGCATATTGAGTCTACTTTTCAAAGCTACTTAAGACACTTCCTGCTAACAAGCTTTAAAATTTAAAAATGGAACATTCTAGAAAACTTTTTGTCCAAATACTGACATTGTATTATTTAACTGAACTCTCTCTCGTGTTCCAGTCTTGATGAAGTGACACCACAGGAGGAGTCAGTGGATGAGAATTTAGGAGAAGCTGACAGACAGGAAAAAGAAAAAGCAAATCTTACCACAAACTTCAGTACAGTGTCCAATTGTTAGAATAATACTGATTTTTTTCTCCTGTGCTCAGTGTCTCATTGGACAGCAGCTTCAGCAGCTCTGACACAGTGGGATACTTTGCCAAGACAACACTCATGGCAGCTGTTGGTTAAAATGATTGGAAGGAAAAGAAAGTCAATTGTGAGTGTACAGGAATTATCCAAGGATCAAATGCTGGGTTTGGAGGGAACTGTACAGAGCCCTCAAAGCCTTGGGCCTGCTCAGCCCTGCCCTGCTCCACCTTGAACAGCTCAGATTACCCCACCCCTCCTGTGCTGCTCCCAAATCCAGTCCTGCCCATCCTCCCAGCCTGTGCTCCACGGAGAGGAGGCAGAAGATCTGATGAATGAGGAGGGCTTTGCACTGTGCAGCTTCTGGAGATCCCTGCTGAGTTTCTCCATGTCCTTGATCAGCTCCAGCAGGAGCCAGAGAGAGTTGAATAAGCTTTGACACGCAGAGTATCTGCCATAAAAAGAGCAGGGGGCAAGCCCTTCCTGGCACTGGCAACACCACTGCTAGAGCATCCACGCTGAGGCCCAGTCCTGTCACACCCAACTGAGCTGAAACTACCCTCACAACTAGTGCAGGCTGATGCTTTTCAACTTCTGGGAACTTCCATTTGAAGCTCTTATGGCAGAAGTGTGAGATACAGCAACCATGGCCACAGCACAGGCTCGTCAGGATCTCAGGTTTCTGCAAACCTTCTGTGGAAAACACAAAACCTCATCAGGAGAGCAGTACCCGGCCAGCAAACCAGAGCAGAGTGTGCTGTGCACAAACACCACGTCCATTCAGCTCCACCTCTAAATGACTAAAGCTTCCTAAAGCTACACAATTTATTATTCAGCCACAGGCATAACTCCAGGATCCAAACTGACTGGTCAAATCCAGGCCCAGAGCTCAGCTTTACTTACCCAGCACGGGCAGGAGCATCTCAATTTTAATTTTCAGTTGGGTTTAAATTTCACTGCATTTATTTGAGCAACAATGGGACAGTAATCCACCTCAGATGAACTGAATCACTCCCCACTTACACCTCTGAGTTTTAAAAAGCATCGCAACATCCACTGGGATGTGGAGAACTTAACTGCCTTTAAGCATTCATTTCTGCAACTTTTCCACCAGCACAAGACTTTAAAAATAGCATTTTAAAATTGCCATAGATCAAAAATGTCTTTCCACTCACAGTTAGTAGCATTACAGGCATTCAGAGTCTTTGTTACTACCACTGCAAGTCTCATGCTGGAGTGACACAAACAGGAATCAGGCATAAGCTCAAGGAGAGCTTTGGCTAATGTATCCAATCCTCCAATAGAAACAAAAGATTTCTGCACATCTGCTCAGTGGAAAAAAGAAAAAAATGTGATTTAAGCAACAGAGTCTGCAAATTCTTTTAGCTTTTCACCAAGTAAGTCCATCAGAGTTTTTCTGTGCATGTGTCAGTCATTACATTTCTTCTACAACAGAAGCTGGAGATACATTAATCTCAAGAATTGCAGTAACTGCATATAAAATAGTTCCAGGAAAACATGACCCTGATATGTGCACACAAATGGCAAACATCATGCCTGAGTTCTACCTAAGTCATTGTTTTCAGCCATGTCACAAGGACTTCAATTTAGACACACTTTTAATCAGAACAGCTCCCAGCAGTTTTACTGACCCTATCAAATGTAAGCAGACTGTGGCTATTTGTGGACTTGAGCACAGCACAGTGTAAGTAAAGATGGTGGAGTACAGTGGTCAGAGTAAAAGTGGGAAGAACAGCAAATGACTTTGTAGAGATTGACAAGAAAGAAAAACCCATTTACCTCTTGAATTAAACTTCCTTTTATCAAATTCAAAGCTGTGTAAAGGTTGAGCTGCACTTCCAGTTGTTTGCAACTGTGAGACCAAGAAATGAACAGATGGGACGAACTATCCCAGGCTCTGTGCAACTCTCGAGCCACCCTTTGGCATAGGGAAAAACCCCACAGCAAATGTTCTGATTATCTTCTAGAAAAGTAAAAACAAATTACCCCAAATCAAAACGCAATGAAATCAACTTCAGCTGAACAGTAAAAATGAAACCAAAGTGTTACCGATTTGGAGAATATCTTTGGACTTCTTCCACAGTTTTCAGAGCAACACGTCCCGTTCTGGGGGTTGTTGACACAGGCACAGAGAGTGCTGCACACTGAGGACCAGAGCTGATAGCAGGGATCAGTGTTTTCAGCTGACAGATTCTTCTCAGACATGGAGAGAGTTGTTCTGTTAAGGAAATGCAAGCAAGGCCCAGACAGGCAAGGAAACATAGCTGCTAACTAGCCTACTATTTGTCTGTTTGAATTGCAACCCTGTTCACCTGAACAACTGCAGCAGCAGGCTGATGCAGCCTGTGTCTCTGACATGGGTTTGCCCATTTTCTAAAAGAGAACACACACAAGACTCCAGAGACAAATGCAACTGCAGACAAAATCTTAACAGCAAGTTGAATTTACATACATACATTCCCTTTCCTAAGCACATATCCTCCCCAGAATGAAATGTAAAATCATATCAACATATTGGTAAATAACCTTTCCATGTCTCTCTCTTTCTAGACACTCTCATAAACTATGGGTTTGCATTTGCAAACTCTCTTCTTAGAACTAAACCACGTTCTGCTGTTTAAGGAAATCCCAGTGAGCAATGACCTACTTCGACAATTCAGGTTCGGTTACATGCAAACATTCATCTTTATAAATTCACTTCACCACAACATTGCTTATTGCATGTTCCAAATTTTGGACTGCAGATTGGCAAATAGAAAAGGAGAGTTATCATAACACAGAAAAAAAAAAACAACTTACCATTATTTGACACCAGTACTAAGATGACAGAAACAGACATTCTTTTCAAGTTCACATCAGAATCCTTTTTAATTCAAAATAAAATGAGTTCTTCAAGCAACTCAGAAGTACACAAGACAGTGTACTTGTCAACAGTGTCTGTTGACAAGACACTGAAAACAAAAAGTGAAAACCTCAAGTAAGCTACTCATCATCCTAAATTATTAAGTTTCAATTGTGGCCAGTATGTGGGGAGCAGAGACAGGGCAGGACTATGAAGTGCCTGAGGGCTTCCCCCTGCAGTGAGTTCTACACCAAGCAGGACCCTGGCAAGCTCTGGAACAATCCAGGAGTCACTGAACACTTGCTGCTGAGGGACAGGGGGAGTGCAGCTGTCTGGTAACTTAAAGACACCCTGTGTGCACAAGTCAGCAAGGCACAGATCAAATCTGGGGATGGACAGGGCAACTGGGGCACCTTCCCTGCCCTTGCTCCAACTGACAATCTTGTAGTCTCATTTTGTGAGACCAAAAGAAAATGGAGACAAAGCAGGAGCACAAGTAATGACAGGGGGCCATAGCACACTCAGAAATACAAACAGTGTTATTTTTATTGCCATTACTCTCTAGAAAAATCCCCAATGTAAATAAAGCTGCTTCCTTTACGATGCAATGAGCACTCGACTTGGCAAGGTCATTTCTAAACATCAAACCACCAATTCCTCCAAAGTATTCGCTTGCTTCACCTACAAGAGGAAAAACTTTTGCTTCTGTTTCTCTGCAAAATGAAAGGCTTCTATGATTTTCCAACATCTCAAGCCTTATGTCCTTTAGACATTTTTACAGTGCCCACCAGTTCCTTGGCATATATGGGGAACATAAATGCCTGCATTGTTTCTAAGGAACAGCCTTTCTTACTGTTTTGTTGGCAAATGGAATAGACAGTGACCACAGCCTCCTGCTGAGACAGAGGGCAATCCAACTGAGATTTAAGGCATTCCAGCAGTAAGGTCAGATCTGTTTTCATATCGAGGAGCAAACACAAAAAGCTTCATTAAATTGTTATCTTTTCTCTCTATTAATCTAGTCAGTATTAGAATAAACCTGTCAAAATGCAGTATGTAGGTGTATTTTAAAAAAGGGGGGGAAGTGAGCCAAAATGGAGCTACATCACTTCTATTCAGCCACCAACAACAAACCTAGAAATATTTCTGTCCATCCTTTGTTATTTGAGCATGAGTTCCTTTGCAGAGTAACAGCCTCCTTTTAATATTTCTGGCCTTTCATTACTAGTAACTCTTAGTAAGTCTGATGTAAACCACTAAATATTAAATTCACAATTGCAAGGTGCATTAAGTGTAAAAAATACACAGCCATTAAAGTATTCAGAGTGCAAATAAAATTCAGGGTGCAGTTGAAAATCTGTGGAGTAGTAAGGAAAGAGTCCAAGAGCACAAGGCTGCTCCGTGGTACTGAGGTACAGGAGACATAAACCATGCAGCACAGCAGCAGAGCCCTCAGTCACGTGGTTGGAAACAGAACACAAAATATTCTCTGGGCACCTACACACAACCCTGGGTGGGAAAACAGACTTGGAAAATCTGCTTCTTAGTCTTTGGGGTATCATTAAAAGACTTAGATGATAATTATTTCTAACAGTGACAGAAGGTATTGTTAACAGCAAACCCTTACAAGGTTTGAGGGTTCTTAAAGAAGTTAAAATACAATAAAAATGTGGATAAATATTAGCAAATTAAAACCAAAAAATGTGACTTCGTGACGGTGTGTTTTACTATGTGTGCAGGTTTGACATTGGATTTACCCTTTGCATATCCAATACAGTATCCAAAATGTGGAAATTAGGAAAAAGCATCTTCTCCCAACTGCTCACCACCCCATAACAGGCCTATCAGAGTCTACTAAAACTTTGTAAAATTGATGCAGATTATAATGACAAATTATATTAGATATCTTACCACACTGACTTATCTGCACCTTTTGAGTGTTCCTTTTTTTTAAATCTCTGTTCTTGTTCTACAACAGCAAGGAAAAAGTTTTTTCAGTTCTGTTCAGATTAGCAGTGTTTATAATATATGCAGTAGAAACAACATCATTTTTCTAAAATGCACTTTTCCCAGTTTTCTGCTTTTACTTTGTCATCTCACACACACACGGTTGAATGCGTTCTTACATGGCAGAGTTTTCCTTTGGAAATACAGTCTTTTATGACAGCCCTGCATTTGTAACTAACAGGTGATCATCTTTTGAGAGTGGACATTCTGCAGAAATCAGGTCATTCCATGTTACCCCTGAGGGGCACTGTCAGTAAAGAACATCCCCTGCTCTGTGTCACTGATCACAACAAAGCTGATCCAACTTTCCTTACAAGAGTGGCCAACTTTGCCATCAGCCAACAACTGGCACTAAGACCAAGTCATGTTACTTAGGGGGTGAACACTCTAAAACACTCGGCCTCCTGCTGCTCAAGGAGCCACCAAACCATCAGCATTGTTCTGGCAGCACTGACCAAACCAAGGGCAGTGAGCACAGAGACATGTTCCTTACAGTGAGAACCCACTGAAATTCTCCAAAGACATTGCCACATTACATGAACCATGCAACCCACCAAACCCCACAGCATTGCTTCTTCACAAACCCCACAGGGCAGCCTCTGAGAGCAGAGCAGCAGAGTGACATTCAGCTTTGGAGGCACAAAGATGCTCCCTCAAACATGCCCCAAGTCCCAAACAGAGAAGGTTGATGCAAGCATCACAGTAACCTCTTACAATTTCTCCAAAAATTACTTCGCTCCAGGTAGAAATTTTAAATCAGTGGCAAATGCAGCTTAAGAATGGATTCATTTTCCTTCTCTAAGTGGAGCAAAGGCTCAAAGCAGAATCCTTGTCATCACTGTGCATCCATCCATTGAAAGCAGCCAGCCCTGCTTTCTCTTGGGAGTTACTGATTGCCCCGTTCCTTTGCTGCTTCCGTTAGAGAGGAGAATTGAGAGAGGTCATCTCCCTGCAGCCTTTCAGAAGTGATAACAGACATGCATTTCATTTTCCTGCAAATCCAACCCTGCCACAACAAGGAAAAGCTTGCCAGCCTTCCTCACCTCTTTTTGTCCTACTGCCACCACCCTGCCAGCCTAAGAAAAAACACAACCCACCCAAACAAAAGGAAGCCTGTAAAAATGAGTTTGCTCTGGAGCTAATTGCTTTTCAGAAGAGTTTCATTTAATACATGTTTATACAATTATGCAATATAAGAAGCACAAGGGGTTTAAAACTGGATGTATACAAGGACACATCTTGACCTTTACCTGCATCTTTTTGACTTTTGCAACCTACAGGAGGTACGCAAAATAGTATTTATAAACCAGCCTACATTAATTAGATTCAAATAGCTCACCTCGGTTGTTGCATCACAGAGCAAGGTGGAAAGACAAACAACTAGATTTGCTTCAACAAACAGCTGGCAAATGTTGCATCTAAAATTCTTCTCCATCAGTTATGGAAAATAACCCAGTAACATTGCTTTAAATCTCAGAAACCACTCCTGGAGAACTGCAGATCTGTCAATGTGTGTGCTCAGCAGCACCAGAGCACATGGCTGGCACGGTCAGTAGACCAGCCAGCCTGGGCAGGACTTATCCTTCGAAACCCAGGGAGCAAAGCCCAGAGGGGAGAAGTGCGGGTTGTTGGCGTCCTGTGGAAACCAAACCCCACAGCAGCAGCTGAGGCCGTGAGGACGCTGCGCTGTGGAACAGGACTTGGGGCTGTCCTGGCCTATTTCAGCTCCCTCGCACCCTCCTCCCTCAGATGAGCCGTGTGTGATTTACAGCTCGTTATCAGAGCTCCCCTCTGAAGCCTTAGCAAGCACTCCAGATCAGCCCAAATATAAAAGGGAAAGAACATATACAAATTTAAAATAAGGGGGGGAGGGGGGTTGGAAGGCAACAGTCTAAAGATGAAACAGCAGCCTTCTGTGGGAAGGCTGGGGAGTCCCGAGGGGGGAAATGGGGCACGGCTCGGGTACCTGTGATCCAGTGGCGCGGGTGGCTCCGGGCAGACCCGGAGGCGAGGCGGGTGCCCGCTGCCGAGCGCTGTCCGGCTGAGGGGTGGGATCTGCGGGCTGAGGGGTGGGATCGCCGGGCTGAGGGGTGGGATCTGCGGGCTGAAGGACAGCGGAGGCCCCGCCGGGCTGATCTGGGATCTCGCGGAGCTGAGGGCAGAGCCCGGCCCGGCCCCTCAGGAGACGCCGCCCCAGCGCGTCAGGGCACGGCCGCCCTCGGACTCGGGACAGCCCTGAGCCTTCCCCTCAGCCAGGCGGGAAGCGCTTGGAATTGTAGAACCGTCAGAGGTGAAAGAGATCTTGAAGAGCATCAGTTCAACGTCAGCCCAGCTCTGACACTTCAAACACAGACCACTAAACCATTTGCCAGTGTCAGATCCAGAGGTCTCTTTAACACCTCCAGGGATGGCAACTGCACCACCCCTCTGGCCAACCTATTCCCAGGCCTGAACACCTGAGCAGTGGAATTTTTTTTCTAAAGTCTAACCTGAATTTCCTCTCAACGTGAGGCCACTTCTTCTGGCTCTCAGTGCAGTCCCAGCAGAAGAGAGCAGCCCCCCCTCAGTGCACGCTCCTGTCAGGGAGTTGGAGAGAGCGGTGAGGTCCCTCCTGAGCCTCTTCTCCAGACTGAACAAACGAGCTCCCTCAGCTACTCCTCATGGGACATGTTTTCTAGAGCCTTTGTGAGCCTTGCTGCCCTTCTCTGGACACACTCAGCCCCTCAATGTCCTTTTTCCCAAGGGGCCCAGAGCTGACACAGCCCTCGAGCTGTGGCCTCAGCAGTGCCCAGCACAGAGGGGCAGGCACTGCCCTGGTCCCGCTGCCCACACTGCTGCTGATCCAGGCCAGGTGCCATTGGCCTCTTGCCCCCTTGGGCACACTCTGGCTCACACTGAGGCGGCTGGTGACCTGCAGGATGTGGCACTTGGCCTTGTGGAACCTCAATGGCCTTGTCCTTGGCCCATTGATCCAGTCTGTCCAAGTCTCACTGCAGAGCCTTCCTGTCCTCCAGCAGATCCACACTCCCACCCAACTGGGCATCTGCAAATTTACTGAGGGTGCTCTCAATCTCCATCTCCAGATCATCAATAAAAAAGTTAACCAGGCAATAAAGAAGTTAACCAGGACCAGCCCCAAAACTGAGCCCTGGAAAACACATTTCAATGCAGCTCTGTTTGCATACTCTGCAGTTGGAGGCTGCAATGCCCCCACAACAGAAAGAGCTGCCATCCCTTGGCATTGGCCACACACACAAGTGCAGGAAAAAAGCCTTTTACTCGGTGTATATGGCTGACAGGACTGAGCTTTCGGGCACACACTCCCTTTCCCTAATGACCCTGAACTCAAGAAAAGGTATTTCACCTTCCAGCTCTTTGCACCATTGCATCCTCAGACCATCAGAGCTCCACCAGCCTCTCTCATCCTTTTGCGCCTTCTCCCCACTCAAGCTGAGGAGCAGCTTTGATAAGAAAAAATGCAGTTCTGCTGCCAAGGAGGTAAGCCAATTTGCAAATGCAACTTACCCTACCAAAAACAGCTACTGCCTTTTTCTTTCAGAGGTGAGCCATCAGAAGTAATGAAATTGTGTTGCATTTTAAACCAAAGTGGAAAAGAAACGAAAGCACTCACAGAGGATTTGGCAGAGCCAAGAGATGCCAATGTGGCTTATCCTGTTGGCTGCTCAGTTATTGCAGCCCTTTGCTACTTTACCATTTGTCTTGTTTGGAGATTGTGCTCAGATAATTTAGTGATGGGTACAAGAGAAATTTAAAAAATCATAGCTGAGTGCAAAATAATACAGCCTAGGAAAATTTTAATAGATGGTGAAGTATTTACATCAGAGTGATGACAGTTACCACACACAGAATAAAAGAAGCGTTTTAATAAAACTTTAATTACATCCTTGTTCCTCAAGCCTTACTATCCATTTGTTTGGCTGATGTAGTATTATGTAAAAATCCTGTTCAATATCTTGTATTGTTTATGCTTTCCAACACTTCTGATGTGTTTTCTAAAAGCTGTTAGTATTTTTTATTTTGAAAAAAAAATCTATTATTTTGGTAGCAACATTGCAGTTCTGTGTTTCCTTTTGGTACTCAGCTGAAAAAAATAAAGAAAAAAAAAAAGAGCAGAAAAAATTGCAGAGGGGGAAAGTAGATCACAAGGAGCAAAGTTATAGGAGATGAGTACATGACTACTGGCACTGCTTAAGAGCATCTCTCACAAAAAGCAGACTGGCTACACTGTCCCAACTCCATCATTTCAACTCTCCATGATTTGTTTCTTGCTTTGCAAAGCTGAGCTGAGCCATTTTTGCCTATTATGAATAACAACTAGTAATACACACTTACAGTTCTCTTGTATTACTGCAACAGCACTAGGTTCCCTTAGAATTTTTTTGGGCAATTGCAGTGCAATCCCTGAATTTAAACCAGATCAAGATATTATTTGTAGCTTATTCTTGAAGGTAATTTGTAGCAAAAGTAAAAAAAATTATTGCAGATGGTCAGTGACTAGACTGTTATGTGTATGGGATGCACAGGATGATTTAAGTGCTGCTTCATTCTGTGTGACTCCAGGCTTTGAAAAGAGTAATCCCACTTGGCATTTGGACTCCATTTGGTCTCAGGAATTATGGATCCAGAGTAACTTGTTAGAAGCTTGTGAAAAAATGTCTCTGAAGTTTACAACAGAGCTGAAGTGTACAGAAGGATGAGAATTCAATGAATAATTCAATGAATACTAAGAATAAGTTTGAAAAGCATATCCAGTTATCCTGCTGGCTATGTCCAGTGGCTGTCCCCTGCTACAGTACAGTGCACAATGTCACCAGGAAAATTGTGAATGTCATCTTTAGACCAATCTATTCACACATTTTATTTTTGATCAGAGTTACTTTCTACAAATTACCAAGCTGTTTTGCCTTTTTGAGGCTCTTGGTTTTTCGTGTGAAGTATTTGCATGTATAATACAGGTGGCTCCTGTGTCTTGGTTTGGAAAGACAGGTGTTTGCTAAGGAAGGCAGGAGCCTTTCTTGAAATGGAAAAATGTAAACCCCTTCCTTCTCAATTGCTAAAAATTTGAAATTAAAGGGGGCTCTCAGGTAACAACATGGGGGCAGGAATAACAGTTCTTTATCAGGGAAGTGTCGGCGATGGAGAGAGACGGGGAGACTGACTCGGGGATCAGAATCCGATTTTATTGTGGGATAAAAGCACTTATATACTATTTTAGGGAGACTAGTAATGTGCACTACAATGATTAGGTTAAAATCATACACAAATTTATATATGAAACAACATCCCTTGCTTGCAGTTGTGGAAGGGGAGCCGGCTGCTGGCCTTGCTGACAGCTTCTGCCAGCCAGACTGGCACGGGCTGAGGCAGGGGCAGCCAGCCTGACAAAAGCATCCATCCGTGTGGATGGGGGGTGCGTTTACAAGAGGAAAGGTGGGGATTTTCTCCACCCTTGGGCAGGTTTAATTCTTTCATTGAGTGGTCAGACCCTCCTCAGGCCTGTGAAACAGTGACAGGCTTTGTGCTTTTTCTTGTTTCCAGGCCTTGTTTTGAATTGACTTCCATGCAATTGTTCTTTGTTTTTCCCAGGAGGATTTCAACTGGTGCCCAGACCAGATGGGGAAGCGCCTGCAGCGTCTGTGGAGCACGTCCAGTGCCAGCACTACCCCAGGGGTCACGGTCTGCAGGGACAGCCCCTTCCAGAAGGACGAGGACCTGGTGCAGGATCGGCTCCTCTCCTGGCAGCAGCTCTCCAGAGGTGGGCACCCGGCTCCATAGCTCAGCTGGCAGAAGGGCTCTGGGCAGGCGGCAGCGGGCACATGGGCATCCCGCTCTTGCAGCTGCTGAGGAGTTGCTGTGCCGTGATTAAGCGGAGGAGGTGGAACATGGCCTGCCATGCTGCCCTTCTCTAAAAACAGAGACTAGGACTGGAGGTTTGGGCTCTGAGCACAGCCAGCAGCCTGGCCCGGGCACAGGCCATGGCAGGACAGGGGGACAGGAGCCTGCTGCCACTGACCGTGGCTCTCTGGTTTCTCTCCGCAGGCTGCCAGCACCTCATGCCATGGGAACGGCACCGCTCGGCCTGCCAGGCTCAGGGGGCTGGAGGGCAGCCCATGTTCATTTGCTGTCAAAGATAAATTATTTTGGTTTTTGTTTGTTATCGTCGTCATCGGAGCATTTCTTTCATCCTTTTCCAAGCTTTTGGCCTGTTGTGATAAATGGATATGTTTGTGCTAACAAAATCTGGTGGTTTATACCAGCTGGACTCTATTGTGGTCTATACCATGTTTTATTTCCTGCATAGGTAAAATACCGTGTATCAAATTTGATCAAAAAGAGAAATGAGGGAGTGTGAAAACCTGGATTTGTGGGATGTAGAAGATACCAAAATTCAGTCTTTAATAAAAAGCATGAATTAATATTATCCAGAGAGAAGATGGGGGAAATTGTGATAAATGGATGTGGTTTGTGCTAACAAAATTGTAATTATATCAATATTTTGGGAAGAAAATTGGAAAGGTATATGTGATTCATAGTATGAAGCAGATGGGTTTCTTTGTAGATGATACATGTGGGAAACAGGATACAGGAGATTGGAATTGGCCTTGATGAACAAAAGTTAGGAAGACTCCCGAGTCAGAATTGGCATCAAGATGAAGTTAAGACAACTCCCAGGACAGGATCGGCCATGACATGAATAACATTGGGATAATTCCAGACAGGGAGCATAAAAGAGTGTTCTTATCTATAAAATAAAAAGGCTTAACTGGAGCATAGTGCTTACTTACATAACACAGGACTTGGGGCACATGCACAGCCTGCCAGGTTATTCAGAGGACAGTGAGGAAGACTGTCAGCCTTCCTCCAGGAAGAGCCCCAGAGAGCCAGAAGCCCCCTTAGCCACAGCGGGAGCATGCGCTGTGAGTGTGGTGATGTTGATTTCAAGAATCAGAAACAGGAGGAGATTTACAGGAAAATATTGATGAATATGTATTAGCCCACAGTACATAAGTTGTGTTTGGATCCTTTTGCCTTTTGAACGTCAGGCAGGGTGGGAAGCCCTCCCCATACCCCGATCGATCGGTTTTGCTTATGCTTTATCCAAACCACTGCCAAATTTCCTTTTGTAATTAGTGGATTCTATTTGATTGTATTATTTTATCGCAGTTAAAACTGCTGCTAAATTTTCAGTTTCTGGTTTTATAAATTAGACGTATGGGACCTCATATATAACATCAGAAATGTGACTTAATAGTTTATAAAACCAAATTAATTATTCAGCTAAATTAACAAGGAATAGAAAAGCATTTGACACTTAATCACAAAGGATAAAGTTACAGAAATGATGATACTTGATTAAATGAATACATTTTAACTTAATGAGTTAATAGCTCAGTCTCCTCTGGCTTTTGATCACCTCCCCAGAAAGGGAGCAGTTCTTTGATCTCCTCTTCATGAGGGGCACAGTCCTTAGGGTTTGGTCTCAGCTTGGCAGGGGGTGTTGTTTTTTGGATGATGATGACTGCCAAAAAGCCCCCTTAAATCCCCCCCAAAACCCCCAAATCCCCTCAAACCCCACCCAAACTCCCCCCCAACCCCCTCAGGATGAATTTTTCATTCATTTCAGGTAATTTTGGGTGGATTGTGGAGGGTTTTGGTACCTTATGGATACAGAAGTAGGCATAGGATTCAAACCCACTCAAAATGCTCCCTTAAAATCCCTCCAAATACCCCCAAATCTTCTCAGGACGGATTTGGAGGTAATTTGGGGTTAATTTCAGGTAATTTTGGGTCGATTCTAGGTTGATTTGGGGTGGTTTTGGTACTTCCTGGACACAAAATTTTGCATAGGATTCAAACCCAGCCAAAATCCCCCCCAAATCTCAAAATCCCAAAATTTTCCCCCCAGCTGCCTCGTTGTTGGGTCGACTTTTTGGTGGATTTTGGGTTAATTTGGAGGAAATTTTGGGTGGTTTTAGTACCTTGTGGATGCCCAAGCGGGTGAAGGATTCAAACCCAGCCAAAGTTTGCTCAAATCCCTCAAAACGCCCCTCAAATTTCCCCCAGAGCCCCTCAGGATGGGTTCTGAGGTAATTTTGGGTGGATTTTGGTTAATTTTGGGTCCTTTTGTGAAGTAGCGAGGGTGCAGGGCTTTGAGCAGGGCTGAGCAGCGGGACAGGAAGGGAGGGAGGGAGGGAGGAAGGGAGGGATGGAGGTGTGAACCTCCCCCGAGGATCCCCTGATGGGGACACCCCTAAAAAGTTCTGTGCCAGGATTGAGAAACAAACGGGACCTTTGCTTTTTTTGGCCTTCAGGCTGTTGTTTATTTTTCTCTTACCAAAAGTTCAGCACGCCGTCTGCACACCAGACTTAGCGTCCAAAGAGAAGGCACCAAAAGTCACAGGACACACAGGTTCAAGGTCTTTTAATATCATTTTGCCTAATTAACTCTTAGAACGCATTTTATTTTTACCTTTCTACCAGTAACTAATTCTTTGTCTGCCACTCAGCATCTGCATTGCAGCTCTTTCCAACCAATCACCCTGTGCTTCCAACACAGCAGAAAATGGAGGAGATGAAGAACAAGAAGGAGATCAGGCAATGCCCAAAATCCTCTGTCTTGTCTTCTATCCACCCTCAGACTAAACACCCAAAGCTCTCAGTTTTTCACCCTGTGATAAACTACACTACTCTCTCTTTCACACACTCATAGATCCCAATTCTTCCCAAAGTCCTGGAAGCTTTCTCCATGGACAAAAGTTAAAAGCAGTGTTCTCCTGGGGATCAGGACTTCTCAGGGCAGGCAGGGAGAAATTCCCTGTGCCCTGGGTTCCAACAGCAGGGGGGAAGGGGAGGTTGGGGACAGGAAAAGGACTTGGGCAGGAAAAAGGGGAACCTTAAACAGCGTGGTAAGCGCCATTTCTAGAGGGAGGGCCCGGGACGGCGCGGCCGTCACCTTCCCGGGTAGGTGTGGATACACAATCCAGGTCAGATTTCCCATGGATCCGTCTGGGAAACATTAGGGAGCTGGAGATGAAGAATCCTGAACAACCTCGCAGGTGGTGTTTGTGACAATTGTTTTCCTCATGGATTGTTTACCCCAAGGGGTTTTCTTAATTAGCCAATCATGTGAAATGTAAAATAACCAATCAGGTCCACCTGTATTGGGATCGAGTACCAAAAAATGGGTTTCCTAATAAAGATGATTATTGGCCTTCTGAAGATGCATGGAGTGTGTCACTCATTTATCCGTGTCATTTCTGACTCAGCAGTGACAGGCAGGGAAGGGGGGACATGGAAAGATGGGGGGGAAAGGAGGACACAGAACGGAGAGAGGACAGCAGCGCTCCCGTGTCACCTCTGGATGGATTCTGTCCCTTGTTCTGCCCTCAGGAAAAGAGAGACAGAGTGGCACAGAGTGTTGGGAAGGATGAAAGTTTGACAAGAATCTTTAACAGATATGTGTGCATGACAGAAAGATTTTTGAATGTAGAATCTGAAAAAGGAATAGAGATGGAACCAAGTTTTGACATAGAAGAATTGTTGAGCCAGTCTTACTGGGTAACTAAGGCAAAGGGTGTGCTACTTACAAGTGGTTTTTATGGCTTAGAGCAAAGGATAAACCCACCTCAAACAAGATGTTTTCACCAACCAAAAAGATTCCACAGGTAAACAAGTCAGCAAAGTTGCAAGTAGAAAAAAGGTCTCTGAATTTTCCACTGCAAGAAAACTGAAAAACAACTTCTAGCTTAAACTAACGTACTAACTTTTAGTGATTGGAGAATAGTGACATGAATATGGTAATTACAGGAGTTATGATAGGCTATAGATAAAAGTAAAGGTATAGATTGTTTCTTCTGTGTTAAGATGCTCAGCAAAGCAGAGTATATAATGCACTGTAACCAAAGCTAAAGGATCTCCAGGCCTGCCTGCAGCTGGAGCTGACAGCTGGAGGCACAGGCTCTGTCACCAGACCCTGGACTGCTGTAACATCTTGGATACAATAAACTGCATTTTGGAGAGCTGCCTGGAGCCCCTCATCTCTCATTCAGGCTCTTACAGGAGAGGGACACGGGGTGACAGAGAGATGGCAGCAACCCCGTGCCATGCTGGCAGTTTTCACTCCTTGCTGCACGCTTGGGAACAAAAGGGTAAGGAAAGATATGGGCAATATTATAGAAACATATTATAATATTGGTTTTTCACAGATATTAAAATGGATTTTATATGTGTGATGTTAAAGCAACTTGGTATAAACATATAGGTTTTATTCCTGTTGTTAATTAAGCTTCATGAAATAGCCGCTTGTGTTAAAATTCCTGCTGGGATGGGATAACATCCAGTGCACACAGGATGAGGACACCTGCACAGATCTGCCAACTATCAGCACTCCCTGTCTGAAGGCAGAGTGACCAAGGCCCAAAACTGGAGGTGATAAAGAGAAGGAGCCAAAACCACAGCCAAGAAACACACATGCTCTGAAAAGGCAGACCCAAGGAGGGGCCAGGTAGAAGAGTTCCTGGAAGATGTGAAGTAGTTTATGGATATGCATGAGGGTCAATGAATATGCAACAGGCTGGTGTAAGGGAAAAGGTATTTCAGGGGGATCCCCAAAGGGAACAGGGTGCTCCTGGCTGAGTGCCAAGATGCACCCAGCCATAATAACTTTTGCTCCATGGTCCTGGTCTCCCACTGTCCTTTATTAAACTTTTTACATTTTCACAGGAGAGTGAATGTGGTTTTCACATTTAGGAACGATTTCAGTTTTTTCGTTTTTTTAAAGGAGGGAGTTTTGAAGAGCTGCAAGTGGCTAATCTGCCTGCAACAAGGACCATTCCACGGGCTCTTGTCACCTTTCCTGACACGACTGCTGCAGCTCATGGAGGGTGAAGCCCTGGAGGCTCCTTAGGGGTGGTTATGGACGATTGCAGGCAGCACCTCGATGCTCTGGATCAGCAGTGCCCCCTCCTGGGAACCCCCACGTTTTCCAGTTTCTGTGAAGCTGCCTGTGAAAAACACGTTCACTCTCCTGTAAATTAATGGCCCATTAACAGCAGATCTCTCCTGGAGGGAGGAATGGTTGTGGAAGAGATAAACTGCCCAATGCACAGAAGATAACTGCCCCACCTCTGACAGATGGCAAACACAACACACACTTATCTTGCAATCCAGGACCTGTCCTCACTGGCTGCCCCCATTCTCCAGAGTTCATGGTGTCCAGGGAGGCTGCAGCTGCCGGTGCCGGGAACAAACGAGACAGGTCTTGGTTTCAGAGATCTCCAGAATCCATTTCTGACCCCAAAAAACAGGGCAAAGGCAGGGCCTGGGGTTTTTATAGGGTACGCCAGGGGTGGAGTTTGGGTTTGGGCCAGGGGAGGAGTTGTTAGCAACACAAGAAGGGTTAGATCAAATTCCTGCCTTTTAGCAACAGGTGCACTCCACACAGAATGTGTCCCCAAATCCTAAATTCCTCCTCAAACATCTGAGAAATGGTGGGACTTTAGATATCTTTGATCAATTTCATTTATTTAACCATGTTTATGGTGTTTTTAAGGGATGAAGATGAGGCACAAGAAAATCATTGCCAGACCAAAAGGAGAAGCAGCCAGGTGTGTTCCCAACATGGATCACAGGAATGTGGGGGACCAGGGCTCTGCCCAATGTGGCTCCTCCAGTGGGGGATGGAGCTGGAGCAGCACACGAAGCTCTTCCTGCACTCGGGGCACTCGCAGGGCTTCCCTCACCGGTGCCTGCGTTGGTGTTGTGTCAAGGTAGAGCTCCGTGAGAAGCTCTTCCCACACTGGGGACACTCGTAGGGCCTCTCCCCAGTGTGGATGCGCTGGTGGTTGATGAGGGTGGAGTTGTGCTTGAATCCCTTCCCGCAGTCAGGGCACTGGAAGGGCCTCTCCTCTCTGTGAATCTGATAGTGCTGGAGGAGATGGGAGTTGGTCTGAAACCTCTTCCCACACTTAGAACACTCGTAGGGCTTCTCCCCAGTGTGGATCTTTTGGTGGAGGATCAGGTTGGAATGCCGGCTGAAGCTCTTCCCACACTCCCCACACTCATGGGGCCTCTCCCCAGTGTGGGTTCTCTGGTGCCTGATCAGGTTGGAGCTCCGGCTGAAGCTCTTCCCACATTCCTCACACTCGTGGGGCCTCTCCCCAGTGTGGATGCGTTGGTGCATGACAAGATGGTCATTCTGCCTGAAGCCCTGCCCGCAGTCGGGGCAGCGGAAGGGCCTCTCCTCTGTGTGAGTGCGCTGGTGCTTGAGGAGATTGGAGCTGGTCTGAAACCTCTTCCTGCACTGATCACACTCGTAGGGCCGTTCCCCAGTGTGGGTCCTCTGGTGCCTGATCAGGAGGGAGCGCCACCTGAAGCTCTTCCCACACTCCCCACACGTGTTGGGCTTCTCCCCATCATGGAGCTGCTCATGGAGCACCAGCTCCGAGCTCTGGCTCCATCTCCGGCCGCCTTCCCGGCCCAGGCTGGCTCTTTCCCCCTCAGATCCCCGCCATCTGCGTTTGCAGCCCCTCCTCGTGAGGGATCTCTGGGGCTTTTCCTCCCCGTTGCGTTCCTGCGCCGTGGAGCCGCTCAAAACGGCCTCTTCCACCAGGTTCTGCCCCGGGGATTTGTCCTCCCTGCTCTCCATGCTCAGCTCCTGCTCTGGAGGAAGAGGGATAAAAACAGGATGGGATTTGCCTCCGTGGCACAGGCAAGGGGAAGGAGATCCCCCCAGGGCTGTCCTGCAGCCAGAGGCCGTGCTGGGCTGGGAGATGGAGCAGGACAGAGGGGGAAAGGGGCACTGACTTCCTCCTCACCTGCCTCAGTGTCCTGGGGCACCTTCCTCTTCCTCACTGCCTCCCAGGGGCTGGCAATGGGAAATCCTGGTTTGGGTAAAACAATGGATGACCACGTGGATTTTGAAGGTCCCTCTGTCCAAGTCCATCTCTATAAGTCACAGGCCACCTGGGCTCCATAAAAACCTCCCAAACACCAAAATTCAGCCCTGAAAAAGCCTCCAAAGAGTTCCCTGTCCCTGGTCCCTCTGGTGTTCGGGGTTCCCCCCTGTCCCAGCTGCTGGGGGTCACACTTGGATTGGGGGTCCCCCTTCTCCTCGGTGCATGCCCTCCCCAGGCTGCTGGCAGTTCCAGCAATCCCTAAAGCTCACCCCTCTTCGCTCTCACTATTTTGGGATGCCGGGGCTGTTTGGGCTCCCGGGTCCCTTCTCCCCTCACTCCCTGCTCTGGGCTGCAGGGGCTCCAAGGAGTCCCCCCTGCCCCTCTCCAGCTCTTGAGGGTCCCGCCAATGGCGGCGCTCCCCCCTCTCTGGGCTCCCCACTTTGGGCTCCTGGGGGACACAGGGCTCTGCTCCTCCAGGCTGCCTCTGCCGGCAGCCACCACCGGCACCTCCCGATGTCCCCCCAAGGGGCCTTTTCCACTCAGCCTTGGACTTCTTAATTCTCCAAACATCCCCCCAAAAAACCCAACCCAGGGATCCCCCCGGGATATCTGGGCCGAGCTCCCCCTCCCCGCTCACCTGCGCGATGGGGGGGGCGATGATCCCACAGGTGGGGGCTGCGAATTCAGGCAGGGCTCGAGCACATGGTTCCGCCTGCCCAGCCTGGATCCGCCTTTGTCCCTCCTCTTCCTCCCGCTCCTCCCCTTCCATCCCCGCTCCTTGTCCTCCTCAGCTCTCTTATCTCCACCTCCTTCTCCTCTTCCATCCCTCCCCTTCTATCCCTACTCCTCGCCCTCCCTAACCCCACCTCCTTTCCCTGCTTCTATCACTGCTCTCTCTCCGCCTTCATCCCTCCTCTTCCATCTCCCCCCCCTCCTCCCCCTCCCTAACCCCACCTCCTTCTCCCCCTCCATCCCTCCCCTTCCCTCCCTCCTCCTCCTCCCCCAGCAGCAGCGACACCCTCGGTGCCCCGTTCCCGCAGCTCTCGCAGCCCGCAGCAGGAGCGGGGATGGAGCCGGGACAGGTCGGGATGGGCAGCGCGGGGCTCTCGGCTGCTCCCAGCCGCTGCGGGCGGGGGGAACCCGGCCCGGGCCAAAGGAGAAGCAAACTGGGAAAACTGGGGGCTGCACATCCAAACTGGGCCTTGCTGGGGACCCTGCCTGGGCACTGCCAGCCCTTGGGGCTCCTCTCGGCACCTCCGGGAGGGGGGAACGCACCCAGGGCTGGGGGATCCCAGCAGTGGCAGCGCTGCCGGGGACTGGGCTGGACTGGGATGGTACTGGGAGTGCCTGGGGCTGTACTGGGTTTGTATGGACATCATACTGGGACTGTACTGGGAGTGACTGGGACTGTACTGGGTTTGTACTGATATCATACTGGGATTGTACTGGGAGTGACTGGGACTGTACTGGGTTTGTACTGACATCATACTGGAATCGTACTGGGAGTGACTGGGACTGTACTGGGTTTGTACTGACATCGTACTGGGATCATAGTAGGATCATACTGAGACTGTACTGGGTTTGTGCTGACATTATGCTGGGATCATACTGGGAGTGACTGGGACTGTATTGGGTTTGTGCTGACATTATACTGGGATCATACTGGGAGTGACTGGGACTGTGCTGGGTTTGTACTGATATAATACTGGGATCAGACTGCCAGGGCAGACTGTGATCACACTGATGGAGACTGGGATCACACTGGGAGTGAGCAGGAGCCTATGGGGAGCAAATGAGACCATGTTGGGGCAAATGGGATGTACTGGGAGAAACTGGGATGGTGCTGAGGGTGACTGGCAGCAGCTGTGAGGAACTGGGATCATGCTAGGAGCAACTGGGAATGACTGGGAGTGACTGGGTGCATGCTGGGGGCCATTGGAAACTGCTGGGCTTATCCTGGGATGAACTGGGATCATACTGGCAGTGAGTCCCACTAAACTGAGGGTGACTGGGAGTGCTTGGGAGCAAATGGGATCATACTGGGGATACTGGGAGTGACTGGGAACATGCTGGAGGGAACTGGGGAACACTGGGAGATACTGGGAGTGACTGGAACAAAAGTGAGGGTGAAAGAGAGCAACTGGAGCCATGTGGAGCACAGCTGGTTCATACCAGTGGGCTGGGGGAGTTTGTTGGGAGTTTAGGGCAATTATTGGGGTTTTTGGAGAGAATCACTGAGTTTGGGGGGTGTTGGGGATTTTGGGGGGTTTGTGGATTTTGGTAGGTTTGGATTTTGGGGGATTCTATCAGCCTTTTTTGTTAGGATTTTGGGAGGTTTTTGTGGGGTTTTTTGGGTGTTGCCAAGATTTCTTTGGGTCTTGGGGTGGATGTTGTGGGACTTTTTATGGTTTTGCAGACATTTTTGCAGGGATTTGTGGGGTTTAATGAGGATTTTGGGGATTTGTTGAAATTTCAATGGATTTTGTGGGCGTTTATCGGGATTCTAGGGTGTTCTAACAGGACTTTGTGAGAGTTAATTGGGATGTCGTGGGTTTTATAGGGACTTTTGGGGATTTTAAGGAGATTTTGGTGCCTCTCAGCCCTTCCCAACATCCGGGAATACCTGCAAAGCCCCCCCCAAATTCCACTAAAAACCTCCAAAATCCCCAAAAAACCCTCTGAACACCCGCAAATCCCACAAAATACCAGTGGAACCCACCAAAATTTAAAAACACTCTTGAAAATTTCAATAAATCCCCCCCAAGAAACCCTCCACAACTACAATAAAATCCCCCAAAATCCAAAACCCCACAAATCCACAAAACCCCCCCAAATCATGTAACACCTCCCCCCAAACCCAGTAATTCTCCCCAAAAACCCCCACCAAATCCCCAAAACCCTCCCCCAAATCCCCTAAAAAAGCCCCCAAAAATCCCCCCAGACTCACTGGGGCCGTCCTGGATCAGGGGGCACCGGCCGGTGGAACAGGAGCCACTTCAGGGGGCCCTTGGAGCTTTTTGGGGAGGGGGCACCATAGGAGACCTCCCAAAAACCTGAAGGGGGAACCCCTGCTGTGACCCCTCCCCCTGAAACCCCCAGACCCCGGTTCAGGGTGAGCCTGAGACCCCCCGGGACCCCAAATCTCCTCCAGGTCCCCCACAGCCCCCCAAGGTTGGCCCAGGACCACTCCAGACCCAAAACCACTCCCCAAGACCCCCAAAACCTCCCCAGGACCCTCAGACTCCCCCCAGTTTTCCCCAAAATTCACCCCAGACCCACCTGAGACCCCCCCACATCCATCCGACTGCCCCAAATCCCCCTCAGGCCCATTAATCCCCCCAGACTCCCCCAAATTCCCCCCAGACCTACCTCAAAACCTTCCAGATCCCCTCACAACACCCCAGTTCCTCTCAAAATACCCTCAGACCCTCCCAGTTCCCCTCAGATCTCCCTAAACCCACCTGAGAACGCTCCAGACCATCTCAAGCTTCCCCCAAAGCTCCCTAAAGCCCCCTCACACCCACCAAAGCCCCCTCACACGCCCTCGTTCCCCCCAAACCCACCGCACACCCCCCTATTTCCAGTCAATGCCCCCAAAAATCCCCCCTTTCCCCTCAGACCCACCCCAAACCCCCCCAGTTTCCCCCCGACCCCACCTCAGCTTCTCCTCTGCCGCTTTCGCCTCACAATCACCCGCCTCCGCCGCGTGGGCGGGCTCCCAGCCAATAGCGACGCACCTCAACCCGATTCAACCAATGACCACGCTGCATGTCCCCAAAAAACCAATCACGGCGTGGTTCCTCTCAGTAACGCCCGCCTTCCCTGCGCGTCTCCGGCCAATCAGAGGCGAGCCCTGAGCGGCGCCCCGTTCCCCGCCGCCACCGGGACCCGCCGGGCTGGGGACAGATGCGGGAGGGGCCTGGGGGGTCTGGGGGGGCTTTGGGGAGGGGTCCGGGGCTTTGGGTGGGGTCTGGGGAGGGTCCTGGGGCATTGTGGGGGGACCTGGGGGTGCGGATGGGTCCTAAGAGGGGTCTCGAGGGGGAATGGGGGGGGGGTCTGGGGGGATTTTGGGGAGGGGTCGTAGGAAGGTCTTGGGAGGGTCATGGGGGGTTGGGATGGTCCTGGGGGAGTTTGGGGAGGGCTCTGGGGGGTCCTGAGGGTGTCCTGGGAGGGTTTTGGAGGTTTTAGGGAGGGGCTTTGGGGAGTCTGGAAGGGTCTGGGGAGAGGTCCTGGGGGGATCTGGGGAGGGGCTGGGGGAGCCTGAGTTGGGTTTGGGGAGGGGTCTGGAGGGTCCTGGCAGGGTCCTGGGTGGGGTCTTGGGAAGGGTCTGGGGGGGTCTCAGGGGACATCTTGGGCTGGGCTCGATTGGGGTCTGGGGGCTCTCAGGGGGTCCTGGGCCAACCCTGGGGGGCTCTGGGGGGTTTGGGGTTCCTGGAGGGGTCCTGGGGGAGATTTGGGGGTCCCGGGGGGTCCCAGGCCCACCCTGAACCGGGGTCAGGGGGTTTCAGGGGGAGGCGGCACAGCAGGGTGTCCCCCCCTTACCGGTTTTTGGGGGGGAGTCTCCCATGGTGCCCCCTCCCCAAAAAGCTCCGAGGGCCCCCTGAAGTGGCTCCTGTTCCACCGGCCGGTGCCCCCTGATCCAGGACGGCCCCAGTGAGTCTGGGGGGATTTTGGGGGGCTTTTTTGGGAGGGTTTTGGGGATTTGGGGGTGGCTTTTTTGGGCTTTGGGGAATTTTATTGGGAGTTTAGCGGGAATTATTGGGGTTTTTGGAGACAATTACTGAGTTTTGGGGGTGTTGTGGATTTGGGGGGTTTTGGAATTTGGGGGATTTTATTGGGGTTTTGTGGGGGGTTGGTTGTTTTGGGGCATTTATTGAAGTTTTTGGGAGTATTTTTTAATTTGAGTGGGTTTCACTGGTATTTTGTGGGATTCTCTGGGGTTTTGGAAGATCTTATTGTAATTTTGGGGGGATTTTGGGGGACCTTGGGTGGTCTGAGGGGGCTTTGCGGTTGTCCCCAGTTGTGGGGAAGGGCTGAGAGGCAATAAAATCTCCTTCAAAGCCCAGAAAATCCCAATAAAACCCACAAAATCCCAATTAAATCTCACAGAATCACATTAGAACACCCTAGAATCCCAATCAAAGCCCACAAAATCTATTGAAATCCCAACAACCCCCCCAAAAATCCCAATTAAACCCCACCAATCCTCCCAAAAATATGCCCAAAACAACAAAAAGTCCTACAAAATCCCCCCAAGACCCAAAGAAATCTTGGCAGCATCCAAAAAAACCCCACAAACCCCCCGCAAATCCCACCAAAGAACAAAAAAAAAATCCTCAAAATTCCTGGACCTGCAAAGAATCCTAATAATGCTCCCAAAAATCCAATAAAATTCCCCAAATACCCCAATAAAACCCCCAAAATTCTGGAGACTGTCACTGTCCTGGTTCAGGGCAAGTTTGGGAGAGAACCCCCCAAAGGGCTCCTCTAGGAAAGCAGATTCAGTCGCCCCTCCCCCAACCGGTCCGGGAGAAAATACCTCCTTGGAGAAAAGTGGAAAAACCTGTTCATTAAACAATAAAACTTAAACAATATTAAACAATGAAACTCTTACTGCTCCAAAAGAGATGACAAACTCACCAAGTCCCCCCTGGGTTGCAGTTCAGCTCACTCAGTCTCTGCTCAGCCCCTCCGGTGCTGGAAATGCCGCGGCCCAGGCCCGGCCCGGTGGCCACAGGTGGAGCTGCCAGTGCTCTGCTGGTGTTCAGTCCAGAGCAGGTTGGAACAGGGCCAAAGAAAAGGGAAAAACCACAGTCTAGAGAACTTCTTTGCCTCACCTAGCTAAACTAACTAAAAGCAAAGGAGAGCTCTGTCCCACTGTCTATCTGCCGACAACACAGTCCAGGAGCAGGAATGTGGAGGAGTGAGTTGTGTCTGAAAACAAACTGCTGCTGCTTCTCTCTCTCCTTCACTCTCTGGAACAAGTCTTAAAGGTGCAAAACTTATTATTCAGCACAGACAGAACAAGACAACTGGGGATAAAAGCATCATATAGTCAACCTATAACACTGCTGCACTCAGGGAGAACAGAGCAAGTTCTGTGAGGCAAAGTGGTGAGTGGAGAGTGAGGGGAGATGGTCTGTCATTCTGACCTGTTCAGAGTTTCTCTGGGATTTACCTTTCTCAGGTGGAGGGTCATCACCTTCCAACCTTTCCCTTAAAAAGTGACCAGGTGCTGCTGAGAGCAGATGGATCCACCACAGCCCAGCTCCACATTTGTAGCCAAGGACTCACGTTGCTCATTCCACCAACCCAGCAGCATTTTCAGTGTCACAACGCCTCTGCCTTTCCCTGTCAATCTTATAACTCAGAGATGCCCTAGGACAGATTTGTACCCTGGACTGAAGTTCCCAGTTTGGACTGAAATCTCAGGGAGACTTCCAGATGTTCCTATGATGGCATTGGATGAAGGGAGATGCAGCTCCTTCCCTGGCTGCACTGACAGCATTGCCCAGAGCCGGGCACTGGGGACAGCGTCACCCTGAGCCAGCTGTGCCCCCTGCCAGAGCCTCCAGGGCCAGGCAGCTGCTCCCAGCCCTGTGCCCTGCAGAGGGAACTGGGCCCGGGGCTGCAGAGCTGCCCCACGGCTCTGCTGCAGCTCTGCCTGCACAGGAGGTGCTGCACGCCTTGGAGCCCCAGCCCTGAGGGCAGAGGCTTGGCTGGGGGCACAGGAGGGAGGGGACTGTTTCAGAGGGAGGGGCTGCACTGGAGGGGATCCTGTGGACATCTCTGATCTCTCTCTGCCACAGCGTTTCTGAGTTTGGTTTTCTCTCATTGCCTGATCTTCTGTCTTCCTGGAGATTTTCCTCCTGCAGGTGTTTCCCTGTGCCTGATCTCTCTGTGCCAGCACTCACAGACCCCAAATCTCTGGGCACTCTCCTTGGCTTGACAGAACCCTCCCTGTTTGCAGGGCACTGGCTGGGGCAGGTTCTGTTTGCAGCTTGGAGAAAGGACAGCTCAGACTGAGTCTGATGGCTCCAGCAAATGTGAATCTTGGGCTGTCCATGGGCAGAGTGGCTGCTTTGGCGGGGCTTGACAGCTGGCCTGCAAGCAAAGCTGAGTTAATAGAAGAAATAACAATTGATGATTTTCGGTGTATCCATAGCAAGGAAGAACACAAGGCCATCAGCATGGAAACCGATTAGAAAAGATACATGAGAATTTTTGTAAGCTAGACTACATGCCTAAGTGGATGTGTATACGTGCCTTATTAAATTTCTGTTAAACTTTTGCCAATTATATTGATGCTGATTGCTTTGCACCAATGAATATAATAAGTTATTGTGATGTAGTTAATGACTTAAGATCACGCTTTGTTAAGGGTGTATAAACGGGAGAAGACGCAGAATAAAAACTTTTTTTCTTCCTGGACTTTGGTCACGTGTGTATGTCACATCCGGCCTAAAGGTGACATTTGGTGCTACCCTGACCTGATGGAACTGCCGGGCGAGGGGCAGTGAGCACAGAGCCCAGCGAAGCTGAGAGCAGCGGGGAGCAGCTGCCAGTCCGGACCTGATTCTGACACCTGGAAAAAAGGTGAGCTGCTGGGAACAATGGGAAATAATTTAACAAGTGAAGAACAGATTGTTTTATCTACATGGAAAACGTCCTTAAAAAGAAAAGGAGTTAAAACAACGGACTATGCTCTGCATAGTATTTAAATATGGGCAAAGTCTCAAAATTTTAAGACTGATGTAACTACTGCTTTTAGTGTTAGAGCTTGGAAAGAAGTTGGAGAAAAACTCTGGAAGTAATTCAGAATGGGGATAAAGCAGCTGCAGATTTATCTCCTACTTGGAGGTTGCTTTATAACACCTTAAAGGAGTGGAAAGCAGAGCAGGACAAGAAAGACCTGGAGGAGGAACTCGTAGCTGCTGGGGAGCAGCAAAGGGGAGAAGCTCAGCCTGAGTGTTCTGCTGGGATTTTTTCTGCAGAGACTGTTGCTGGGTCTGTTGCTACGGGAAAAGTTGATAAGGCTTCTTCGTGTTTGTCTGCAAAAGGCTTCAAATCCACGTACCCCTCCCCCATAGAGCCACTAGCTGAACTTAATGTTAAATCTAACTCTGAGTCCTCGGCACAGTGGCCGGCTAAGATGACCTTAAAAAAGAAATAAATTGAGCCATCTGCTCCTTTGCTTGATTCTGACTCTGAACTGCATGAACACATGGAAATATTAACTCTTTCTCCTCCTTTGTTTTCTGATTCTGATAGTGACCATGAGGAAATTACAGGGATTAAAAGGTCTGACTTAATGCATACTTCTGTTTGCTGTAAAACTGGTAATAGAAATAAGCTTTGTAGAACTGGTAGTAGAAATAACCTTGGTAAAACTGGTAGTAGAAATAAGCTTGGTGTTTCAAAAGCTCAGCCTTCTGATAATGTCACTGTAACTGTTCGTGATTCTTTTCGGTGCTGGGACTATGTTAAAAGGAAAGCAGTTGAGATAGGAGGCTGGGATTTAATGGAGAAAATAGGCACACCAAAGGGCTTGGATGCTCTTGATATGGATGCTAATAGTGTTGCTACTAGTGTTGGTAATGGTAAAATGGCTTTTCCTGTGTTTAAAGCAGTTCCTAATTCAGGATGAAGTGATAGTCATGAGGTTTTTGCATGGAAGGTTGTGCAGGATCTTCAGTCTAAAGTAGCTAAATTTGGTATTAATTCTGTTGAAGTAATGCAATTAATTTGTATTGTTAATACAGATTTGCTGTCTCCTTATGATATTGTGCATTTGGCAACTGTTTTGTTTCAACCAGTGCAGTATAACGTGTTTCAAGAAAATTGGAGGCAATTAGCTGAGCGAACAGCTTTAGATAAAATGAAACTACCTCAGCAGGACCCTCGTCATGCTGTAGGAGTTGATGTTTTGCTTGGTCAAGGGCCTTTTTCTAATCCAGATTTACAGGCATGGTGGGATCCCCTGGTTTTAACACAGGCTCAACAATTAGGTGTGAACGTTATAAAACAATGGAAATGGCAGATCCAAAACAAAAATATGTCACTATAAAACAAGGTCTTAAAGAACCTTTTCTGCAATTTGTAGAAAAAATTGCTGCAGCAATTGAAAAACAGATAGAGGATGAAAAATTAAGGGAGATTCTATGTAGGCAATTAGCCACTGGCACAATGTGGGAACTGTTCCTCCTCACCTCCTCCCTCATCTCCTCTCTGAGTTCTTGGACTACAGCAGAGACATGAGCCTGCATTGGGCCATTGATCATACTTTCATAATTTCTAAGCTTGTTGGCAACAGAGCCCACTGTCTCTCGGCTGGTATTGGCATTAATTATTGCAATGAAGGTGGTGTATTGAGATGGCCCCAGATTTGCCAGACTCCAACACATTTGCCCTGTGCACCTGACCTTGTCGGGGTCATTATCATGCTGTCCATCCCTCCCAAAGAGTACCTCCAATACTGACACTTCTCTCAGCTGCTGGATCCCTTCCTCCCCCCTCAGAGGGTCTTCCAGCACATTCTATGGTGGTGCTCCTGCATTCCCTCCCTGCGGACAAACCTCTCTCTGGAACTCACTAAAAGCTGCTCCCAGAGGGAAAGGGAGCCTGGCTCCCTTACAAAAATCTGATTGATACCTGAGTCCTGGGTCAAGGGTCCCACATTCCTTGCCTCACCACCATCCAGTTGCACACCTGTACCCATAAGGTCCCAGACCCAGAGTAACCAGATTGTACAAGCCTCACATCCCCTTTGTACAATGACTTTGTGCAGATTACAGAGACTTTTGTACATCAGGGACTCAGTGATGATCTCAACTCTTGTCTCTCCTGTGGGTTGTGAGGGCCCTCCTTTCTTATGCTCATCTGGGTGCTCTGGCTTCATCTTAGATCTCCTTGTTTCCACTGGGGCAACTGCTGCTGGCTATGATTGCCTTTGCAGTTCAGCTGGAACCTGGACAGTTGTAACATCTGTGGGTTCCACTGCTGCACCATCAGACTCTCCCTCTTTGAGGCAGGGGAAGGGTTTTTCACCAGCTGTGGAAATGGACTCCTTCAGCATCTGGCCCATCTTTTTCTCTAGAACCCCCACCCAACCTGGGTGGTTCATTTCTGAGATGGGCTCTGGGGCAGGGTCAGGCTCTGGGGCAGCAGCATCCCTTGTCTCTGGGGTAGGTATCAGTGTGGTTATCCAGGTTAATCTTCCTTTATCTCTGAATGCTAAATGTAACAGGCCTATCAGCAACACCAACCACTGTATGGTATCTTTAGCATTTATAGTGGATCTGAACCCTTTGAAAACTGGTGGGGCAGACCCAAAGAGCTGGGTGAAGGGCTGGGAGAAAATTTCCCCCAGTGTCATTTCCTCACAGTAAGTACCATTATTAAAGTAACCCCAAAACATACACTTAGTGTCTCATAGCTCTGAATCCATGTGCCTGCCTTCCAGAGGAAGTTAAAAATCCATTAATCCCTCACCTTATTAAGCCATAAATCAAACTGGATAATAGCCACAGCAGCCTTAGTTATGGTGAGCCTGTGTTCCCAAGGATGGCCAGGCTGCTCCTGATGGGGCAGAAGGAAGAGCTCCAGGCCCTCTGTGAGGGTGGTGAGGGCAGTGGGCTGTCAGCAGGGGCTGGCTGGGTGAGCTGCAATCCCTGGGCAGGGAGCTGCAATCCCTGCCCCAGCTGTGGTGGGCTTTGCTCCTTGTGTGGCAGGGTGCTGTGGGCAGAGCACACAGAGATTTCAGGGATGTGGGCAGGGGGATTCATGGCCAGCACTTTGTATCTGATCCCCTTGGCCCCTCCTCTCTTGTGGCCATGGCAAGAGCTAGGTGGGATGGCTCTGGCAGAAAGGTCTCCTTGGATTCCTGCACATCCAGGTTCTGACTGTGGCTCTGTTCCTGTCTCTTTCAGCCCTTCAAGGCCTGAGTGAAGACAACAGCCCCTCCTGCATAAGCATATTTGTTCAGGTGATGTTTGAGGGAAGAGCTGCAGAACTACTTTCATCTGCTGGCTCAGAAGAACCAGTATCTCTTTAAGACCTCCAGATCTCTTGGAAGGTGAGACCACCTGGAGACCAGAGGAGATCAGCTGGAGCTCCAGGCACAGCTGATGACTGGCACAGCTGAGCCTGTGGGAAGCTCCCATAGCTCCTGCCTTCTCTCTTGCTGTTGACAGCCCTCAGAACCTGCCCATCCCCTTTCTTCCCTCCCAGCTCATCCCTTTGCTTCGCCTTCCATTAATAAACAGTTTGGCTTCTTTGCTTTACCTGCATCTCTGTGGAGCTGGAGCGATGCAAATCTGGAGCCCTGGGACACACAGGCCCCTCCTGCCATTCTCTTCCACACTGAGTTTTGTGCACAGACACAGAGAACAAAGGCAGGTCAGGCTGGAAAGGTCCCTGTGCTGGAGCCCCTGGACTTTGGAAGAGCAAACCTGAGAATGCTCTGAACCCACCTGTGAGGATTCCATGGCAAGCATCCATGGAGGGCAAAGGAGCTTGGAATGCTGGAAGGTTTCAAGAACAGCTTCCTGAAAGCACAGCAGTGCTCCATCCCTGCACAGGATCAGGGAAAGGGCAGAACCAGAGACCATCTGGGCTTAACAGAGAGCTTTGGGTGTGCCTAAGGGCAAATGAAGCAGCAGCACGGTGCCTGAGACTCGGAGGCGCGACCGTGCCAGTGCCCAGAGCGCTGTCAGGCAGTGCTGGGATCCCAGGTGTGGTTCTGGTCCCCACAACCAAGGAATGGCAGCCCCAGGCTCAGACCCAGTCAGAAAGCCAACCAAGTGAGACCAGAGGGAGGGCACCCTTCCTGTTTCTCTTGGGCATGGCTGCAAAACAGCCCCTGCTGCTTCTTCCTCCAACTGTGTTTGGGGTGTGCTGGTGGCAGAGCCAGCCAGGTTGTGCTCTGCCTTCCAAAGCCTGTTGGGAGCCAGCATGAAAAGTGCTGCATGCACAGCCAAGAGTCCTGGAAGGTGCTGGCAAGAGCATCCTGCAGGAACAGGGCTCTGGGCTCTGGCTAGGAACAGCCTGGTTTTGCTGCTGTGACCGCAGGCAGGAGTTGAGGCAGGTGAAGAGGCAGCGGGCAGCTTGTGTTTGTAGAGGGCCTGGGGCTGCACCTCTGAACCTCCACCTGGAAACACACTTGGGGGAATACAAGCTAGAGCTGGAGTGCCGGTCCTGAAAGGACCTGAAGTCATTCAGCCTTGCCAGCTTTTCTTAAGAGTGTATTGGTGTTCCCCAGGAAAGCAAAACATTTGCGGAAATGCCTTTGGAGGAAAGGGGCTTGCTTCTCAAGGAAAGTGCTTCCCAGGGAGCTCCCAGTGAGGTGGGAAGGGTGATCCAGGAACCATAGGCCTGGCAGCCTGAGCTTGCCACAGAAGAAGGTATTGGGGCAGATCCTTCTGAGTGCCATCCCATGGCATGTGCAGGGAACCAGGGGGTCTTCTGGAGGGTGGGAAAGCTCTGCAGAGGGACAGGGACAGCTGAGGGTCCTGGCGGGGTGTTGAGGGCTACTCTGTGGTAGTTTGGGGGTGTTGGTGTTTGTGGGTTGTTGGGGAAGGAGTTGTCTGGAAGGTGAGAAGTGTAGGCTGGAATTTGAGTCAGATTTAAAGCAGCATCTGTGGTTTGGCACAGATTTGGTTACAGAGGGCAGAAAGAATACCTGTGACTATTCTTGTTCATGGTCCTGATTTTCCTGCAGGGAACAAGAGGGGAGAGCTATACTTTACTGGCCACTTAGATATCTGTACCAGGGGGAGGATTAGCCCTTTTGCCATCTACTCATTTGTTTGGGCTACTATTGTAACACTGAGTCGACTTTAATTTCTTGAGAGCTTTTATTCTTTAAGAGAATTAGGATAATATCATCTCTTCATAGAAAACCATTTGCAAAAAAAAGAATGGCCCTTTTTTTACCTCTGTGCAGTGTTATTTTAAGTGACTCTCAGTGGATTATGTTAAGGCAAATGAGTTGCTCCTTTGAGACAGGAAGCAAAATTCCAACTCGTCACGTTCTCAGGCCATCCCAATGAAGTTGGGAAGTTTTCAACTTTTTGGAACTACTTCAGTTCAGCAACGGGAAGTAATGCTTTTCTGAAGTGAGGATTCCTAAATGCCAGATTCTTCTGTGCCTTTGCCACTAAGGTGTTTTTGTGCTGAAGGAAATGACTTCAATGAGAAAATCATTTCAGCATGGAGTGAGAGCTTCTGACCGAGACCAAGTGTTGCCAGCAGTGTCTCCAGGTGCTCCTGCCAACAGCCCCTGCAGGAAGGAGCACAGTCCCCAGTGCCTGTGGGCTTTGGCTCCCTCTGGCACAGAAGCCCCCCAGGGGCACAGGTCTCTGGGACAGGAGATGGGCACCAGCGCTGCCAGGGCTCGGAGGGTGGTAGGTCTGCTTGGGCAGGGACTCTGCCACACCTGCTGATGTCAGCGCTCCCCAGGCCGCAAGGGTCAAAGCAGCATTTATACCCTGGCCCCCACGTTCCATGTCTGTGTCACACCCGTGGGTTTAGGATGGCCACTGGCCAGGATGTGTCCCAAGGAGGCCGAGCCAGCTTCTGTGGAAGGCCCTGTGCCCTGCCCAGCAGAGCCCTTGGGGTTACTTCTGCTGCCCTGAGCCCACAGAGCAGGGCAGCATTTGCTGATGGTTTGAGCTGTTCCTAAAGACCCTGTCGGGCTGTCTTAGACATCTGGGGTGAGAGATTCCTTCAACCTGGGCCACTTTGGGTGGGCTGGGGGCGGCCCCAGGGCAAGGGGCAGTGTGTGCAGGGGCCCTTTGTGACACGGAGCAGCGTGGGCACCGTGGCATAGAACAGGTGTCCAAGGGCCCTTTGTGACATGTGGTGACATAGGAGCTGGCAGTGACAAGAGCACACCACAGTGCTCAGAGCACACAACGGGACAGGAAAGGACAGAGCGGTGCCGTGAGGAGCCCCCACACAGCGCGCTCGTTCCTGTCCAAACCGGAGCCTTTCCGAGGCATTATTCCTGCAGCTGAGCTCGAGACCAGACCACAGGACTTGCCGACCCGTGGTCTCCCTGAGCCTTCTCTTCTGCAGGTGCCCTTGAGGGCAGAGCGTGGGATTTGGTGTCCCGGAGGCATCTCCCATCCCTGCTGCCAGTGCCCTCGAGGCCAGACCACAATCCTTGACAGGAGTCTCCTGTCCTTGTGGCAGGAGCCCTTGGGACCGAGTGCAGGACTTGCAGTTCTTTAGCCTTCCTGAGGCTTCTTTCTTGAAGGTGCCTTCCAGGCACGACTGCAGGACTGGGTGACTTGGAGATTTTCCAAGGCATCTCTCCTGCAAATACCAACAAATCTAGTCAGAGACATGGAGCAGAGACCCCCGAGAGTGCCCAAGCTGGCCTGGGTAGAGGAGGAGGAGGAGGAGGAGGAGGAAGAAGACCCTGGAGCTGCCCCAGCACGGGAGACTGAAGAGGTGGTGCCGTTCCAGCCACCGCAGGAGGGTGAGTGGCAGAGCTGAGCTGCAGGACTGGTGCCTGCAGCCGGCTTGACCCGATGCCATGCCATGCCATGCCATCCCCTGGGGACATGCCTACGGACAGGACGGAAGAGGGGCCAGGCAAACACCCCGCAGTGGCCGTGCTCCATCCTCCTGGGACTTCCTAGGGCTCTCCCGGCCTGGGGAGAGCAGGACTGGGCTGTGTTCTTCGGCCTCTCCCGCAGCCCCTCAGCTCTGTCTGCGCTCACTCTTTGCCAGATGCAGCCCTGGAGCGCACGGGAGAGCAGGAATCCAGCCGTGGCCGCTTCCGCAGCGCAGCTCAGGTACCTGCAGCCATCCCCACCTGTGCTGGGCCTGCTTTCCCTGCTCAGCCGAGCACCGTGTGTGCAGCATTCCATGAAACATCCCTGCCTTCCTGCCCTTCTCCTACAGTTCATCTGCCAATTCATGAAGAGAATGCAGGAAGAGACCATCGCCATGGGCACTGGGCTCAGACCATACTCGCCCATTTTCCAGACTAAGACCAGTGCTGCCCTGCTGTGTATGCTTGTAGAGGAAGATTTTTACAATCCAACGCAAGTAAGCAGCCTGTGGGCTGGGTTTGATTCTCCCAAAAATTGCTTGGCCTCCCAAGCCATTCATGCTGGTTGCTGTGAGCCTTTGAGGCCACATGGCAGTGTGGTGGCAAGGGAAGCACTTCTCTGGGGACACTGGGGGACATTCCTCCTTCTGGCAGCTTTCCAAGTCTCCCTTGGCCTTCTCCAGGTGCCTGCCATGGTGAGGTACATCCACCAGTGGCTCCTGGCCAATGATTCTGACGTGCACAGGCTGGACAAGCCTCTGCTGGATCTCACAGAAGCACAGCCAGATGACGCAGTGGTGACGCTCCTGCATCTGGCCCCGTCCTGTGACAGGTATGGGGCCCACCTGCCCAGAGGGCTCAGGGCTCCCCAGCCCATCACCCTGTACAGCCTGTCCCAGGTGTCTGACCAACAGAGAGTTCCAGGGCCCTCTGGCTGCTCCCTTTCCCAGCCCTGGCATGTCAGCCCCTGAGCCTGCTGCCATGCTCCCTCCCTGCCCCTCAGGGCTCTGTCCCCAACGGGCTGGGCTGCCTGGGTGCTGCTGGCGAGGGGCAGTGGGCAGAGGCAGAACTGGCAGCCAGCTCAGCTCCCCCTCAGTGCTCTGTCTGAGACTACCTGAGACGGAGCTCTAACCCCGCAGAGCTGCCATGGCCATGTGGAAGACCATCATGGGCTCAGCCAGGACTGCGGAGCTGGTGCAGCTGACACTCCTGGATGTGCTGGGGAGCTGGCCAGAGCACAGCACGTGCACCTCTGATGGGGACAAAACAGGTGCCTTTGCCCTGGCTGTGAGTTTCTGACACTGGCCTTTGCTCTCCATCCCCCTTCCCCCACTGCATCTCCCTGCCTCAGGCGCTGGCCTCAAACCTGGCCCAGGGGCAGCTTCAGGCCTGCCAGGCCCCGTGCTCCCCCTGTGTCTCTCTGGGCCTCTTCCTGCCAAGCTCGGGCCCTGCCACACTGATACCTCGGCACTGAGCACTGTCTCAGGGGGCTTTGTTCTTTGCAGGCAACTGTGGTGATGTGGAAGATCCTCCAGGTGCCCTGTATCCCACGTATATTGAAGGTGTATTTCCCCCGCCTCTTTGTGCATCTGCTCTTCCAAGTGTTCTTCAGCACTCTGGATATGCCAGAGGAGGTCATTAACTTCTGGAAGGGATGCCAGGAAGAGCACGGCCTTGCCACCAGCCCAAACAGGTGCTCCATCCTGTTTCCCTGCCACGTGGCCTGGGAAGGAGCCAGTGCTGCCAGCGTGACCTGGGCTTTGCTCTGCACGCAGGTTTTCAGTGCAGACCCTGAAGTCCCTGCTCTGCCTTCTGCGGTGTGAGGATGTGGTGGTGGCAATGGAACGCAGGCGTGGCTGGGACACGCTGCTCTCTGTTGACACCCACCACTTTGCCGTGGCTCTGCTGGGCAGGTGAGACCCCTTCTCCCCACTGCCTCTGACATTTGTGCTCTGTGCCCAGGTGCCCCACACAGTCCCCGTGGTTGTGGGCTACAGGGCCCTGTCACTGAGGAATGGCCAAGCGCACTGGGAAAGGCAGGGAGAGGAGGGTGCCCATGAGCAACCAACTCCCACATGGCCCAGGGCTCCTTGCTGGAAGGCTGGTGGGGAAAGATTTCAACTCTGTGAGTCACTCCTGGCAGAGGTTTGCCCACTGGCTCAGGGTCTTGTTTCCTTTTTCCTCTTGTCAGAGAAATTTGCCAATCAGACATACACTTTTGTTCCGAGATTGCATTCTACCTGCTCAGTATGCTCGGCAAAGAAATGCCATACTGGGATTTCCCTGCCCTGGCATTCCTTGTGGAGGTGAGCCTCAAGGCCAGCACTGCCTTGCTGAGCTGCCTCCCAGCTCTCTGCCCTCTCGTAGCCACAGCTGCCAGGACAGTGCCCATGCCCTGTGCTGCTGCCTGGGCCCAGCCATGTGCGGTTCCGGGCTCCTGCTGGCCGGGTCCCCTGTCACTGCCCTGTGCCTTTCAGGTCCTCGAGTGCCTGGACTTGAGGGAATGCAGTGACAGTGTTCTGGAGATCATGTCAGAGAACCTGCAGAGCGAGCACAGGGCGAGGCGTTACTTGGCCCTCAGAGGCCTCGTAGTGCTGGGCAAGAATCCCTTGATGGTGAGGAGGGGACAGTGGCTGAAGCCGTGCAGGCAGCGTGGGGCTGGGCAACGCAGTCGCTTGGCCTTGCCTGTGCTTTGGGTGCTGGGGCAGCTGCTCCCAGCTCTCCTGCCTCCTGCTTCAGCTGCCCGAGTGCTTTGGGAAAGGCCTTTGGCCTCTGGGCCCAGCAGCAGCAGGGTGGTGTTTCACAAACTTGTGTTCCACGCAGGCTGAAAAAATGGGGAGCCTGACTGAAAGTCTTGTGGAGCTCCTGGAGGAAAATGATAGTGACATGGTCAGGATGACCATTCTTCTACTCAGATATTTGCTCCTGGATAATGGTGCCCAAATACCCACCCCCATCGCTCTGCAGCTGGCTGAGGCACTCCTGCCACTCTTTGACTGCGTAAGGCTCTGTGCCCACAGCCACTGGCTGCTGCCCGGACACTCGGTGCCCTGTGGAGATGCAGCCCTGTGCTCTGGGGGGTCTGAAGCAGCTGATGCTGAGGTCTTTTGCCCTTGCTTTCATACAGGATGATAGCCAGGTGCAGCTGAGCTCCATGTGTGTCTTTCAAGAGATGCTGGACTTATTAACGCCAGAGGGAAGAAAAGCCCTGAAGTCACACGTGCGCCAGAGCCTGCTCCCACTCTACTTCCACTGCCATGATGAGAACCAGCTTGTAGCTGAGGTGAGGACTTGTGGCTGGCTGTTGTCCCCCTGGGAGGGGGCTGGGCTGCCTTCTGCCCTGGCACTTTGCGGGCTGCAGCCTTCTCCAGGCTGTGGCACTAGGATGCTCCTGTGCCCTGGCCTGTGGGGCCATCTCCACATCTTTGCTGCTCCCCAGGCCTCCCGGGAAATGCTGCATTCTTCAGCCAGATTCCTGAAGAGGAGGGATCTCGATCAAGTGCTACAAGCGGATCAGACATGGAGGTTTGGCGAGAGCCTGGTAAGGACTGCCATTTATCCCCGGCCTCAGCCTGGAGAAGGCCCCCGAGGGTGGTGCTCAGTGTGCGGGGCGGGCAGCTGTGCCGCTGCCCGCTGCTGCACGCAGAGGCCGCGCAGGCTCCTCTCAAGGCTCCCGTGGGCCCGAGCCGGGTGCCCGTGGAGCCCCGGCCCGGCGGAGCTGCGGGGCAGGCCGGCACCGCGGCTCCCCGGGCAGCAGCCGGCCCTCTGCCCCTCCCCTCGGGAGCCCGGCGCCGGGGGCTGCTGGCCGCGCCTCAGGGCTGTGCGGGCAGGGGAGGCCGGGGCTGGGCGCAGGCAGCGCCCGGCCGAGGGGCTGAGCCCGCGCCAACCCTTCCTTCCCTCCCGCTGCTCTCTCCAGCTGGCAGAGGACAGGAGCAGAGCGGCCGAGCACCTGCGCCGGGCCCTGCGCTACCTGCAGAGCCCACAGGAGCCCCTGCGAGAGGCGGCCATCAGGTTCATGGGTGAGCCACGAGCCCGGGCTCCCTCCCCGGCCCGCCGCAGCTCGGCCCCAGCCCCGCCTGCTGCCCCGGCAGTGCCGGCCGGGCCCGGCGCCGTGGAGCCCCGGCTGGCCTGGGCGCTGCTGCTGCCCTCTGGCAGCCGTGCCCTTGGGCGGCAGCGTGCGGCCAGGGCCCGGGCTGAGCCCTGCCGGGCCAGCAGGCCGTGTGGCCACAGCGCCGGCAGCGCCGCCGGCAGGGAGCTGTGCTGCTGGGGCCGTGACAGGCTCTGTGTTCACAGGGATGGCTGGGCAGTACCTGAGGGGGAAGAAGGAAGAGCTCCAGCTGATCTGCACTGGTGAGTGAGGGCAGCGGGCTGGCAGTGGGGGCTGGTAGGGGCAGCTGCAAGCCCTTCCCCGGCTGCAGAGGGCTCTGCTCCCTGTGCGGACGAGGGGCAGCGTGGGCAGAGCACACAGAGATTTCAGGACCACGTGGAGCCACATGGCTCTGTTGCTCTCTCTTTCAGCCCTTGAACACCTGACAGAGGACATCAGCAGTGCCGTGTCAGACATGGCACTTCAAACATTGTATGTCCTCTGGGCACTGCAGAGTGAGCGATATACCCTCTTCCAGAGGCTGCAAGATCAATTCCGCAGGGCATGGAGGACACGGCCTCGTCTGTCAGGACTCGGCTGGCTGTGCTGCTGGAGCTCTGCAGAGAGCTGATCCCAGAGGCTCTGTCTGCTGGGGCCACCTGAGCCAGCGGGAATTCTCTATTTCTTTAGGATTGTTCTTCTTTTTGTTTTTTTTCTTTAGTATATGAATATAGAATGTGTTATAATACACAGACTCCCAGGAGTTTTCTTTTGCTGCCCAGGGTCTGCAGGTCATAGGGGAAGAGGGGGAAAAGGGTGCCTGGGCTCAGCCAGCTTCCCAGACGTGCAGTGTAGCAGGGAAAATGGTCAGAAGGCCCTTGGCCTTTGGTGGTTCTTCTGAAGCCTTTGTGCTGCCGACAGAGCGGCTGGGCAGGGGCCGGAGCTGCGGGGATCCTAGGATCCTACGAGTGTTCCAAGTGTGGGAAGAGGTTTCGGATCAGCTCCAGTCTCATCCTGCACTATCAGATTCACTCAGAGGAGAGGCCCTTCCTCTGCCCTGACTGTGGGAAGGGATTCAAGTGCAACTCCACCCTCATCACCCACCGGCACATCCACACTGGGGAGAGGCCCTACGAGTGTCCCCAGTGTGGGAAGAACTTCTCACAGAGCTCTACCTTGACCAAACACCAATGGAGGCACCGGTAAGGGAAGCCCTGCGAGTGCCCCGAGTGCAGGAAGAGCTTAGTGCGCTGCTCCAGCTCCATCCCCCACTGGAGGAGCCACTTTGGGCACAGCCCTGGTCACCCACATTCCCTGTGATCCATTTTGGGAACACACCTGGCTGCTTATCCATGTGTTTGGCCTTAATTTTTTTCTCTTCTCCATCTCTCTGTACTCCAAAAGCCAAGAGGGATCGATCTGTCGCCTCAAATCCCACTGAAAAGAACTGTATTTTTACCCAAAATGGCTCAGTTCCACCTCAAATTTCTTGTTCCCTCCTCAAAAAAACTCAGTCCCAGGCCAAATTCGCTCCACAGCTGCCAGGCTGAGATGGAGTTGGGAGGAGATTGGGAGAAGTGGGATCCCAGTTTGGAGCAGTGGGATGGGGATTGTGTGGGGCTGGCTGGGTGGGATGTATTTGATAGCAAATAAAACTTTCAGAGTTACTGATTTCTGTCCTGTTCATTTTCAGTCAGTTCTGTTTGCAGTGATGCCTTCTCAGCTGATTAAATTCCTGTAAAAATCCCATTTTTCTAAATCATCTAACCCAAACATTTTTCTAAATCATCTAACCCAAACAACCCAAAAACCAATATCCAAATAAAACCACCCACACACAATTTTTTAAAAATAATTTTAATTTTTTAAGAGTACTTAAGGATGTTATTAAAGTTTAATTGTTTGGTTAAAATGTGTGAGAAATTATAGTGGTGTTTGATTTTGTGTTTAGTATATTTGTAATATGAATTGTTTAACTAAGGTGTGTTAGATTGCATGTTAGTTTTTTTAGATATTTTTTATCTGAAGTATATTAGCCATTGAGTTAAAACTTTCAAAAGTTATTTCTTGGTATATAATTTGTTTATATAAATTTATTGGTAATGTTATAGTAATAGGTTTTGCTGTTTTGGGTTGAATCATTATTGGAATATCGTAAGTAAGAGTTGAAATTACTATATTTCATTTTCATCATTATTATTTCATTTTATTTATTATTTCTTTATTTATAATTTTATTCTAATGTTTTGAGATGATAGGAAGGAAATTCTAGGGCAGGAACATTGTTTCCTGGCTTGGAACTGGAATTCCAGACTCTGGGAGTGTGTGCAGGACCACACAGACTGGGATCAAATATGGACTGGGATCAAATATGGGCTGGGATCAAATATGGACTAGGATCCTATGAACAGGGACTGCACAGAGTGGGACCATATGGATCAGGACTACACAGACTGGGATAAACTGGACTGGGATCAAATATGGGCTGGGATCGCATGGACGGGGATCACATGGACAGGGATCCTGGGGATCAGAACCCTCCAGACCGGGATAGCCTGGAGTGGGATCAAATATGGACTGGGACCATATGGGCTGGGCTCCTATGGATTGGGACCACACAGACTGGGATATACTGGACTGAGATTATACGGACTGGGATCACCTTGACTGGGATCCTATGGACTGGGATTCTAGGGAGTGGGACCATATGGATCAGGACCACACAGACTGGGATCAACTTGTATGGGATCAAATACGGGCTGGGACCATTTTTTAAACTAACTTTGTTATAAAGATATAGTTTTTATTTCCATTGTTAATTAAGCTTAGAGAAATAGCTGCTTGTGTTAAATGCCTGCTGGGATGGGATAACATCCAATGCACACAGGATGAGGACACCTGCACAGATCTGCCAACTATCAGCACTCCCCATCTGAAGGCAGAGTGGACCAAGGCCCAAAAACTGGAGGTGATAAAGAGAAGGAGCCAAAACCACAGCCAAAAAAACACACATGCTCTGAAAAGGCAGACCCAAGGAGGGGCCATGTAGAAGAGTTCCTGGAAAATGTAAACAAGTTTATGGATATGCATGAGGGTCTATGAATATGCAACAGGCTGGTGTAAGGAGAAAGGTATTTCAGGGGATCCCAGAAGGGAACAGGGTGCTCCTGGCTGAGTGCCAAGATGCACCCGGCCGTAATAACCTTTGCTCCATGGTCCTGGTCTCCCATTGTCCTTTATTAAACTTTTTACATTTTCAAAGGAGGATGAACGTGTTTCTCTGCACTGAGAATGTCCTCGTCGACCTGGCCACGGGTGAGGCGAAGCTCATTGACTTCAGGTGCAGCACGATCCTGCAGGACACATTCTACACCCGGATGTCAGGTGAGCCCAAAGCCGGGGCCCAGCCAGGCAGCAGAGGTTCCTCCCTTTGCTGGAATAGGGGGAAGAGGGAGGAAGGGAGGGCGGGAGAGGGATCCTTCTTCAGCCAGCTGCAGCCAAGTTGCTTTTTGTCAAGGCAGGGGCTGGCTGGGAGGGAGGGAAGGAGGGAGGGAGGGAGCAGGATATGCCTGATGAGCTGTGCCCGTGTCCCATAGGAACGCCGGAGTACAGCCCACCGGAGTGGATCCTCTTTGGCTGCTACCATGGCCAGCCAGCCACCATCTGGTCCCTGGGCATCCTGCTCTATGAGCTGGTCTGCGGGCACCTTCCTTTCCACACCAAGGAGGACATCGTCCGGGGCCAGCTCTGCTTCCCCGCCCGGGTGTCTCAAGGTGGGGATGCGCCTTCAAGGCACGAGGGGAAGAACGGGGTTGGGAGCGGCAGCTGGCACAGAAGTGTCCTGCTCTTGTAGCTGGTGAGGAGGTGGATCTCCTGGGCTTAGCTGGAGGAGGTGGCACCTGTGCCTCTGTGCTGGTGTCCTCTGCAAGAGAGGATCTATGGGAAGCTTTTGGCTGCAGCTCTGAGCACTCCTGGTGTGGCCTGAGCACTGTGGAATGTGGGAGAGCATGGACAGGAGCTTTGTCCCGCTGAGCGGCGATTTCTGGTTTCTCTCCACAGAGTGCCAGCACCTCATCAGGTGGTGTTTTTGCAAGGACCCCACAGACAGACCATCTCTGGAGGAGCTTTTTGAGCATTCTTGGCTGCAGGAGCCCTGCCTGGCCCAGGAGACAGCAGAGCTGCATCCCTGTGCACAGTAGATCCAGGAACCCAGCAAGTAGCAGTGGAACACGTCTTGTGGCACTGGAAGAAAAGCCCGGAGCGTTTCCCTGCGGCTGTGGCGTGGAGGACAGAGCACAGCCGAGGAGATGCTTCCACTGGTCCCCGGCGAGCTGTGGAGGGAGCGGCTCCAAGCTCCCCGTCCTATTGGAGAAGTGGTGGCAGTGCAGTGAAGGTGCCATGGACTGGGACAGCAGAAACATCCCCCTGCAGCTCAGTGGCATCGTGATGTCGCTGCAAGCCGAGGCACAGCCGGTGTGTTCTTCTGGAGAACAACGTGGAGCTGGGAACACCATCCTGGAGCTGGCCGCTGGCAGGGCAGAGCCGATGGGCTTTGGCTGCGGCCCCTGACTGGAGGGCACGCTCTGCGCCCCGATGAAATCAAGATGAGTCCCCAGCCAGCGCAGGGGTGGGGGGATGCTGGTGCTTCCAGGTAGGGCAGGGCTCGGCCTGACCCTGCGCCAGAGGTTCCCCGCTCAGTGGCACTGGGGAATATTAATTTTTATGCTGGCCGACAAGCTGCTTCTTGGCGGGACAGGGGACAGATGTTTTGGAAGGGGAGCCGACTGCTGGCCTTGCTGACAGCTTCTGCCAGCCAGCCTGGCAGGGGGTGAGGCGGGGGCAGCCAGCCTGACAAAAGCATCCATCCATGTGGATGGGGGACGGGTTCCGCAGCCGTGCCCCAGCTGGTCTGCTTTGCAGGCCCTTGAGGAAGGGGGCGCGTTTACATGTGGGAAAGGTGGGGATTTTCCCCACCTGTGGGCAGGTTTAATTCTCTCATGGAGCGGTCAGACCCTCCTCAGGCCTGTGAAACAGTGACAGGCTTTGTGCTTTTTCTTGTTTCCAGGTCTTGTTTTGAATTGACTTTCATGCAATTGTTCTCTCTTTTTCCCAGGAGGATTTCACCTGGTGCCCGGACCGGATGGGGAAGTGCCTGCAGCGTCTGTGGAGCACTTCCAGTGCCAGCACTACCCCAGGGGCCACGGTCTGCAGGGACAGCCCCTTCCAGAAGGACGAGGACCTGGTGCGTGATCGGCTCCTCTCCTGGCAGCAGCTCTCCAGAGGTGGGCACCCAGCTCCACAGCTCGGCTGGCAGAAGGGCTCTGGGCAGGCGGCAGCGGGCACAAGGGCATCCCGCTCTTGCAGCTGCTGAGGAGTTGCTGTGCCGTGATTAAGCGGAGGAGGTGGAACGGTGCCTGCCACGTTGCCCTTCTCTAAAAACAGAGAATGGGTTGGGAGGTTTGGGCTCTGAGCACAGCCAGCAGCCTGGCCCGGGCACAGGCCATGGCAGGACAGGGGGACAGGAGCCTGCTGTGACTGACCGTGGCTCTCTGGTTTCTCTCCGCAGGCTGCCAGCACCTCATGCCATGGGAACGGCACCGCTCAGCCTGCAAGGCTGGGGGGGCTGGAGGGCAGCCCATGTTCATTTGCTGTCAAAGATAAATTATTTTGGTTTTTATTTGTTATCGTCATCATCGGAGCGTTTCTTTCATCCTTTTCCAAGCTTTTGGCCTGTTGTGATAAATGGATATGTTTCGTGCTAACAAAGTCTGGTGGTTTATACCAGCTGGACTCTATTGTGGTCTATACCATGTTTTATTTCCTGCATAGGTAAAATATCATGTATCAAATTTGATCAAAAAGAGAAATGAGGGAGTGTGAAAACCTGCATTTGTGGGATGTAGAAGATACCAAAATTCAGTCTTTAATAAAAAGCATGAATTAATATTATCCAGAGAGAAGACGGGGGAAATTGTGATAAATGGATGTGGTTTGTGCTAACAAAATTGTAATTATATCAATATTTTGGGAAGAAAATTGGGAAGGTATATGTTATTAATGCTATGAAGCAAATGGGTTTCTTTGTAGATGATACATGTAGGAAACAGGATACAGGAGATTGGAATTGGCCTTGATGAACAAAAGTTAGGAAGACTCCCAAGTCAGAATTGGCATCAAGACGAAGTTAAGACAACTCCCAGGACAGGATCGGCCATGACATGAATAACATTGGGATAATTCCAGACAGGGAGTCTAAAACAGTGTTCTTATCTATAAAATAATAAGGCTTAATTGGAGCATAGTGCTTACTTACATAACACAGGACTTGGGGCACATGCACAGCCTGTCAGGTTGTTCAGAGGACAGTGAGGAAGACTGTTGGCCTTCCTCAGAGGAGAGCCCCAGAGAGCCAGAAGCCCCCTTAGCCACAGCGGGAGCATGTGCTGTGAGTGTGGTGATGTCAATTTCAAGAATCCGAAACAGGAGGAGATTTACAGGAAAACATTGATGAATATGTATTAGCACACAGTACATAAGTTGTGTTTGGATCCTTTTGCCTTTTGCACATCAGGCAGGGTGGGAAGCCCTCCCTGTACCCTGATTGAGCAGTTTTGGTTATGCTTTATCCAAACCACTGCCAAATTTCCTTTTGTAACTACTGGATTCTATTTGATTGTATTATTTTATCTCAGTTAAAACTGCTGCTAAATTTTAGGTTTGTGGTTTATTAAATTAGACATATGGGACCCCATATATAACATCAGGAATATGACTTAATAGTTTACAAAACCAAAATGAATATTATTCAGCTAAATTAATGAGGAATAGAAAAGCATTCGGGACTTAATCACAAAGGATAAAGGAACAGAAATGATGATACTTGATTAAATGAATACGTTTTAACCTAATGAGTTAGTATTTTAGTCTCCTCTGGCTTTTGATCTTCCCCCCAGAAGGGGAGCAGTTCTTTGATCTCCTCTTCACGAGGGGCACAGTCCTTAGGGTTTGGTCATGGCTTTGGCATGGGGTGTTTTGTTTTGGATGATGATGACTGCCAAAAAACCCCCATAAAATCCCCCGCAGAACCCCGAAATTCCCTCAACTCCCCCCCCCCCCCCCAACCCCCTTAGGATGAATTTGGATAATTTCAGGTAATTTGGGGTGGATTTGGGGGGGTTTTGGTACCTTGTGGAATCCAAAGTGGGTGTAGGATTCAAACCTACTAAAAATTCCCCCTAAAATTCCCCTAAAATCCCTCCATATCTCCCCCAAACTCCATCAGGATGGATTTGGAGGTAGTTTTGGGAATTTCAGGTAATTTTGGGTCAATTCTGGGTCGATTTTGGGTGGTTTTGGTAACTCCCGGACACCAGATTTGGTGTAGGATTCAAACCCAGCCAAAATCCCCCCAGAGCCCCTCAGGATGGGTTCTGAGGTAATTTTGGGTGGATTTGGGGTTAATTTTGGGTCCTTTTGTGAAGCAGAGAGGGTGCAGGTCTTGGAGTGGGGCTGAGCAGCGGGGCAGGAACCAGGGGAGGGAGGGAGGTGTGAACCCCCCCTGAGGATCCCCTGATGGGGACACCCCTAAAAAGTTCTGTGCCAGGATTGAGAAACGAACGGGACCTTTGGTTTTTTTGGTCTTCAGGCTGTTGTTTATTTTTCTCTTACCAAAAGTTCAGCACGCCGTCTGCACACCAGACTTAGCATACAAAGAGAAGGCACCAAAAGTCACAAAACACACAGGTTCAAGGGCTTTTAAAATTATTTTGTCCAATTAACTCTTGGAACACATTTTATTTCTACCTTTCTACAAGTAACTAATTCTTTGTTTGCCACTCGGTGTTTGCATTGCAGCTTTTTCAACCAATCACCCTGTGCTCCCAACACAGCAGAAAATGGAGGAGATGAAGAACAAGGAGGAGATTAGACAACACCCAAAATCCTCCATCTTGGAAGCTTTCTCCATGGACAAAAGTTAAAAGCAGTGATCTCCTGGGGATCAGGACTTCTCAGGGAGACATTCCTTGTGCCCTGGGTTCCAACAGCAGGGGGGAAGGGGAAGTTGGGGATGGGAAAAGAAAGACTTGGGCAGGAAAAAAGGGAACCTTAAACAGCGTGGTAAGCGCCATTTCTAGAGGGAGGGCCTGGGACGGCGCGGCCGTCACCTTCCCGGGTAGGTGTGGATACACAATCCAGGTAAGATTTCCCATGGATCCGTCTGGGAAACATTAGGGAGCTGGAGATGAAGAATCCTGAACAACCTCGCAGGTGGTGTTTGTGACAATTGTTTTCCTCATGGATTGTTTACCCCAAGGGGTGTTTTCTTAATTAGCCAATCATGTGAAATGTAAAATAACCAATCAGGTCCACCTGTATCGGGATCGAGTACAAAAAAATCCGTCTCCTAATAAAGATGATTATTGGCCTTCTGAAGATGCATGGAGTGTGTCACTCATTTATCCGTGTCATTTCTGACTAGCAGTGACAGGCAGGAAAGGGGAACATGGAAAGATGGGGGGGAAAGGAGGACACAGGACGGAGAGAGGACAGCAGCACTCCCGTGTCACCTCTGGATGGATTCTGTCCCTTGTTCTGCCCTCAGGAAAAGAGAGACAGAGTGGCACAGAGTGTTGGGAAGGATGAAAGTTTGACAAGAATCTTTAACAGATATGTGTGCATGACAGAAAGATTTTTGAATGTAGAATGAGCCGAAGGAATAGAAATGAAAGCAAGTTTTGATATAGAAGAAAAGAATTGTTGAGCCAGTCTTACTGGGTAACTAAGGCAAAGGCTGTGCTACTTACAAGTGGTTTTTATGGCTTAGAGCAAAGGATAAATCCACCTCAAACAAGAAGATGTTTTTACCAAGCAAAAAGATTCCACAGGTAAACAAGACTGCCAATATTGCAAGTAGTAAAAAGGTCTCAGAATTTTCCACTGCAGGAAAACTGATAAACAACTTCTAGCTAAAACTGTAACGTAATAACTTTGAGTGATTGGAGAATAGTAACATGAATATGGTAATTATGATAGGCTATAGGTAAAAGTAAAGGTATAGATTGTTTCTTCTGTGTTAAGATGCTCAGCAAAGCAGAGTATATAATGCGCTGTAACCAAAGCTAAAGGGTCTCCAGGCCTGCCTGCAGCTGTAGGCACAGGCTCTGCCACGCACAACCCTGGACTGCTGTAACATCCAGGATACAATAAACTGCATTTTGAAGAAATGCCTGGAGTCCCTTATCTCTCATTCAGGCTCTTACAGGAGAGGGACACGGGGTGACAGAGAGATGGCAGCAACCCCGTGCCATGCTGGCAGTTTTCACTCCTTGCTGAAGGCTTGGGAACAAAAGGGTAAGGAAAGATATGGGCAATGTTATGGATACATATTCTAATATTGGCTTTTCACAGATATTAAAATGGATTTTATATGTGTGATGTTAAAGCAACTTTGGTACAAATATATGGGTTTTATTTCTCTTGTTAATTAAGCTCAGAGAAATAGCTGCTTGTGTTAAATGCCTGCTGGGATGGGATAACATCCAATGCACACAGGATGAGGACACCTGCACAGATCTGCCAACTATCAGCTCTCCCTGTCTGAAGGCAGAGTGCACCAAGGCCCAAAAACCTGGAGGTGATAAAGAGAAGGAGCCAAAACCACAGCCAAAAAAACACACATGCTCTGAAAAGGCAGACCCAAGGAGGGGCCAGGTAGAAGAATTCCTGGAATATGTAAACTAGTTTATGGATATGCATGAGGGTCTATGAATATGCAACAGGCTGATGAAAGGGAAAAGGTATTTCAGGGGGATCCCCGAAGGGAACAGGGTGCTCCTGGCTGAGTGCCAAGATGCACCCGGCCATAATAACCAAGGTCCTCCATGGTCCTGGTCTCCCACTGTCCTTTATTAAACTTTTTACATTTTCACAGGAGGGTGAACGTGTTTTTCACATTTAGGAACGGGTAAAGTTTTTTCAGTTTTTCACAGGAGGGAGTTTTGAAGAGCTACAAGTGGCTAATCTGCCTGCAACAAGGACCATTCCACGGGCTCTTGTCACCTTTCCTGACACGTCTGCTGCAACTCATGGAGGGTGAAGCCCTGGAGGCTCCTTAGGGGTGGTTATGGACTATTGCAGGCAGCGCCTCGATGCCCTGGATCAGCGGTGCCCCCTCCTGGGAACCCCCACGTTTTCCAAATAGGCATCATCTCCTTCAGGATGCTTCCTTAAGAATCTGAGCTGTACATTGATGACAGAGGTTACAATCTAAACCATTCCCATCAGTCAGTAACATAATTCAGGTGTTAAGATGTTGGAATGTTGGAGTGTCGGAGAAGGGAGACTCGGACACCAGGTGGCCATCAGCAAGTCTCAATTTATTATCATTATTCTCATGATTAAATATACTAGTTAATCAGCTCATACATATTGCAAAATCATAGCTCCTTATTGGTTAGGCTGCATTTTTCGTCATTGCGAGTTATCACTAACAACTTCTACATTCCTGTAGTTATGTAACAATTTCTGTTCCGCGTTCGCATCTCTTTTTGCACATTCTTATAAAGCTTCTTTGTTCTCAAGGGAAACTTTGCTCTTGGAGCTACCCTTGGCCTAAATATCTCTCAGCACTATCAAGTCAGCCTGACCATGGCCCTTCTCTTCAAGCCAGCCCTGCACAAAACTCTCCACACTTCCCCCGTTTTCTTTTTGGGCAAGAAGGGTTGCATGTTTTTCAAAAAGGCTGTCTGTAAATGCTCTAATCCGTGCTAATATACACTGCAATATACAAGGCCCAAAAAGCAAAATACATATTATAATAAGCAAAGGTCCTGCAAACATCATAATTAAGCTCTTAAGCCAGCCAGCAATTCCCAAGGAGCTCAGCCAAGCATCAAAAGGATTTGAATTAACAGTAAGTTTCTTCATGTTGTCGTGCAATAGTTGTAGCTTTTTATGAATTGACTCTGAATCAACGCCGGCTTCAACTATGGCGCATACTCGGGCCACCGCACGAGCAGCCCAGAACCCCGGGCTCAAGTGATCCGCGAACTCCGCCTCCCCCACAGCTAGGATTACAGGCGCGCGCCACTGCGCCCGGCTCCTAAAAGTGCTACCTGCAACTCCTCCGAATTAAGGAGATACCAGTCCAAGTCCTCCTGTTTTATTGGCAAATAAATGGTAGCAGGTTCTACTCCAGTAACTTCCACTATTCTAGTGCGCCCCTTCTTAAGCAATGTTGCTATTTGCTCAATTTTTGTACTAATCGTCCTTTTGGCTTGTAGGGGCGGGGACAACCACTCCAATACCCTTAGCTCCCCCGTTTTCTTTTGAAGTTGAGTAAGTGCCCCAAGTAAATGATCAGGTGTGGTCCATATCGTAAGATCAATGTTCAAGGTGGGCTCACGACGAGACACAAAACCACTCTCAACACATCGCAAGATATCCCGTAAGGCGGCACCCTGCAACGGAGTAACAGTCACTGGGGTAGCTGGATCAGTACCCTTTAGTAATGGCCGCAAAGAGTCCAACAATGAATTAGGGATTCCAACAATAGGTTTTAACCATTGAAGGTCCCCTAAAAGGCGTTGAGCCTCATTAAGGGTTGAAAGTTTTGTTGCCAATTGCAGCTTTTGTGGACGTACTGCTTGATTTGTAATAGACCAGCCCAGGTATTTCCAAGGGGATGACTGTTGCATCTTCTCTTGAGCAATTACAAGAGACGATTCTGCTAACGTGGCCTGAATTTGTTGCAGCTGCTGTGGTGTAAAGGGTGTTGCTTGCGCGAACAAGATATCGTCCATATAATGGTAAATAATGGTATCAGGCCATCTCGCCCGCAAGGGCTGGAGTGCTGCATCAACATATAATTGGCACAGCGTAGGTGAGTTCCGCATTCCCTGGGGCAAAACTCACCATTCAAACCGCTGGTCTGGCCCACCCCTATTGATGGCTGGCAGGGTAAATGCAAATCTCTTAGTATCCTGGGGGTGCAATTCGATGGTAAAAAAGCAATCCTTTAAGTCAATAATTAATAATGGCCAATCCTGCGGTAGCATGGCGGGATTTGGAAGCCCAGGTTGTAGCGCCCCCATGGCTTCCATCTGTTCATTAACTGCTCGAAGGTCATGTAGTAGGCGATATTTCCCTGACTTCTTTTTAATCACAAAAATAGGAGTGTTCCATGGACTAGTGGATAGTTGTAAATGTCCTTGTTGAAATTGCTCCTCCACTAGTTTATGTGCTTGTAGCAAACTTTCCCTTTTTAAAGGCCATTGCTTAACCATTACAGGGGTATTTGTAGTCCATGTAAGTGGAATTGGGAAAGTCCAAGCAATGGCAATTACCCCAAAGGGTGCTCATTTGATAATACAACCCCAAGTTGTGCTAACACGTCTCTCCCAATTAAACAGTGTACTGTGGGTGGCAAGGTGACTATTGACAAAACTGTGACCAATTGTTGGTCATCTATCGCCACTGTCACTGGAGGTGTTTTTCGGGCTAGGGTAAATCCTCCTATTCCTGTAACTGTATCCGTGGTATCCTTGGTAGGCCAGTCCTTCGGCCATTTATCCGGGGAGATAATGCTGGTATCCGCTCCTGTATCTAATAAGCCCCAAAGTTCAATTGTATTTCCTGCATAAGTTATTTTCACCTTCTTTTTGGGTCTGCTGTGCAAGTCCATTGTGAGCATTGCTAAACCAGAGGATCCAAAACCTTGGTTACCGCGAGGGGCCTGTTGCAATGGTTGCACTCCCCTATTAAGCTGTGGAAGTGGTATAAATTGTGCAATGCGTTGTCCTGCCTCAATCGTTAGCGGTGGAAAAGGAGTGTAAGCCATAATTTGTATTTGTCCTTGATAATCCGCATCAATCACACCGGGTAACACAAACAGTCCCATTATAGAAACCGAAGATCGTCCCAGCAACAGTCCTCCATAAGGTTGTCCTTCAATTTTTATAGGGCCATATATTCCAGTGGGGATTTTAGTGGGCCGTGTCGTCATCAGGGTGACTTTTACTGCGGCTGCCAAGTCGAGTCCCAAGCTCCCTGTTGTTGCTGGTTGAAGACAGGAGGTGACGCTGATGTCACGGCAGCGACTTGTGTCTGGGCGCGGCTGCCATTCGGATGTTGCTGGAGCCACGGTGGAAGCACGGAGAGGAGCAAGAGCTGCAAGCACTTGTGACTGTGTGGATTCTGCCTGTTTCTGCAACCCTAGTCCTAGTTCCTTAATAACACTAACTAAAAAAGCTTGCGAGCCCATCGGTTGCAAAGCCATCCTCTCTAAAGCTTCCTCTATGGTCCAATTGGCACCCAAAGTCGCTAACACCTTTTTAGTGGACTCATTGCTATTTTGCAAAGCACACTGTTTAAGTAATGCCCCGCGCATATACTCTGGCACTCCTGCTCTCTCAATAGCTGCAGCAGCTTTATCTATAAAACTTCCAAATGATTCCTCGCGTCCCTGCTTAATTCCCATATACATAGGTATTCCTGAGCTATCCTTCACTTGTTCCATAGCGAGCCGCACCAACCTCATCGCCTCTCTAACCTTATCTGGACCCATTATCATTTGGGCTTCGGTCCTTCGATAGTGCCCAACCCCCATTAATTCCTCCAGCGTAACTCCCTGTAACGGGTCTCCTGGTCCCCTCTGTACCGCTAAGGCTTCATTAACACGTCCGTGCCAGTGTGCATTAAATAACAACTGCTGATGTTGTGTAAATATCAATTTCACAATGCTCCGCAAGTCATTGGGAAGCAGCAACTGTGTATCAAACAAATAGTCGAGCATTTGCTTAGCGGGCTCACTCTTAAATCCAAACTGACTAACTGTCTGCCGCAACTGAGCCAACAATTTCCAATCCAAGGGTGAGTACGTTCCCAATTGCACCGGCTGTCCCTGTTGGTCCACCCCCTGAGTGTACACCACGGGAAATGCCCATTCTCTTGCTGCATCTACCTCCGCCTCCTCTCCCGTTTCCAGTCCGTGCTTAGCCAGGGTATTCCATGCCTCCCTCCGCTGCCGAGCCATCTCCCCCCACAGGTTGCTAAGCGCCCCAGGGACAGGTTCTGGCTCCGCGGGGGTTGCTTTTGGAATGTCGCGCCCTGAGGTATTTATGGGCTGTAACAAAGTATCCGGACTCTCACTCGCGGGAGGCGCAGAGGGCTGCAAGCCGCTCAAATCCGGACATTTCTCGGGCCCCCCAGGGAGAGGTATCACGACTTGCGAAATGCCAGGTGCTCGAGGTTCACTGTCTGACCCATACTGAGCATTCCTCTTATGTGCCTCAACTACTTCCCTAGCTGCTCTCTTTTCTGATTCTTGCTTCAACAGCGTATTATGCACTACTCTCCAAACCTTCCCTAGCTTTTTTGCCGTCTTATCGTCCTCCAAAACTGCGTCCCACAATACATCTCCTAACTTACGCCATTCTGTAAGCTCATGCACCGTGTGCGGATTTAAAAAACAACCTTTCGCATATCCCCAAGCTAACAGCCCCGGGAGTTCCTTTTTTAAATCTATTTCTTTTACCCCCCTCCTATCTAAGTGGTGAATAAATAAATCATATGCTGCTTGCCTGTCCATTGTATCGTCAGCGCTGTTGCAACTCTCCGGCTCCGGCAGCACGTATGGCCCAGGACCACCGCTGTAGCTCCTGAGGGTGTCTTCCCTACGTCGTTTGACACCGACCCGGTTGCGTCGGGCCCCAACGCTACTTCACCGACCGTGGCACGTTCTCCCCTGTTTTCTTTTTAAAAGCGACAGAGGCACGTCGGGGTCAACCATTTGTCGGAGAAGGGAGACTCGGACACCAGGTGGCCATCAGCAAGTCTCAATTTATTATCATTATTCTCATGATTAAATATACTAGTTAATCAGCTCATACATATTGCAAAATCATAGCTCCTTATTGGTTAGGCTGCATTTTTCGTCATTGCGAGTTATCACTAACAACTTCTACATTCCTGTAGTTAAGTAACAATTTCTGTTCCGCGTTCGCATCTCTTTTTGCACATTCTTATAAAGCTTCTTTGTTCTCAAGGGAAACTTTGCTCTTGGAGCTACCCTTGGCCTAAATATCTCTCAGCACTATCAAGTCAGCCTGACCATGGCCCTTCTCTTCAAGCCAGCCCTGCACAAAACTCTCCACATTGGAGGACAGAAGACAGATGATGAACTTTGGACCTGGTTAACAGAAGAGATTTGATACCAGGATGCCTTGGCAAAACAAACAGGACTTTGAAAATTAGACCTAGATTGCAAGAAGGGTTTGCTGGAAAAAAATCAGATGGGTTTGCTGGAAAAAGAAAATCCCATTAAACTCTGCAAGCAAGGGATGTTGTTTTATGCATAAGTTTGTGTATGTGATTTTAACCTAATCACTGTAGTGCACATTACTAGTCTCCCTAAAATAGTATATAAGTGCTTGTATCCCACAATAAAATCAGATTCTGATCACCGAGTCAGTCTCCCCATCTCTCTCCATCACTGACACTTCCCTAATAAAGAACTGTTATTCCTGCTCCCATATTTTTACCTGAGAGCCTCCCTTAATTTAAAATTTATAACAATTCAGAAGGAAGGGGTTTACATTTTTCCATTTCCAAAAAGGCTCCTGCCTTTCTTAGCAAACACCTGTCTTTCCAAACCAAGACACAGGAGCCACCTGTATTATACATGCAAATACTTCACACAAAAATAACAAGAGCCTCAAAAAGGCAAAACAGCTTGGTAATTTGTAGAAAGTAACTCTGATAAAAAAAAAGTGTGAATAGATTGGTCTGAAGATGACATTCACAATTTTCCTGGTGACATTGTGCACTGTACTGTAACGGTGGACAGTCACTGGATATAGACAGTAGGATAACTGGATATGCTTTTCAAACTTTTTCTAAGTATTCATTGAATTATTCATTGAATTCTCATCCTTCTGTACACTTCAGCTCTGCTGTAAACTTCAGAGACATTTTTTCACAAGCTTCTAACAAGTTACTCTGGATCCATAATTCCTGAGCTCCAATGGAGTCCAAAGGCCAAGTGGGATTACTCTTTTCAAAGCCTGGAGTCACACAGAATGGAGCAGCACTTAAATCATCGTGTGTATCTCATACACATAACAGTCCAGTCACTGACCAGCTGCAATAATTTTTTGACTTTTGCTACAAATTACCTTCAAGAATAAGCTACAAATAATATCTTGAACCAGTTTAAATTCAGGGATTGCACTGCAATTGCCCAAAAAACTTCTAAGGGAACCTAGTGCTGTTGCAGTAATACAAGAGAACTGTAAGTGTGTATTACTAGTTGTTATTCATATTAGGTACAAATGGCTCAGCTTAGCTTTGCAAAGGAGGAAACAAGTGATGGAGAGTTGAAATGATGGAGTTGGGACAGTGTAGCTAGTCTGCTTTTTGTGAGAGATGCTCTTAAGCAGTGGCAGTAGTCATGTACTCATCTCCTGTAACTTTGCTCCTTGTGATCTACTGTCCACCTCAGCAACTTTTTCTGCTCTTTTTTTTTCTTTATTACTCCAGCTGAGTACCAAAAGGAAAAGACAGAACTGCAATGTTACTACCAAAATAAAAGATTATTTTTCAAACTAAAAAATATTCACAGCTTTTAGAAAACACAACAGAAGTGTTGGAAAGTATAAACAATACAAGGTATTGAACAGTATTTCTACATTATCCTACATCAGCCAAACAAATGGATAGTAGGGCTTGAGGAACAAGGATGTAATTGAAGTTTTGTTAAAAGGGCTTTTTTTGTTCTGTGTGTGGTAACTGTCATCACCCTGATGTAAATACTTCACAATCTATTTAAATTTTCCTAAATTGTATTGTCTTGAGATCAGCTATGATTTTTTAGATTTCTCTTGTACCCATCATTGAATTATCTGAGCACAATCTCCAAACAAGACATATGGTAAAGTAGCAAAGGGCTGCAATAACTGAGCAGCCAACAGGATAAGCCACACTGGCACCTATTGGCTTTGCCAAATCCTCTGTGAGTGCTTTCGTTTCTTTTCCACTTTGGTTTAAAATGCAACACATTTTCATAACTTCTCATGACTCGCCTCTGAAAAAAAAAGGCAGTAGCTGTTTTTGGCAGGGTAAGTTACATTTGCAAATTGGCTCACCTCCTTGGCAGCAGAACTGCATTTTTTCTTATCAAAGCTGCTCCTCAGTTTGAGTGGGGAGAAGGTGCAAAAGGATGAGAGAGGCTGGTGGAGCTCTGATGGTCTGAGGATCCAATGGTGCAAAGAGCTGGAAGGTGAAATACCTTTTCTTGAGTTCAGGGGCATTAGGGAAAGGGAATGTGTGCCCGAAAGCTCAGTCCTGTCAGCCATATTCACCGAGTAAAAGGTTTCTTTCCTGCACCTGTGTGTGTGGCCAATGCCAAGGGATGGCAGCTCTTTCTGTTGTGGGGGCATTGCAGCCTCCAACTGCAGAGTATGCAAACTGAGCTGCACTGAAATGTGTTCTCCAGGGCTCAGTTTTGGGGCTGGTCCTTGTAAACTTCTTTATTGATGATCTGGAGATGGAGATTGACAGCACCCTCAGTAAATTTGCAGATGCCCAGTTGGGTGGGAGTGTGGATCTGCTGGAGGACGGGAAGGCTCTGCAGTGAGACTTGGACAGACTGGATCAATGGGCCAAGGACAAGGCCATTGAGGTTCCACAAGGCCAAGTGCCACATCCTACAGGTCACCAGCCGCCTCAGTGTGAGCCAGAGTGTGCCCAAGGGGGCAAGAGGCCAATGGCACCTGGCCTGGATCAGCAGCAGTGTGGGCAGCGGGACCAGGGCAGTGCCTGCCCCTCTGTGCTGGGCACTGCTGAGGCCACAGCTCGAGGGCTGTGTCAGCTCTGGGCCCCTCGGGAAAAAGGACATTGAGGGGCTGAGTGTGTCCAGAGAAAGGCAGCAAGGCTCACAAAGGCTCTAGAAAACATGTCCCATGAGGAGTAGCTGAGGGAGCTGGTTTGTTCAGTCTGGAGAAGAGGCTCAGGAGGGACCTCACCGCTCTCTCCAACTCCCTGACAGGAGCGTGCACTGAGGGGGGGCTGCTCTCTTCTGCTGGGCCTGCACTGAGAGCCAGAGGAAGTGGCCTCACGTTGAGAGGAAATTCAGGTTAGACTTTAGAAAAATATTTCACTGCTCAGGTGTTCATGCCTGGGAATAGGTTGGCCAGAGGGGTGGTGCAGTTGCCATCCCTGGAGATGTTAAAGAGACCTCTGGATCTGACACTGGCAAATGGTTTAGTGGTCTGGGTTTGCAGTGTCAGTGCTGGGCTGACATTGAACTGATGGTCTTCAAGATCTCGTTCACCTCTGTCGGTTCTACCATTCCAAGCGCTTCCCGCCTGGCTGAGGGGAAGGCTCAGGGCTGTCCCGAGTCCGAGGGCGGCCGCACCCTGAGGCGCTGGGGCGGCGCTGCGGCTGCGGCGTCTCCTGAGGGGCCATGCCGGGCTCTGCCCTCAGCTCCGCGAGATCCCCGCCCTCAGCCCGGCGGGACCTCTGCTGTCCTTCAGCCCGCAGATCCCACCCCTCAGCCCGCAGATCCCACTCCTCAGCCCGGCGATCCCACCACTCAGCCCGCAGATCCCACCCCTCAGCCTGGCGATCCCACCCCTCAGCCCACAGATCCCGTCCTTCAGCCGGACAGCGCTCGGCAGCAGGCACCCGCCTCGCCTCGGGGTCTGCCCGGAGCCACCCGCGCCACTGGATCACAGGTACCCGAGCCGTGCCCCATTTCCCCCCTCGGGACTCCCCAGCCTTCCCACAGAAGAATGCAGCTGCTGTTTCGTCTTTAGACTGTTGCCTTCAAAACCCCCCCTCCCCACCCCCCGCCCTTATTTTAAATTTGTATATGTTCTTTCCCTTTTATATTTGGGCTGATCTGGAGTGCTTGCTAAGGCTTCAGAGGGGAGCTCTGATAACGAGCTGTAAATCACACACGGCCCATCTGAGGGAGGAGGGTGCGAGGGAGCTGAAATAGGCCAGGACAGCCCCAAGTCCTGTTCCACAGCGCAGCGTCCTCACGGCCTCAGCTGCTGCTGTGGGGTTTGGTTTCCACAGGACGCCAACAACCCGCACTTCTCCCCTCTGGCCTTTGCTCCCTGGGTTTCAAAGGATAAGTCCTGCCCAGGCTGGCTGGTCTACTGACCGTGCCAGCCATGTGCTCTGGTGCTGCTGAGCACACACATTGACAGATCTGCACTTCTCCAGGAGTGGTTTCTGAAGTCTGAAGCAATGTTACTGGATTATTTTCCGTAAATGATGGAGAAGAGTTTTAGATGCAACATTTGCAAGCTGTTTGTTGAAGCAAATCTAGTTGTTTGTCTTTCCACCTTGCTCTGTGATGAAACAACCGAGGTCAGCTATTTGCATCTAATTAATGTATGCTGGCTTATCAATACTATTTTGTGTACCTCCTGTAGGTTGCAAAAGTCAAAAAGATCGAGGTAAAGGTCGAAATATACATCCTTGTATACATCCAGTTTTAAACCCCTTGTGCTTCTTATATTGCATAATTGTATAAACATGTATTAAATGAAACTCTTCTGAAAAGTAATTAGCTCCAGAGCAAACTCATTTTTACAGCCTTCCTTTTGTTTGGGTGAGTTGTGTTTTTTCTTAGGCTGGCAGGGTGATGGCAGTAGGACAAAAAGAGGTGAGAAAGGCTGGCAAGCTTTTTCCTTGTTGTGGCAGGGTAGGATTTGCAGGAAAATGAAATGCATGTCTTATTATCACTTCTGAAAGGCTGCAGGGAGATGACCACTCTCAATTCTCGCTGTGTAAGGGAAGCAGCAAAGGAATGGGGGCAGTCAGTAACTCCCAAGAGAAAGCAGGGCTGGCTGTCTTCATTAGGATGACAAGGATTCTGCTTTGAGCCTTTGCTCCACTTGGAGAAGGAAAATGAATCCATTCTTAAGCTGCATTTGCCACTGATTTAAAGTTTCTGCCTGGAGCGAAGTAATTTTTGGAGAAATTGTAAGAGGTTACTGTGATGCTTGCATCAACCTTCTCTGTTTGGGACTTGGGGCGTGTTTGAGGGAGCATCTTTGTGCCTCCAAAGCTGAATGTCACTCTGCTGCTCTGCTCTCAGAGGCTGCCCCGTGGGGTTTGTGAAGAAGCAATGCTGTGGGGTTTGGTGGGTTGCATGGTTCATGTAATGTGGCAATGTCTTTGGGGAATTTCAGTGGGTTCTCCCTGTAAGGAACATGTCTCTGTGCTCACTGCCCTTGGTTTGATCAGTGCTGCCAGAACAATGCTGATGGTTTGGTGGCTCCTTGAGCAGCAGGAGGCCGAGTGTTTTAGAGTGTCCACCCCCTAAGTAACATGACTTGGTCTTGGTGCCAGTTGTTGGCTGATGGCAAAGGTGGCCACTCTTGTAAGGAAAGTTGGATCAGCTTTGTGGTGATCAGTGACACAGAGCAGGGGATGTTCTTTACTGACAGTGCCCCTCAGGGGTAACATGGAACGACCTGATTTCTGCAGAATGTCCACTCTCAAAAGATGATCACCTGGGAGTTACAAATGCAGGGCTGTTATAAAAGACTGTATTTCCAAAGGAAAACTCTGCCATACAACAATACATTCAACTGTGTGTGTGTGAGATGACAAAGTAAAAGCAGAAAACTGGGAAAAGTGCATTTTAGAAAAATGATGTCATTTCTACTGCATATATTATAAACACTGCTAAGCTGAACAGAACTGAAAAAACCTTTTCCTTGCTGTTGTAGAACAAGAACAGAGATTTAAAAAAAAGGAACACTCAAAAGGTGCAGATAAATCAGTGTGGTAAGATATCTAATATAATTTGTCATTATAATCTGCATCAATTTTACAAAGTTTTAGTAGACTCTGATAGGCCTGTTGTGGGGTGGTGAGCAGTTGGGAGAACATGTTTTTTCCTAATTTCCACATTTTGGATACTGTATTGGCTATGCAAAGGGTAAATCCAATGTCAAACCTGCACACATAGTAAAACACACCATTACGAAGTCACAGTTTTTGGTTTTAATTTGCTAATATTTATCCACATTTTTATTGTATTTTAACTTATTTAAGAACCCTCAAACCTTGTAAGGGTTTACTGTTAACAATACCTTCTGTCACTGTTAGAAATAATTATCATCTAAGTCTTTTAATGATACCCCAAAGTCTAAGAAGCAGATTTTCCAAGTCTGTTTTCCCACCTAGGGTTGTGTGTAGGTGCCCAGAGAATATTTTGTGTTCTGTTTCCAACCACCTGACTGAGGGCTCTGCTGCTGTGCTGCATGGTTTATGTCTCCTGTACCTCAGTACCACGGAGCAGCTTTGTGCTCTTGGACTCTTTCCTTACTACTCCACAGATTTTCAACTGCACCCTGAATTTTATTTGCACTCTGAATACTTTAATGGCTCTGTATTATTTACACTTAATGCACCTTGCAACTGTGAGTTTAACATTTAGTAGTTTACATCAGACTTTCTAAGAGTTACTAGTAATGAAAGGCCAGAAATATTAAAAGGAGGCTGTTACTCTGAAAGGAACTCATGCTCAAATAACAAAGGATGGACAGAAATATTTCTAGGTGTGTTGTTTGTGGCTGAATAGAAGTGATGTAGCTCCATTTTGGCTCACTCCCCCCCCCTTTTTTAAAACACACCTACATACTGCATTTTGACAGGTTTATTCTAATACTGACTAGATTAATAGAGAGAAAAGATAACAATTTTAATGAAGTTTTTTGTGTTTGCTCCTAGATATGAAAACAGATCTGACCTTACTGCTGGAATGCCTTAAATCTCAGTTGGATTGCCCTCTGTCTCAGCAGGAGGCTGTGGTCACTGTCTATTCCATTTGCCAACAAAACAGTAAGAAAGGCTTTTCCTTAGAAACAATGCAGGCATTTATGTTCATCATATATGCCAAGGAACTGGTGGGCACTGTAAAAATGTCTAAAGGACATAAGGCTTGAGATGTTGGAAAATCTTAGAAGCCTTTCATTTTGCAGAGAAATAGAAGCAAAAGTTTCTGTTCTTTTTTCCTCTTGTAGGTGAAGCAAGCGAATACTTTGGAGGAATTGGTGGTTTGATGTTTAGAAATGACCTTGCCAAGTCGAGTGCTCATTGCATCGTAAAGGAAGCAGCTTTATTTACATTGGGGATTATTCTAGAAAGTAATGGCAATAAAAATAACACTGTTTGTATTTCTGAGTGTGCTCTGGCCCCCTGTCATTACTTGTGCTCCTGCTTTGTCTCCACTTTCTTTTGGTCTCACAAAATGAGACTACAAGATTGTCAGTTGGAGCAAGGGCAGGGAAGGTGCCCCAGTTGCCCTGTCCATCCCCAGATTTGATCTGTGCCTTGCTGACTTGTGCACACAGGGTGTCTTTAAGTTACCAGACAGCTGCACTCCCCCTGTCCCTTAGCAGCAAGTGTTCAGTGACTCCTGGATTGTTCCAAAGCTTGCCAGGGTCCTGCTTGGTGTAGAACTCACTGCAGGGGGAAGCCCTCAGGCACTTCATAGTCCTGCCCTGTCTCTGCTCCCCACATAGTGACCACAACTGAAACTTAATAATTTAGGATGATGAGTAGCTTACTTTAGGACTTAATGGTTTTCACTTTTTGTTTTCAGTGTCTTGTCAACAGACTTTGTGTACTTCTGCATTGCTTGAAGAACTCATTTTATTTTGAATTAAAAAGGATTCTGATGTGAACTTGAAAAGAATGTCTGTTTCTGTCATCTTAGTACTGGTGTCAAATTATGGTAAGTTGGGTTTTTTTCTGTGTTACGACACCACTCCTTTTCTGTTTGCCAATCTGCAGTCCAAACTTTGGAACATGCAATAAGCAATGTTGTGGTGAAGTGAATTTATAAAGATGAATGTTTGCATGTAACCGAACCTGAATTGTCGAAGTAGGTCATTGCTCACTGGGATTTCCTTAAACAGCAGAACGTGGTTTAGTTCTAAGAAGAGAGTTTGCAAATGCAAACCCATAGTTTCTGAGAGTGTCTAGAAAGAGAGAGACATAGAAAGGTTATTTACCAATATGTTGATATGATTTTACATTTCCTTGTGGGGAGGATATGTGCTCAGGAAAGGGAATGTATGTATCTTGCTGTTAAGATTTTGTCTGCAGTTGCATTTGTCTCTGGAGTCTTGTGTGTGTTCTCTTTTAGAAAATGGGCAAACCCATGTCAGAGACACAGGCTGCATCAGCCTGCTGCTGCAGTTGTTCAGGTGAACAGGGTTGCAATTCAAACAGACAAATAGTAGGCTGGTTAGCAGCTATGTTTCCTTGACTGTCTGGGACTTGTTTGCATTTCCTTAACAGAACATCTCTCTCCACATCTGAGAAGAATCTGTCAGCTGAAAACACTGATCCCTGCTATCAGCTCTGGTCCTCAGTGTGCAGCACTCTCTGTGCCTGTGTCAACAACCCCCAGCACGGGACGTGTTGCTCTGAAAAGTGTGGAAGAAGTTCAGAGATATTCTCCAAATTGGTAACACTTTGGTTTCATTTTAACTGTTCAGCTGAAGTTGATTTCATTGCGTTTTGATTTGGGGTAATTTGTTTTTACTTTTCTAGAAGATAATCAGAACATTTGCTGTGGGGTTTTTCCCTATGCCAAAGGGTGGCTCGAGAGTTGCACAGAGCCTGGGATAGTTCGTCCCATCTGTTCATTTCTTGGTCTCACAGTTGCAAACAACTGGAAGTGCAGCTCAAGCTTTACACAGCTTTGAATTTGATAAAAGGAAGTTTAATTCGAGAGCTAAATGGGTTTTTCTTTCTTGTCAATCTCTACAAAGTCATTTGCTGTTCTTCCCACTTTTACTCTGACCACTGTACTCCACCATCTTTACTTACACTGTGCTGTGCTCAAGGTCACAAATAGCCACAGTCTGCTTACATTTGATAGGGTCAGTAAAACTGCTGGGAGCTGTTCTGATTAAAAGTGTGTCTAAATTAAAGTCCTTGTGACATGGCTGAAAACAATGACTTAGGTAGAACTCAGGCATGATGTTTGCCATTGGTGTGCACATATCAGGGTCATGTTTTCCTGGAACTATTTTATCTGCGGTTACTGCAATTCTTGAGATTAATGTATCTCCAGCTTCTGTTGTAGAAGAAATGTAATGACTGACACATGCACAGAAAAACTCTGATGGACTTACTTGGTGAAATGGTAAAAGAATTTGCAGACTCTGTTGCTTAAATCACATTTTTTTCTTTTTTCCACTGAGCAGATGTGCAGAAATCTTTTGTTTCTATTGGAGGATTGGATACATTAGCCAGAGTTCTCTTTGAGCTTATGCCTGATTCCTGTTTGTGTCACTCCAGCATGAGACTTGCAGTGGTAGTAACAAAGACTCTGAATGCCTGTATTGCTACTAACTGTGAGTGGAAAGACATTTTTGATCTATGGCAACTTTAAAATGCTATTTTTAAAGTTTTGTGCTGCTGGAAAAGTTGCAGAAATGAATGCTTAAAGGCAGTTAAGTTCTCCACATCCCAGTGGATGTTGCAATGCTTTTTAAAACTCAGAGGTGTAAGTGGGGAGTGATTCAGCTCATCTGAGGTGGATTACTGTCCCATCATTGCTCAAATAAATGCAGTGAAATTTAAACCCAACTGAAAATTAAAACTGAGATGCTCCTGCCCATGCTGGGTAAGTAAAGCTGAGCTCTGGGCCTGGATTTGACCAGTCAGTTTGGATCCTGGAGTTATGCCTATGGCTGAATAATAAATTGTGTAGCTTTAGGAAGCTTTAGTCATTTAGAGGTGGAGCTGAACAGACGTGGTGTTTGTGCACAGCACACTCTGCTCTGGTTTGCTGGCCGGGTACTGCTCTCCTGATGAGGTTTTGTGTTTTCCACAGAAGGTTTGCAGAAACCTGTGATCCTGACGAGCCTGTGCTGTGGCCATGGTTGCTGTACCTCACACTTCTGCCATAAGAGCTTCAAATGGAAGTTCCCAAAAGTTGAAAAGCATCAGCCTGCACTAGTTGTGAGGGTAGTTTCAGCTCAGTTGGGTGTGACAGGACTGGGCCTCAGCGTGGATGCTCTAGCAGTGGTGTTGCCAGTGCCAGGAAGGGCTTGCCCCCTGCTCTTTTTATGGCAGATACTCTGCGTGTCAAAGCTTATTCAACTCTCTCTGGCTTCATGCTGGAGCTGATCAAGGACATGGAGAAATTCAGCAGGGATCTGCAGAAGTTGCACAGTGCAAAGCCCTCCTCATTCATCAGGTTTTCTGCCTCCTCTCCGTGGAGCACAGGCTGGGAAGATGGGCAGGGCTGGATTTGGGAGCAGCACAGGAGGGGTGGGGTAATCTGAGCTGTTCAAGGTGGAGCAGGGCAGGGCTGAGCAGGCCCAAGGCTTTGAGGGCTCTGTACAGTTCCCTCCAAACCCAGCATTTGATCCTTGGATAATTCCTGTACACTCACAATCGACTTTCTTTTCCTTTCAATCATTTTAACCAACAGCTGCCATGAGTGTTGTCTTGGCAAAGTATCCCACTGTGTCAGAGCTGCTGAAGCTGCTGTCCAATGAGACACTGAGCACAGGAGAAAAAAATCAGTATTATTCTAACAACTGGACACTGTACTGAAGTTTGTGGTAAGATTTGCTTTTTCTTTTTCCTGTCTGTCAGCTTCTCCTAAATTCTCATCCACTGACTCCTCCTGTGGTGTCACTTCATCAAGACTGGAACACGAGAGAGAGTTCAGTTAAATAATACAATGTCAGTATTTGGACAAAAAGTTTTCTAGAATGTTCCATCTTTAAATTTTAAAGCTTGTTAGCAGGAAGTGTCTTTAGTAGCTTTGAAAAGTAGACTAAATATGCAAGAATGCAGAGCTGGGCTTAGGTGTCACAGGGAATAATTAATCCAGACCTGAAAGCTACTACCATCCAGACCTAGCAAATGGGTTGTCTTGAGCACCCTTTTCATGGTCCTTGGCACACAGAGCTTCTCTCCACTGCTTACAAGGCCAGGAATATTTGTAAGAGCCATGTAAGAGCATTGGTTTCAAGACACAGAAGCAGTTGGTGGCTCTGAAATGGTTTTGTCATGTTCCTCAGGGCTTGCCCAAGCATATCTGGTACAAATACAGCACTTCAGTTGGTATTTTGTGGTAGTGCAAGCGAAGAGAAAGGGAAATTCATTTGTACTTCTGGTTTTTCTCATGTATGTTCAGAGAAACAAGAAAAAGGCCTTTTGTTCAAAAAGGTCGATTTTTATCCTCTGAGTGCCAATAACATGTTCAATAATTAGCTCAAGAGGTCATAAATTTATTTGAACAGACATTTTTTCATGAAGGATTAGTGAAACAAGACTTAATGGAAAATGTCTTTTGAATAGAAAAATTGTTAAAGCTGCTGGGCTGTGCTGGAGTGTAGCTGCCATTGCTAACAGGGGGAAGGCTGGGGACACAAAGGCACAACATTGCCATTTGCCATTCTCCTGCTGAGAGAGCCTCCTCTAGCTTTGGTGTGGTCACCATCAAATGCTTGGGGTCACAGGATTCCCTCCAGAGTGGAAGTGTTGGCCTTTGAAGGCCAAGGATCTGCAGGAATTACTTCAGATTTAACAAAACAAATTGCATTCCTGCTTCGGGCTGGAAGAATGTGTTGGACCCTGACAGGGTGTTAGATTTTGCAGGCTGCCAGATGTGCAGGGGACTGGCCCTGGGCAGAGAGCAATGGATGTGCTTTATCAGGATCAGTGCCTACTTAGAGGTGTGTTTAAAGCTGCTTTTCTGGCAGGACTGTCTCAGTAGAAAGCACAGTCCAAAGGGGCAGGTGACCGAGGTGGGCTGTTGAGCAGGAAATTGGCAGCAGGAGACATGGAACAAAGTGTTTAAGGATTGTCCTGGAGAGGGGCATTGGGAACACCTCAGGGAAGGGCCCACCTAAGGGCCAGTGTGCTGCAGCCACTCCCTTCAGCAGAATGTTTCTGCTGTGAAGTCCCACAGGTGACCTGCTGGTGTCCCTGCAGTGACAGCAGTGTGGCTGGAGCAGGCAGACAAAGCAGGGGAGAGTTTTCTCAAAGCAATGTCTCTGCTCCAGAAGCATTTGCTGTTGTTGTGTCATTCCAGACGTGCGTCTACAGTGGCATTAAATAAGATAGCAGTAATGACAAGAAAGCACCCATTTAAAACTCCTGGGAAAAGGAGATACCAACTCTACTTTTACCCAAGTTGCTGAGAAAATAACTGAACCTTATCCTCATTCATCATTCACCTCCCTTGTGTTTTGATTTTCACCTCATCTGTCTTTTTATTTTTGCCTTTCCCTCTGTTTGAAACACACTGACTTTTAATTACAATGAAAGGGGACAAAATCATCAAAGCAAAAGAAAACTGTTTATTAGTGAGGATTCAGCTGAGCCGGGTGTGTCTCCCTCCCCGAGAGCCACGCACACTCACACCCTCCGAGAAAATGGCAATCTTAATGTGCCCTTTACACCCGGCTGGGGCGGTCCCTGTCCCCTTTCCCATTGGATGGGTACTCAGGAGCTTCCATTCCCTACTGACCACCAACTTTTCTCTCCCCTCCCCTCTTGTCCTACTTTCTTTTGGTCAGGTCTTCAACCCCGTCCCTCTCACTGCAACACTCAACACCCAACCTGAACAAATCCAAACCACAAACAACACATAGAACCAACAAATTCCATTCTTTTCTTTAATAACCTTTTGGCTTCAGCCAAATATCACCTCATCTCTCACACCTCCTCTGGTCCTGTGCTCTTCTTACTGATAGGTCTAAGTTCTAGAGGAAAAAAGATATTTGCAGTTGTGTGGGCCTGGGTTTCCCTGTCTCAGAGTAAAGGACATCCCAGAATTGTTTCCCATGGAGTCTCCTGTAAATCCATGGGTTTGACTTACTCCATGAATGCTCAGTCAATGCCCCAGAGCTCTGTGACCACATGGGCACAGGGCTGTGCTTAAGGGAAGTGCTGCCTGGCATTGTGGAGAAAGAAACCTGGAGAAATAGATGCCAAAAGAGCAGCTTGGCCTGAGCCTGCTCTGTGTGGCCCAGCAGCTCTGGATCACTCAGAGCAGAGGTGGGTGAGCCACTGTTTGCCCAGTGTGGGCTGGGCAGACGTGCTCGCCCAGAGTCTGTACTTCCCTGGGGATCAGTGGAAGATTCTCCTTCATGAACCTTCCTCCCAGCAGCTGAAGCTCTCCCTGCTCTCTCTCTCCCCTCCAGCTGCCGTCAGCTGCCCCGAAACAGAGCTGGTTTGGGGTTTCCCCACCAGAGTTGGTATTTCAGAACTTCGTTGCTCGGGAGGTCTCTGAGATGGAGCTGTCTCTCATTAATAAGGACAAGGTAAGTGCTGGCACCCGGAGCTTTAACACTGTGCTGGAAGAGGAGAGTGCTGTCATTCCCTGAGTGTACAGCAAAGCAAGTTCTCTGCTGCATCACGTGCAGAAGAAAATGTCTCAGCACCTTGTTCTGCAAGATGGTGGAAATCTTCCAGTATTGGGAATTGCCCCCTGATTTTGGCCCTGCATTGATGGTATCTACCCCAAATAGTTTCCTTCTCTTGCAAGCTCTGGATTGATAGGAATGTTGAGGGCTCTAGAGTTTTTACCTGCTCTCATGCTGTGCCTTGAGTCTATCCCACACCCTGTGTCTCCTTGGTTAATCTTGGCTCCTGGTAGGAATCTCTGCCTCTCTCAGCCAGTTTGGCTCCCTTTGTGCAGTTCACAGTCACAGCTCAGGGGCTGAGTCTTCTCTACTTTGTGCTGGAATCACTTCTCATCAATGGCATTGGCACTGCAGGAAACATGTTCTGAAAGAGCCCTGCAATCAGGCTGATGGAGCAGAAGCAGTGAGAGGCCTTTAGGTGCCACTTCAGGCTCCTGCTCAGCTTCCTCCAGCTCAGCTCAGCTTTTCCAAAAGCAACACGGTGCTCTGCTTTCCCTTTGGAGAACCAGAGCGCATCCAAAGCCATGTGCTCCTGGAGGTTTCCACCCTCACTTGATTCAGAGCTGCCTATGTGACCTAATGTCATGTGATGGCCCAGACTGAGCTTGCTTTGTCACGGTGGTTTGGGACCTGGGTTTTCTGCCCGCCCCATAGACCTGTAGGTCTGACTTTAATCTCACAGCTGGCTTGGGGCCAGACTGGAGTAGTACTGCCCATGAGGTTGTACCACCCCCATCTCTGCTTGTCTGGGCAGTTGCTGAGCATGAGGAACTCTGATGGAGGCTTTGCCACTTACAAAACCAAGCAAGGAGGCCACTTACTGGAGCTGCTGAACCCCTCGCAGGTGTTTGGTAAGGGCAGCTCTGGGGGTTGGTTGTCCTGCCCACTGAGAAGGGACAAAGTGGCCTGGGCTCACCATGCCCAGTGGGTGCCTGACAGGGGATCAATGTGCCCTGGGTCTGGGGCAGGCTTGCAGCAGCTGGCCTGGAGGCTTGCCCACACAGGGGCTGTGGCACTGATACCCATTGCCTGCTGGCAGGTGACATCATGATTGACTACACATACGTGGAATGCACATCAGCTGTCATGCAGGCACTGAGACACTTCCAGAGCTAGTTCCCTGAGCACCGAGCCATGGAGATCAGGTGAGGCACTGAGATGAGAGCTGGCCCGGGGAGAAGGCAGGCTCAGTGTCCCAAGCTGCCTGCCATGGCCTCCTGAACAATGTAGCTGCCTGTCGGCATGCTCTTGTCTCTTGTGCCCTCCAATAATGGGACCCATCCAAGCGTCAGAGGGGCTGATGGAGCCCCCAGTGAAGCAAACACTGAGGTTGAGTTGTTTCTGAAATGGATGACTTCTTTCCTGTCCAGGGAGACTCTGCAGAAGGGCCTGGATTTCTGTCGCAAGAAGCAGCGAGCGGATGGGTCCTGGGAAGGGTAGGTGGTGTTCCCAGCACCCCGTTTTCTTCTGGCTGCCCCAGTGGGAGAGGGATCATCATGGCAAGCATTCCTGGCTGGCAGGATCTCTGGGAGGGAAAAGAAGGGCTGATCCTCCTCTAGCTGCTGTGCTTTGCTCTCAGTTAACCTCCCTCCAGCCCAGGCAGAACAGGTGCAAGACGCAGAGAAGTTTGAGGTGGCTCCAGCTCCTGTGGTCCCAGTTCTGCTGACACCTGAGTTAGCTGGGAGCAGGTGCTGGTGGGACTGGGCATGGTTGGGTCATAGGGGAAGGCAGGCTGTAGCTCTGTGCCTGGCTCTGCTCTGCTGTGAACACAGCTGTGTTGCAGCCTGCCTCTCCCTGTGGCCTTCACCCCTGACAGTGCTGCTCTCCCCTTCTTCTAGGAGCTGGGGGGTTTGTTTCACCTACGGCACCTGGTTTGGTCTGGAGGCGTTTGCCAGCATGCAGCACACATACCATGACGGGTGAGAAGGGAATGTCTGGGTGCCCTAGCCCTGCCTACCTCCTGGGCCAGGGCAGGACTCCGTGGTGGAGCTGGATAGATCCCTGGCTGTGCATGGGCTCTCCTGCCTCAGGGACTGCTCCTCCCAAATCCAGTGCCTGCAGTATGGCCAGGGCATACTTGCTGCCTCACTTTCAAACTCAGGGCAGTCCCAGCCATGGGCACTTCTTCTCTTTGCAGCTGAGAACTGTGAGCATCCAAATACTCTCTGTCCCCAGTCCTGTCTTGATTCTGGCTCCCATCCCTGCAGGACTGTCTGCCAAGAAGTGGCCCAGGCCTGCCAGTTCCTGATCTCCAAGCAGATGGCAGATGGCGGGTGGGGAGAGGATTTCGAGTCCTGTGAGCTGCACACATACGTGCAGAGTGCCGAGTCACAGATCCACAACACCTGTTGGGCCCTGCTGGGGCTCATGGCTGTCAGGTAAGAGTAGCCCCAGTGCTCAGGGAAAAGAGATCAAGCTGGGTTGGGTGGCCCTGGGCCTGGCTGGTGTGACCCAGTGCAAAGCAAAGCTTTTGATCATGACTGCAGGCCTCCAGCCTGGGAAAATGGTGCCGTATTCATATTATTTAGTGTCTTGGGGTTGTGGGGAAAGTCCCAAAGCACTCAGCATGCCTGGGGCAAGCTTGGGGCAGCCTGGAGGTGGTTGAGCTCCCCAGACATGTGGATGAGGGTTTGCAGATGTTTGGATAAAGATGCTTACATTTCCCTTGTGCTTTGTAGGTACCCTGACATCAGTGTGCTGGAAAGGGGCATTAAAGTGTTGATGGATAAGCAGCTGCCCAACAGGGACTGGCCTCAGGTACATCTTTAGTCTTTCCAAGAAGTTCCTGAACACGCAGCAGTCCCCTGTCACTCATACCATTCTGCTCTCTGCTTGTCTCCCAGGAGAACATTGCTGGGGTGTTCAACAAGTCGTGTGCCATCAGTTACACCGTGTACAGCAACATCTTCCCCATCTGGACGCTGGGGCGGTTCTGCCGGCTGCATCCCAACAGCCCCCTGGCTGGGTAGCTGCCAGCCAGAGCCAGAGCCAGCCCCTCAGCTGGGGCAGGGCAGGAGGAGCAGGGAGCCCTGTCTACTTGAACCTGCAGCCCTGGACTTGTCTTGGATCCCGGTGTCTGTGTGGGGCCGTGGCGGTGTGTGTTGCATGGGATATCTCCATGCTGACCTTAGCATGTGGACTGCTGCCTCTGCCAGGGAAGGGTGCTGTGCTGGTGCTGCAGAGCCTCTGCTTGCTGTTGAACCTCTTCTAAACATTCCCTTTCTAAGGTTTTTTCCAGGTATGTTCCCCATCCCCAGATGGGGAGTGAAGTGCCTTTTCAGACCATTTTGAAGATCAGATGAAGCTGCCGAGCTGTGTTGTATTTCACATTTGGACAGACTCTCATCCTGGGTCGCAAGGCTGCCTTTATTGTCACAGTCTGTCTGTCTATACCAAGAGTGTGGGATTTGAGGTCTCGCCTGTGCCCACCACTGGGGCTTGGGGGGCACCGCACAATCCCTGCTGAGCTGACCTCTGTACTGTGGGTGCCAGTGATGGCCTTTGAGTTACTCGCTCTACTCTGGAGCCCATGCTGGGAGGGGAAGGACACCTGTCCTCCCCCAGGTGTGTAAGAAAAGGAGTGCTTTGCTTAATTTTCTTATTGTTCTGTCCCCCAGCTGGTGGCACCTACCTTCCGCAGGTGAAGTCACCACCAGCCCTTGGAGAAGGGGCAGCTGAAGCAGAAAGCTGTGAGGTGGTTGGCATCATGGCACAGCCTGAGCCCAGGGCTCCAGGCTTCCCCCAACTCAGACCGTGGTGCCCTGGGGCATTCACAGGTCATTGTCAGAGCTGGAAGTCAGATGGGATAATAAATTGCTAAGGGTGATGCAAGAGGAACTTCACTGTGTTCTCCTTTCTGTCTGCTAGTGTGTGTCCCAGGCAGAGGGGAGCTGGCACAGCAGCCTCATGTCATGTGGCTTGGCTTGCCTGTCCCCAGACGTGTGAGCACCATATCCACCAAACCATGCTGGGAGCCTGTGCCTCCTCTAAAGCATTTAGCCACAGAAAAATGTAATCAAGGAAGCAGCTCACTAAAGGGGAATGATCACTTCCCTCATCCTGCTGCTTACGCTCATGCAGATAAGCAAGACAGAAAAACTTATTTATTTAAGAAGATTCAACTCAGGCTGTTTCAACTCAGCCCTGTTTGCCTTTTCCAAATTATGGACCTCTTTATACCTGTCTGTGATATTACTCTGCATTTGAATTTCTTCTTGCTGAAACTGAATTATTCAAGTGTCATGTGGTGATGTGTCTTGAGAGGACATGGCTGTGTGGATTTCACCTATTGTTAAAATCTGCTCCAAGCTGCAATTTTGGATTGAGCACATGCAGAAGAGATCAAGTAGATACAGGATATATTTAGTACAATTCTTGTTTGATAGAAACTGCTTCTTCCAGGAGTCCTCTGGCACTCTTCCCAGGGATCTTCTAGAGTGTTTTGATCTCTGATTTCAGAGATCCCAGGTGTCAGTCCTAGACTACTCCCAGGATGTTAGCTGAGGTGATTTTTTTTCCTTTGGAGAAACTCTCAGGTTTGGAATCTATTCAAGATTCATCCCAGGCATCTGGAGTCTTTTGATGTATGGTTTTGGGACCTGACATCTTGGGTGGCAGCCCCAGACTCTTCCAAGAAAACTTTCTGAGATTATTTTTCTGTTTTGGAGGAAATCTGTTTCTGTTTTTCAGGAGTTGCAGCACATGAAAAGAGAGATACAAATGCAGCCTGGTTTATTACATGCAATAAAAAGAGATCCAAGATTTAGCCACAACCATGGTGATCCTAAGCACTGTCTCTTGACATGATGCCACCCACTTTGTCCCACAAGGTCTTCCAGTGTCCTGGTACACTTAGGAGAAAGCAAGTGATCCTCAGGGTCTGTACAGGGATCAGTACTGTGTAATATTTTTATGAATGACATGGATGAAGGGATTGAGTGCACCTCAGCAAGTTTGCAGATAGCACCAAGCTGAGGGTGCAGTGCCTCACCTGAAGGACTGAATGATGCAGAGGGACCTGGACAAACTGAGGAAGTGGCCCATGGAAGCCTCATGAGGTTCAACAAGGCCAAGTGCTGATGCTGCACCTGGGTGAGGGCAACCCCCAGCATCAGTCCAGCTTGGGGGATGAAGGGATTGAGAGCAGCCCTGCCAAGGAGGAGCTGTGGATACCGGTGGGTGGGAGCTGGACATGCCTTGGCCATGTGCACTCACCCCCAGAAACCAACCATGTGCTGGGCTGATCACACAGCGTGGGCAGAAGGACAGGGAGTTCAGGGTGAGACCTGAACATCTGCAAAGCTGTAGGCACACAGTTTGTGGTGACTGGGAGTGGGGCTGGGCCCAGCCTCATCCCACTGGGCACAGCTCTGAGCAGCACTGACAGCAATGAGCTCTGGAGTGCCCAGGGGCACTGACCAACCACCAAAGGGAGCAGAGGGCAAACAGGTGCAGTGCATGAACAGGAGGACTATGAAAGGCTGGGCTGAAGGAGAAGAAGGGCAGATGCTTGCAGCCTTCTAAAGAGGTGAGGTGTTACAGTGTGTGGGTTGGAGCTTTCTGATATTGTGTGGTGATTCTCTGTGTATGGTGGCCATCTCAACTGCGACATGTGCTGTGACACAGAGCTGCCTCCAGCCCTGGGGTCTCAGCACAGGAAGGACATGGAGCTGTTTGACCAAATCCAGAGGAGACCATGAAGATATTCCCAGGGCTGGAGCCCTCTCCTGTGAGGAAAGGGTGAGAGCTGAGGGTGGTCAGCTTGGAGAAGGAAAGGCTCCAGGGAGACCTTAGAGCCTCTTCTAGTGCCTAAAGGGCTTCCAAGAGAGACTGAGAGGGGCTTTGGACAAGTGTCTGGAGGGCCAGGACAAACAGGAGAATGGCTTCACACTGCCAGAGGGCCGCAGGTCTTTGCCATTCAGAGGGGATTCCATGATCCAGCACAGAGCCTGGATCCATCCCTGCTGACCTGGCTGTGTGATGGGCTCCAAATGGAAGGATAAGGGGTCCTAGGCCATGGGTTTGTGTCAGGGTCTCCATGAGGAGGTGAGCAAGATGAACACAGAACAGTCCAGCATGGAGCAGGACATAAAGGTGATGTGGCAAGGACTTGGCAAGCTGAGCTGCCACCAATTCCTCCGAGAGGGAGTTGAATGCCCACCCCCTCCTCAGGGACTCCTGATGGCAGCATGCCCCAGGGGACTGAGCAGCATGCCTGCCCGTGTCTGTGTCACGCCCCTGTGAGTGGGCCGGGCCCCCCAGCACCGGGACTGGTCCCAAAGGGGCCGTGGCAGGGCCAGTGGAAGGCCCCGGTGCCCTTCCTGCCCTGCTCCGTTGGCAGCCATGGGGGCTCATTCTGCTGCCCTGAGCAGGCAGAGCAGAGGAGCAGCTGCTTTCTTGTTTGGCTGTTCCTAAAGTTCCTGCTAGCTGCGTATTCAACACTTGGGGCAAGGTCTTCCATGCAAGCTGGGGCAGTTTGGGTGGGGTGGGGGTGTGTCCTGGGGCTCTCTGTGACACAGTGCACCGTGGTCACCATGGGATGGTAAGGGAGAGAGTGTTCCATGGTGACCCTTTGTGACACGTCGTGATATATGTGCTGACAGCGACACAGCCGTGCCACAGTGCTCGGTGCACGCAACGGGACAGGTCGGGAAAGAGCAGTGCAGTGAGGAGCCCCCACACAGCCAACTCATTCCTTGCTGACCCGGAGCTTTTCCGAGGTGTTCTCTGTGCAGGTGACCTCGAGGCCAGGCTGCGGGACTCGGTGACGTGGAGCATTTCCGAAGCATCTGCCATCCCTGCGGCCAGTGCCCTCGAGGATAGACTGCGGGACTCTCAGTCCTATTTCTTTCTAGAGACTTCTCTCTTGCTGGTGCCCTCGAGGACAGACTGCAGGACTTACTGTCCTTTAGCCTTCCTGAGGCCCCTCTGTTGCAGGTGCCTTCTAGGTACGACTGCAGCACTTGCTCATCTTCAGCTCTTCCGAGGCCTCTCTGCTTCAGCAGGCACTCATAACTGCAAGGAGTGACATGGAGCAGAGACCACCCAGCATGACCAAGCTGGCCTGGGTGGAGGAGGAAGAGGCTGGAGCTCCCTCAGCACAGCAGCCTGAAGAACTGGAGCAGTTCCAGCTGCTGCAGGAGGGTGAGTGTCAGAGCTGGGCTGCAGGGCTGGAGCCTGCAGCCAGCTTGGCCCCATCCCATCCCTGTGGACATGCCCATGGATAAGACAGAAGCTGGGCTGGATCATCTGGCAGCTGTGCTCCATCCCCCGGGGCATGCCGAGGCTCTCCCTGCCTGGGGAGCGCAGGGCTGGGCTCTGTTCTCCGGCCTCTCCCGCAGCCCCTCAGCCCTGTCTGTGCTCGCTCTCTGCCAGATGCAGCTGAGGAGTGGACACAAGAGCAGGAAGCCGCCCCTGGCCGCTTTTGCGGAACAGCGCAGGTACCTGCGGCCATCCCTGCCTGGGCTGGGCCTGCTGTCACTGCTCAGCCAAGCACCAGGCTTGGAGTGCTCCATGGATGCTCCCTCCCTTCCTGCCCTTCTCCTGCAGACCCTCTGTGACTCCATCATGTGCCTTTGGCAGGAAGAGACCGCTGGTGTGGGCACCGGCCTCTTGGCGGACCTTCTGTTCCTCAATGCTGAGACCGGTGCTGCCATGCTGGATTTGCTTGTGGAGGAGGGTGTCTCCGATCCAACGCAAGTAAGCAGCCTGGGGCAAGGGCTCGATCGCCCCAGCACTGCTGTGGCACCTCGAGCCAGCTCTGCCGGGCTCCCTCGGCTCTTGAGGCCCAGCCCAATGTGGTTGGAAGGGAAGCACTTCTTAGGGGAAGCTGGGCAAGTTGCTGCTCTGGCAGGTCTCCGAGTCTCCCCGTGCCTTCTGCAGGTGCCCGCCATGGTGAGGTACATCCACCAGTGGCTCACGGCCAATGAGTCTGCTGGGCACAGGCTGGACGAGGCCCTTCTGGAGCTGACCGAGGAATACCCCTCGGACGTGATGATCACCCTCTTGCGCTGGGCCCCATCGTGTGACAGGTAGGGCAGACCCACGTGCCTTGAGGGCTTAGGGTTCACCAGCCCGTCACCCAGTAGAGCCTGTCCCTGCTGACTGCCAGACGGGGCGGGGAGTTCCAGGATCCTCTGGCTCCTCTGTTTTACAGTGCTGGGACATCAGCTCCTGAGCCTGGGGCCATGCTCCTTCCCTGCCCCTCAGGGCCTGTACCCACGTGGGCTGGCTGGCCGCTGCCAGCCCGGGGCAGTGGGCAGAGCCAGGGCTGAGGGCCGGCGTGGGCCCTTGCAGCTGCCCAGGCCACGGGGCTGTGGCCTAGACTGCCCTGACACAGAGTTCTGACCCCACAGAGCTGCCGCGACCATGTGGGGAACCATCATGTCCTCGAGCAGGACTGCGGAGCCGGCGCTGCAGTTACTCCTCGACGCGCTCAGCGCCTGGCCAGTGTACAGCGTGTACACCTCTGATGGGGACAACACAGGAGTCTTTGCCCTGGCTGTGAGTTTCTGGAACCGGCCTTTGCCAGCCCCCAGGCCGCCTCTCAAGCAGCCAGCTCTCTGTCCTCCCCCAGCTGCATCTCCCTGCCTCGGGCACTGGGCTGAAACCTGGCTTAGGGGCAGGGTTCAGGGGCACCAGGCCGGCTGCTCGGCCCGTGTCTCCCCTGGCCTCTCCCTCGCACGCTGGAGCCCTGCCACATGGATGTCTCAGCACTGAGCGTTGTCTCTGGGTGTTTTATTTCTTGCAGGCAACCGTGGCACTGTGGAGAGTCTTCAATCTGACCTGGCGCTCCCCTGTCGTGCTGGAGTATTTCCCCAATCTCTTTCTGCGTCTGCTCTTCCAAGCTTACATCAGCACGCAGGAGATGCCAGAAGAGGTTGAGACTTTCTGGAAGGGATGCCAGGAGGAACACGGCCTGGCCACCAACCCCAACAGGTGCTCCATGCCAGTCCTCGCAGTCTCCCCATCCCTCCCATGCCCCCAGGGCAGGAGCCAGGGCTCCCGACCGTGACCTGGGCTTTGCTGTGCACACAGCTTTGCACTGCAGACCCTGAAGGCCCTGCTCTGCCAAATGCGCTATGAGCACGTGGTGGTGTCAATGGAACGCAAGCGTGCCTGGGACACGCTGCTCTGTGCTGACACCCACCACTATGCAGTGGGTCTTCTGGCCAGGTGAGACCTTGTTCTCCCCCCCAGCCCTCTCCTTTGTGCCCAGAACTCCCCACAAAGTCCCTGTGGTCATGGGCGGCAGGGCCTTGTCACCAAGGGAGGGATGAGCAGACTGGAAAAGGCTGGCAGAGGAGGGTGCCCGGGAATAGCCGCCTCCCAAAGCACCCCCTGGGTGCTTGGGAGAAGACCAGGCCTCTGTGAGTCAGCCCTGGGAGAGGTTTGCCCACCTGGCTCAGGGGCAATGGTGCCTTTTTCTCCCCGCCAGGGAGATGCGCCGCGTCTCCATCATCTGGTGTTGCGGCATGGCATCCTGCCTCTTTGACCTGCTCAGCGAAGGCATTTCAGACTGGGAACTGCCCGCCCTGGCGTTCCTGGTGGAGGTGAGTCCCATGGCCATCGCTGCCTCGCTGAGCTGCCTCCCACCCCTCTGCCCTCTGGTAGCCGCAGCTGCCCGGGACAGTGCCCGTGCCCTGTGCTGCTGTCTTGGCTCGGCCCTGTGTGCTTCTGAGCTCCTGGGCACCTCTGCACCTGCTCTCTGTGCCTTTCAGGTCCTGGACTGCCTGGACTTGAGCGAATGTGGCGAAAAAGTCCTGGAGATCTTGACAAGTCAGCTGCAGAGCGAGTCCACGGAGATGCGTCGCGTGGTGCTCCGCGGCCTCGTGGTGCTCACCTCGATGGTGAGAAGGAGGCAGCAGCTGAAGCTGTGCTGGCAGCATGGGGCTGGGGCAAGCAGTCCCTAGGGCTCAGCTGGGCTTTGGCAGCTGTGCTCTCCCAGCTCTCCAAGGTCACTGTTCAGCTGCCCGAGTGCTTTGGGACAGGCCTTCGGCCTCTGAGCCCTGCAGCAGCAGCGTGGGGTGGCCCAGCCTTGTTTTGCACACAGGATCCAAGCATGTTCAACCTCACTGAAAGCCTTGGGAAACTACTGTGGGATGCGGACGAAGACATCGTGGAGATGACCCTCATTGTGCTCAGCTTACTGCTGCTGCACAAAGACCTCACAATAGCCAGCCCCATCGCCCTGCAGCTGGCTGAGGCGCTCTGGCACCTCTTTGACAATGTGAGGCTCTGTGCCCCCAGCCATGGGCACTTGGATGCTGCCTTGGGCCAGGGCATAGCGGGACCTGGAGCAGCTGATGCGGAGGGCTTTTACTTCCTTTCCCACAGGAAAACAGCCATGTGCAGCTGCTCTCCATTCGCCTCTTCCAAGACGTGATCACGCTGGTAGTGGCAAAGGACAAAAAGGCCCTGAAGAAGCATGTGAGCGAGAGCCTGCTCCCACTCTTCTTCCACTGCCACGATGAGAACGGGCGTGTGGCACAGGTGAGGCCTCCTGGCCTCTGGTGTCTCCGTGGGAGGGGGCTCAGCTGTCTGCCCACCCCCTGGCACCTGATGGGCTCCAGCCTCTTGCTGGCCTCGGCACAGAGATGCGGGTCCTGTGCCCTGGGCTGCGGTGCCATCTCTGGGTCTCTGCTGCTCTGCAGGCCTCTCGGGAAACGCTGCTTTCTGCAGTAAGGTTCCTGAAGAGGAAGGATCTCAAGCAGCTGCTGAAGACGGATCAGATGTGGAGGTTGGCCGAGTGCTTGGTAAGGACGGCCTGGAATCCCCAGCCCAATCCCTGGAGAAGCCGCCTGCCCATGGCACCCAGTCTGTGGGGCTGGCAGCTGTGGCCCCTGCCCAGTGCCCCATGCAGGGGCAGCGGCCTGCGCCCCACACACCACTCCCTTTCCTGGGCCGTGCGGGCTTTTCTCCAGGCTCCTCTGACCGAGCCTCATGCCAATGGAGCCCCAAGCCAGCTGGGCTCTGCTGCGGGGCGGCACCATGGCTCACTGGGTCCTCTGCCCCATCCCGAGCCTGGCGCCTGCGGCTGTTGGCCAGGCCTCAGGGCTGTGTGGGCAGGGGGAGCAGTGCAGGGTGTAGGGAGCGCCCGGCCCTGGGGCAGGGCTCTCATCAACCCTTTCTCTCCGTGCCCTGCCACTCTCTGCAGCTGGGAGAGGATAGGAGCCGTGCGGCCGAGCGCCTGCGTCAGGCCCTGCCATACCTGCGGAGCCCACAGGAGCCCCTGCGAGAGGCGGCCGTCAGGTTCATCGGTGAGCCCCAAGCACTGCTCCCTCCCCTCCCCGCCCCAGCCCGCCGCAGCTCGGCCCCAGCACCGCCTTCTGCACCGGCAACAGGAGCCTGGGCGCAGGCATCTGCAGCCCTGGCTGGCCTCGGCACCGCTGCCACCCTCTGGCAGCCATGACCTGGGGCGGCAGCCTGTGCCAGGGGCCCGGGCTGAGCCCTGCCAGGCCAGCAGGGCGTGTGGCCTCAGGGCTGGCAGCACCCGTGTGCGGCAGCTGTGGCTCTGAAGGCAGGACTCGCTCTGTGTTCCCAAGGGATCGCCGGGCGCTACCTGACAGGGCAGCAGCCAGAGTTCCGGATCATCTGCATGGGTGAGTGAGGCCTGCAGGCTCTCAGCGGGGGCTGCCATCGGCAGCTGCATTCCCTGGCCTGCCCGTGGGCGGCTCCGCTACCTGCGCGCACCAAGGGCAGCATGGCCACAACACAGACACTCTTCAGGGGCCTGGGGGACATTCCTGGCCAGCAGCTGCCAGCTCGTCCTTCTTCTGTCCTGCTTCTTCCAGGCCCTGGCAGGAGCTGTGTGGGATGGACGTGGCAGGAGGCTCTGCCCAGGTCCCCGCAGATCCACCCTCTGACTGTGGCTCTGTTTCTCTCTCTTGCAGCCCTTCAGGACATGACGGATGACACCAGCCCTACCGTCTCATGCCTGGCACTTCAAACTCTGTACATCAATTTAGCTGTACAGAGCATTCCCTCCTCCCGACTCCAGAAGATGCGAGACCAACTCCGCCAGCTCTGGAAGTCGCGGCCTTTCCTGTTTCACCGTGGCTGAGTGTCCTGCTGTGGCGCCGTGGAGAAGTGATCTGGGAGGCTGCGTCTGCTGGGGCCACCTGAACCTGCAGGGAACACCTCTCCTCTGCAAGCACTTCCTTTCCCACCCTCTATAGGAACATTAAATTGCTGTTGTCATACGCCAATGTCCGGGAGCTTTCTCTTGGTGCAGAGTGTCTTCAGGCCAATAGGGAAGAGGGGAAGAAAGAGTTCTTCCTCTGAGCAAGTTGCCCAGAAGTGGTGTGGAAGGGAAAGTGGCCAAAAGCCCCTTGGCCTTTGGTGGTCCTGCAGGAACGTTTTTGTTTCTGCATCAAGTCTTCTGGAGCTGGGGGAACAAGTGAGTTCCGTGTCCGTCGAAGAGCAGAAAGCGGCAGGATGTGTCTGCTCCCAGCGCTTGCCTTGGCCGTTCCTTCTCAGTGCTGGCAGCATCATCAGGGACACACCTCAAGTTCTCTCATGCCGGAGTTATCCCAATCTTCTGCACTTGCCCAGCTTCCTCCCAGGTTCACCAGGGAAAATCGCTGCCCATGCCAGTCCATTCCCTTGCCCAGAAGGCACCTGCTTGTGTTTGGACCCGAGCTGCTGGCCACAGCCAGACGGGCAGCGCTCGCAGCATTGGCCATCAGACGCTGGGCTGACTGGTGATTTCTGGTTTCTCTCCCCAGAGTGCCAGGACATCATTAAGGGGTGTTTGTCCATGCAACCCTTGGACAGGCCATCCTTAGAAGAGCTTTTCTGTCATCCTTGGGTGCAGGGTGTTCCTCTGCCCTAGAAGATGGGAGAGATCCATGTGCACAGTTGGATCCAGGGGCCTGGCAGGTAACAGCTCCACACATCTCTTGGCAATCAGTGGCAAAGCATACCAGACTGGTTTTGTCCTGCCTGTAGCTCTGAGCAGGGGTCAGCAGAAGGGAATACGCAGCTCTTGGGCTGGAGCTGAGCTGGAGACCTGGTGTGGCAAGCACTGGTGGCCACCATCCCCGCTGGTTGTGTTTGTCTGGTTCATGGATGGCTGGGGCCCTGGGCAGAGCCCTGACAGCCTGGTCTGGCCCCAGGGAAAGAGAAGGAGCCCCTGGAGAAGCTATACTTGGTGGGGCTGCTGCTGGAGACACCAAGGAAAACCTCAAGGATGACAATCTCTTCCTCAGCCTGGCCAGCTGAAGATGATGGACTTTGATTCTGGCACCTTCTTCAAAGCCAGGCTCCATGCCCAAATTGCAGGTGAGTCCACAGCCATGGGGATGCTCCCAGATCTGAGCATGGCATGGCCTGGCCAGGCACAAAGGGTTCCCCCTTTGCTGGGGCAGATGCAATGAATTCTTCAGTTGGCTGCCCAGCTGCTTTTTGGCTCTGGGCAGCTGCTGAGGGCTGGATGTGCCGTAGCTGGCTGCAGGCTGGGCACATGTCCTGTCCTCCTGCTCTGCTCCCAAAGGCAGCAGGGATGGGCAGCTCTGGGCACAGCTCTGGGCACAGCCAGCATGGCCTGGGCACTGCAAGCTTTGGCACAAGGGGACAGGAGCCCTCAGCTGACAGGCAGTTTCTGGTGTCTCTCCTTGCAGCTGGGCTCTGTGGGTGCTGAGGCTGCTCTGGGCTCTGCTGGAGCTCAGCACTGGGCTGGAATCAGCCAAAGAAGAAATGGTGTGACCTGTAGCACAGACTTGCTTGAGCATTTCGGCAACACAGCTCAAGTTTGCAGAGTGTACACCTCCAAGGGAAAACATGACACCCCCCCCAAAAAAAAAAAACTTGTTCAATAACTTCTGAAATGAAATCAATCTGGGGTGACCCCAAATTACTTTTCGCAGCCTGCTCTAGCTGAAGCTCAGCCCTTCTCTGAACAGTTCTCTCCACTGCCTGCCTTTTACTTCCCAACTGCTCTCTTCCCACAGTGAGCTCCCAGCCCATCGCAGTCTCTATCACACTGTTGCCTTCCTTGGTGCCCCCTCACCACAAGGAAGAGGGAGCCCCAGACTTAGGAATTCATCCTGGGACTGGCTGAGGAGCAGCAATGTCTCAGAGGTCCAGTGGGATTTTAGTGTCATTCAGAGCCACTCTCCAGCCCTCAGCTCTGCTCACTGCTTAGTTCCTATTCCCTTTTCCTCATCCTTTCAGCAGGATGAGCTCTGTGAATCCCCTTGAGCCTCCCCAGCCCACTCTTCCCAGCCCACGCACCCCCCTCAGTTTGGCTGAAGCTGAAGCTTCTCTGTCTCCTCTGGCACACCAGTCCAGTGCCCTGTGCGGGGAGCCCCAGCCCAGAGCAGAGCACCAACAGTGCAGTCCAGGCTGGAGCAGCTGCCCTGCAGGCCTGGCTTGGCTCTTTGTGGCAAGGGAATGCTCCCTGTTTCCAGCTGTCCCTGCAGGATGGCCCCAGGGCAGAGCCCAGCTGGGCTCCCATTGCAGCCCCTGGAGCTTGGGGCAGACAGTGCTCCCAGAGCTGAGGTTCCTGGGGAGCACCCGGAGCGGTGCCTTGCACTCTGTTGCCGTGTGTCACAGTGCAGGCTGGCTGGTACTGTGTGAATGCACCAGCCCCTGCTTTGACTGAGAGGGGCCTCACCCAGTCACATCTCTGCCAAGGCTGCAGCATTTCACTGGCCAGAATCTGACAGGGCATAGAGATCAGAGTAATGAAATTATCCAGACTGGGTTTTTCAAAGGCCCTTTAGAAGGAAGGGCTTGAGAATAAACATTCTCTGTTTGCCACATGGACATTGGGGTGAGTGGTCTCTTTGTCTCCAGCCCATTCCCTCCCCCCGCCAATGTTACAGCCACCCACTCCCTCACACATCCCCCCTCGTGCCTTCCCACTGCCGTGTCCTGTCAGGGCTTCTCCAGCCCCTCATCCCTTCGTGGCTCTGTCCCCTCAGGGTCTCCCCCATCCCAGCCAACCTGCCCGGCAGCAGCACCACAGCCCCACAGCAGCTCCAGAGGAGCCCCAGCCAGAGGCACCTCAGAGCCCTCAGCAATCCAGCCAGCAGCACACGGGCAGGAGGACACAGATGGCCCTTCCTGGCTGGCACAGGGCTTGTGGCCATCTCCAGGCACCGCTCTCGCAGGGATCCCCGCAGCTCCGGCCCCTGCCCAGCCGCTCTGTCACCTGCACAAAGGCTTCAGAAGAACCACCAAAGGCCAAGGGCCTTCTGACCATTTTCCCTGCTACACTGCGCGTCTGGGCAGTTGGCTGAGCCCAGGCACCCTTTTCCCCCTCTTCCCCTATGCCCTGCTAACCCTTGCCAGCAAAAGAAAACTCCTGGGAGTCTGTGTATTATAACACATTCTTTATTCATAGACTAAAGAAAAAAAACAAAAAGAATAAAAGAACAATTTTAAAGAAACAGAAAATTCCCGCTGGCTCAGGTTGCTCCAGCAGACACAGCCTGTGGGCTCAGCTCTCTGCAGAGCTCCAGCAGCGCAGCCAGCCGAGCCCCGACAGACGAGGCCGTGTCCTCCATGCCCTGCAGAATTGATCTTGCAGCCTCTGGAAGATGGAATATTGCTCACTATATAGTGCCCGGAGGACATACAATGTTTGAAGTGCCATGTCTGACACAGCACTGCTGATGTCCTCTGTCAGGTGTTCAAGGGCTGAAAGAGAGAGGAACAGAGCCATGGTCAGATCCCAAATCTTTGGGGACGCGAGGAGAGCCCCCTGCCAGGGCCGTCCCAGCCGGCTCTAGGCATAGCCAGGAGGAAGCAGGGAACAACGGGACCAGCCTGAAGCTGCTGGCCATGAATCCTCCACGTGGTCCTGAAATCTCAGTGTGCTCTGCCCACGCTGCCCCTCGTCCGCACAGGGAGCAGAGCCCTCTGCAGCCGGGGCAGGGCTTGCAGCTGCCCCCACCAGCCCCCACTGCCAGCCCCCTGCCCTCACTCACCACTGCAGATGAGCTGGAGCTCTTCCTTCTTCCCCCTCAGGTACTGCCCAGCCATCCCTGTGAACACAGAGCCTGTCACGGCCCCAGCGGCACAGCTCCCTGCCGGCGGCGCTGCCGGCGCTGTGGCCACACGGCCTGCTGGCCCGGCAGGGCTCAGCCCGGGCCCTGGCCGCACGCTGCCGCCCAAGGGCACGGCTGCCAGAGGGCGGCAGCAGCGCCGAGGCCAGCCGGGGCTCCACGGCGCCGGGCCCGGCCGGCACTGCCGGGGCAGCAGGCGGGGCTGGGGCCGAGCTGCGGCGGGCCGGGGAGGGAGCCCGGGCTCGTGGCTCACCCATGAACCTGATGGCCGCCTCTCGCAGGGGCTCCTGTGGGCTCTGCAGGTATGGCAGGGCCTGGCGCAGGTGCTCGGCCGCTCCGCTCCTGTCCTCTGCCAGCTGGAGAGAGCGGCGGGAGGGAAGGAAGGGTTGGCGCGGGCTCAGCCCCTCGGCCGGGCGCTGCCTGCGCCCAGCCCCGGCCTCCCCTGCCCGCACAGCCCCGAGGCGCGGCCAGCAGCCGCTGGCGCCGGGCTCCCGAGGGGAGGGGCAGAGGGCCGGCTGCTGCCCGGGGAGCCGCGGTGCCGGCCCGCCCCGCAGCTCCGCCGGGCCGGGGCTCCACGGGCACCTGGCTCGGGCCCACGGGAGCCTTGAGAGGAGCCCGCGTGGCCTCTGCGTGCAGCAGCGGGCAGGGGCACAGCTGCCCGCCCCGCACTCTCAGCACCGCCCTCGGGGGCCTTCTCCAGGCTGATGCTGGGACTTCCAGGCCATCCTTACCAGGCACTCGGTGAATTTCCACAGCTTCTTGTTCTTCAGCAGTCTTTCAAGATCCCTCCTCTTCAGGAACTTGGCCACACAAAGCAGCGTTTCCTGTGAAGCCTGGAGAGCAGCAGAGACGAGGAGATGACCCCACAGCCCAGGGCGCAGGACCCGTGTCCCTTTGCCAAGGCCTGGAGGAGGCTGCAGCCTGGCAGGCACCAGGGCAGGAGGCAGCCAAGCCCCCTGCCAGGGCGACAGCAGCAGCCCACGAGTCCTCACCTGTGCCACAAGACGATTCTCATCATGGCAGTGGAAGAAGAGTGGCAGCAGGCTCTGGCGCAGGGGTGTCTTCAGGGCCTTTTTTGCCTTTTCCGCTGGATGAGTCACCAGTGTTCGGAAGAGCAGTATGGAGATTACCTGCACCTGGCTATTGTCCTGTTTGAAAGGAAGGAAAAAAGACCTCAGAATCGGCTGCATGGGGCCCAGCTTGACGCAGGCCTGCAAATCCTCAGGGCACGAATTGTCCGGGTAGCACCCAGTGGCCGTGGCTGGGGGCAGCGAGCCTTACGTGGTCAAAGAGTGGCAGGAGCGCCTCAACCAGCTGCAGTGTGATGGGGCTGGGCATCAGCATGTCATTGTCCAAGATGATAAAGCTGAGTAGCATGACTGTCATGATAACTATCTCTCCATCTGTGTCCCACAGGAACTCCACAAGACTTTCAGTCAGGCTCCACATTTTTTTGGTCTGTGCAGAACACAAATTTGTGAAATGCCATCCTCCTGCTGCAGGGCCTGAAGGCCAAAGGCCTGTCCCGAAGCACTTGGGCAGCTGAAGCAGGAGGCAGGAGAGCTGGGAGCAGCTGCCCCAGCTCCCAAAGCCCAGCCAAGCCCAAGCAACTGCATTCCCTAGCTCAGCCTCAGCCACTGCCCCCTTCTCACCATTGAGGGCTTGTCAGTGAGATCAAGAAGGGCCCTGAGCGCCAGGCTACGCCTCTCTCTGCACTCCCTCTGCAGCTGCCTTGACAAGATTTGCAGGACTCTGTTAGCACTGCGTTCACTCAAGTCCAGGCACTCGAGGACCTGAAAGGCACAGAGCAGTGACAGCGGACCCGGCCGGCAGGAGCTCGGAACCGCAGAGGGCCGGGCCCAGGCAGCAGCACAGGGCACGGGCTCCATCCCAGGCAGCTGTGGCTCTGAAAGGGCAGAGAGCTGGGAGGCAGCTGAGCAAGGCAGCGCTGGCCATCAGGCTCACCTCCACAAGGAACGCCAGGGCAGGCAGCTCCCAGCGTGGCTCCTGTGTGCTGAGCAGCCGGAGCAGGTAGCGAGCGATCCGGGAACACAAGGGGATGGAGACACAGGACATCTCCCTGGCAGGAGAAAAAGTAACCAAGACTGTGGGCCAGGAGCACAAACCTCCGCCAGGACTGACACACACAGGTCTGGTCTTTCCCCAGCATTGTGCAAGTGGCCCTGGACTACTTGGGAGGCGGCTCCTTGTGGGCACCCTCCTCTCCCAGCCTTTTCCAGTCTGCTTGGCCGTCCCTCGGTGACAAGACCCTCTGGCCCATGACCACAGGATCTGTGTGGAGCTCCCTGGGCACAGAGCACAAATGTCAGAGGCAGTGGGGAGAAGGGGGTCTCACCTGGCCAGCAGACTCACGGCACAGTGGTGGGTGTCAGCACACAGCAGCATGTCCCAGCCACGATTGTGTTCCATTGCCACCACCACATCCTCGTGCTGCGTTCGGCAGAGCAGGGACTTCAGGGTCTGCACTGCAAACCTGCGTGCAGAGCAAAGCCCAGGTCACGCTGGGAGCACTGGCTCCTTCCCAGGCCATGTGGCAGGGACAGGAGGAGTAGGATGGAGCACCTCCTGGGGCTGGTGGCAAGGCCATGTTGCTCCTGGCATCCCTTCCAGAAGGTAATGACCTCCTCTGGCATATCCAGAGTGCTGAAGAGCACTTGGAGGAGCAGATGCACAAAGAGGCGGGGGAAATACACCGTCACCATATGTGGGACACAGGGCACCTGGAGGATCTTCCACATCACCACAGCTGCCTGGAAAGGACAAAGCCCCCCGAGACAGTGCTCAGTGCTGAGGTGTCAGTGTGGCAGGGCCCGAGCTTGGCAGGGAGAGGCCCAGAGAGACACAGGCGGAGCACGGGGCCTGGCAGGCCTGAAGCTGCCCCTGGGCCAGGTTTGAGGCCAGCGCCTGAGGCAGGGAGATGCAGTGGGGGAAGGAGGATGGAGAGCTGCTGGAGAGGTGGCCTTGGGGCCAGCAAAGGCCAGTGTCAGAAACTCACAGCCAGGGCAAAGACACCCGTTTTGTCCCCATCAGAGGTGCACATGCTGTGCTCTGGCCAGCTCCCCAGCACATCCAGGAGGATCAGCAGCACTGGTTCCGCAGTCCTGGGCGAGCACATGATGGTCTTCCACATGGCCATGGCAGCTCTGTGGGGTTAGAGCTCCGTCTCAGGGAGGTCTCAGACACAGCACGGTGGCCTGGGCAGCAGTGGGGATCTGAGCCAGCTGCCAGCTCTGCCTCTGCCCATTGTCCCTCACTGGCAGCACCCAGGCAGCCCAGCCCTTTGGGGACAGACCCCTGAGGGGCAGGGAGGGAGCATGGCAGCAGGCATGGGAGGTGACATGCCAGGGCTGGGAAAGGGAGCAGCCAGAGGGCCCTGGAACTCTCTGTTGGTCAGACACCTGGGCCAAGTTGTACAGGCTGATGGGCTGGGGAGCCCTGAGCTCTCTGGGCAGGTGGGCCCCATACCTGTCACAGGATGGGGCCACACGCAGCAGCGTCATTAGTACGTCAGCAGGCTGTGCTTCTGTGAGATCCAGCAGGGTCCTGTTCAGCCTGTGCTCAGCAAACTGATTGGCCAGGAGCCACTGGTGGATGTACCTGACCAGGGCGGGCACCTGGAGAAGGCACAGGAAGACTTGGAAAGCTGCCAGAAGGAGGAATGTCCCCAGTGTCCCCAGAGAAGTTCTTCCCTTCCCACCACACTGCCATGGCCTCAAAGCCTTCCAGTGACCAGTGGGTGTGGCTTGAGAGGCCAAGCAGTTCCTGGGAGGATCAAACCCTGGCCACAGGCTGCTTACTTGCTTTGGATTGGAAAAGCCCTCCTCTACAAGCATATCCAGCAGGGCATCACTGGTCTTGGTTTTGAAGATATGCGTGTATGCTCTGAGCCCAGTTCCCATGGTGCTGGTCTCTTCCTCCCGAATTCTCTTGATGAATTTGCAAACCAGCTGTAGGAGAAGGGCAAGAAGCCAGGGATGTTGCATGGAATTCTCCAAGTGCAGTGACAGCAGGCCCAGCCCAGGTGGGGGTGGCTGCAGGTACCTGCGCTGTTCGGCGGAAGAGGCCACGGGCGGGGTCCTGCTCTTGTGTGCGCTCCAGGGCTGCACCTGGCAAAGAACGAGCGCAGCCAGAGCTGAGGGGCTGCGGGAGAGGCCGGAGAACACAGCCCAGCCCTGCGCTCCCCAGGTGGGGACAGCCCTGGGATGCCTGAGGGGATGGAGCACGGCCACTGCGGGGTGTCTGCCTGGCCCCTGTCCATGGGCATGGCCCAGGGGATGGGATGGGATGGGATGGGATGGGATGGGATGGGATGGGATGGGATGGGATGGGATGGGATGGGATGGGATGGGATGGGATGGGATGGGATGGGATGGGATGGGATGGGATGGGATGTTTCCAGGCTGGCTGCAGGCACTATCCCTGTGGCCCAGCTCTGCCACTCACCCTCCTGCAGCAGCTCAAACAGCACCACCTCTTTGGTCTCCTGTGCTGGAGCAGCTCCAGCACCTTTTTCCTCCTCCTCCTCCTCCTCCACCCAGGCCAGCTTGGGCACTCTTAGGGGTCTCTGCTCCATGTCTCTTAGTGGATTTGTGGCTACTTGCTGGAGAGATGCCTCAGAAAAGCTCAGAGTCAGCAAGTCCTGCAGTGGTGCCTGGAAGGCACCTTCAAGTAAGAAGCCTCAGGAAGGCAACAGGACAGCAAGTCCTGCACTCTGGTCTCGAGGGCTCCTGCCACAAGGACAGGACACTCCTGTCAAGGATTGTGGTCTGGCCTCGAGGGCACTGGCAGCAGGGATGGGAGATGCCTCTGGGGCACCAAGTCCCACACTCTGCCCTCAAGGGCACCTGCAGAAGAGAAGGGAGACCACGGGTTTGCAAGTCCTGTGGTCAGGCCTCGAGCTCAGCTGCAGGAATAACACCTTGGAAAGGCTCCGGTTTGGACACGAACGAGCGCGCTGTGTGGGGGCTCCTCACGGCACCGCTCTGTCCCGTCCTGTCCCGTTGTGTGCTCTGAGACCTGAGGTGTGCTCTTGTCACTGCCAGCTCCTATGTCACCACGTGTCACAAAGGGCCCTTGGACACCTGTTCTATGCCACGGTGCCCACGCTGCTCCGTGTCACAAAGGGCCCCTGCACACACTGCCCCTTGCCCTGGGGCCGCCCCCAGCCCACCCAAAGTGGCCCAGGTTGAAGGAATCTCTCACCCCAAGTGTCTAAGACAGCCCGACAGGGTTTTTAGGAACAGCTCAAACCATCAGCAAATGCTGCCCTGCTCTGTGGGCTCAGGGCAGCAGAAGGAGCCTCCAGGGCTGCCAACACAGCTGCACTGGGCAGGGCATGGGGCCTTCCAGGGAAGCTGGCTCGGCCTCCTTGGGACACGTCCTGGCTGGTGGTCATCCTAAACCCATGGGTGTGGCATGGACATGGAACGTGTGGGCCAGGGCATGAATGCTGCTCTGAGCCCTGGGGCCCGGGGAGCGCTGACATCAGCAGGTGTGGCTGAGTCCCTGCCCAAGCAGACCTGTCCCCCGCCCCCGAGCCCTGGCAGCGCTGGTGCCCATCTCCTGCCCCAGAGACCTCTGCCCCCGGGGGGCTTCTGTGCCAGAGGGAGCCAAAGCCCACGTGCACTAGGGACTGTGCTCCTTCCTGCAGGGGCTGTTGGCAGGAGCACCTGGAGCAACTGCTGGCAACACTTGGTCTGGGTCAGAAGTTCTCACTCCATGCTGAAATTATTTTCTCATTGAAGTCATTTCCTTCAGCACAAAAACACCTTAGTGGCAAAGGCACAGAAGAATCTGGCATTTAAGAATCCTCACTTCAGGAAAGCTTTACTTCCCGTTGCTCAACTCAAGTAGTTCCAAAAATTTGCAGCTTCCCAACTTCATTGGGATGGCCTGAGAAGGTGAAGAGTTGGAATTCTGCTTTCTGTCTCAAAGCAGCAACTCATTTGCCTTCACATCATCCACTGAGAGTCACTTAAAATAACACTGTACAGAGGTAAAAAAACAGCCATTCTTTGGTTTGCAAATGGTTTTCTGTGAAGAGATGATATTATCCTAATTCTCTTAAAGAATAAAAGCTCTCAAGAAATTAAAGTCCACTCAGTGTTACAAAAGTAGCCCAAACAAATGAGTAGATGGCAAAAGGGCTAATCCTCCCCCTGGTACAGATATCTAAGTGGCCAGTAAAGAACAGCTCTCCCCTTTTGTTCCCTTCAGGAGAATCAGGACCATGAACAAGAATAGTCACAGATATTCTTTCTGTCCTCAGTAACCAAAGTCGTGCCAAACCACAGATGCTGCCTTCAAACTGACTCAGATTCCAGCCTAGACCTCTCACCTTGCAGACAACTCCTTCCCGACACCCCACCAACACCAACACCCCCAAACTCCAACACAGAAGCCCTCAACACCCCAGCAGGACCCCCAGCTGTCCCTGTCCCTCTGCAGAGCTTTCCCACCCTCCAGCAGACCCCCTGGTTCCCTGCACATGCCAGGGGATGGCACTCAGGAGGATCTGCCCCAATACCTTCTTCTGTGGCAAGCTCAGGCTGCCAGGCCTATGGTTCCTGGATCACCCTTCCCACCTCACTGGGAGCTCCCTGGGAAGCACTTTCCTTGAGAAGCAATCCCCTTCCTCCAAAGGCATTTCCCCAAATGTGTAGCTTTCCTGGGGAACACCCATACACTCTTAAGAAAAGCTGGCAAGGCTGAATGACTTCAGGTCCTTTCAGGACAGGCACTCCAGCTCTAGCTTGTATTCCCCCAAGTGTGTTTCCAGGTGGAGGTTCAGAGGTGCAGCCCCAGGCCCTCTACAAACACAAGCTGCCCGCTGCCTCTTCACCTGCCTCAACTCCTGCCTGCGGTCACAGCAGCAAAACCAGGCTGTTCCCAGCCAGAGCCCAGAGCCCTGTTCCTGCAGGATGCTCTTGCCAGCACCTTCCAGGACTCTCGGCTGTGCATGCAGAGCTTTTCATGCTGGCTCCCAACAGGCTTTGGAAGGCAGAGCACAACCTGGCTGGCTCTGCCACCAGCACACTCCAAACACAGGCAGAGGAAGAAGCAGCAGGGGCTGTTTTGCAGCCATGCCCAAGAGAAACTGGAAGGGTGCCCTCCCTCTGGTCTCACTTGGTTGGCTTTCTGACTGGCTCTGAGCCTGGGGCTGCCATTCCTTGGTTGTGGGGACCAGAACCACACCTGGGATCCCAGCACTGCCTGACAGCGCTCTGGGCACTGGCATGGTCGCACCTCCGAGTCTCAGGCACCGTGCTGCGGCTTCATTTGCCCTTAGGCACACCCAAAGCTCTCTGTTAAGCCCAGATGGTCTCTGGTTCTGCCCTCTTCCTGATCCTGTGCAGGGATGGAGCACTGCTGTGCTTTCAGGAAGCTGTTCTTGAAACCTTCCAGCATTCCAAGCTCCTTTGCCCTCCATGGATGCTTGCCATGGAATCCCTCACAGCTGGGTTCAGAGCATCCTCAGGTTTGCTCTTCCAAAGTCCAGGGGCTCCAGGGTGCTCAGCAAGATCTGTAACTCCACAGTGTTGTGGAACTGGACTTTCAGCACAGGGACCTTTCCAGCCTGATCTGCCCTCGTTCCTCTGTGTCTGTGCACAAAACACAGTGTGGAAGAGAATGGCAGGAGGGGCCTGTGTGTCCCAGGGCTCCGGATTTGCATCGCTCCAGCTCCACAGAGATGCAGGTAAAGCAAAGAAGCCAAACTGTTTATTAATGGAAGGCAAAGCAAAGGGATGAGCTGGGAGGGAAGAAAGGGGATGGGCAGGTTCTGAGGGCTGTCAACAGCAAGAGAGAAGGCAGGAGCTATGGGAGCTTCCCACAGGCTCAGCTGTGCCAGTCATCAGCTGTGCCTGGAGCTCCAGCTGATCTCCTCTGGTCTCCAGGTGGTCTCACCTTCCAAGAGATCTGGAGGTCTTAAAGAGATACTGGTTCTTCTGAGCCAGCAGATGAAAGTAGTTCAGCTCTTCCCTCAAACATCACCTGAACAAATATGCTTATGCAGGAGGGGCTGTTGTATTCACTCAGGCCTTGAAGGGCTGAAAGAGACAGGAACAGAGCCACAGTCAGAACCTGGATGTGCAGGAATCCAAGGAGACCTTTCTGCCAGAGCCATCCCACCCAGCTCTTGCCATGGCCACAAGAGAGGAGGGGCCAAGGGGATCAGCTGCAAGGTGCTGGCCATGAATCCCCCTGCCCACATCCCTGAAATCTCTGTGTGCTCTGCCCACACCACCCCGCCACACAAGGAGCAAAGCCCACCACAGCCAGGGCAGGGATTGCAGCTCCCTGCCCAGGGATTGCAGCTCACCCAGCCAGCCCCTGCTGACAGCCCACTGCCCTCAGTCACCCTCACAGAGGGCCTGGAGCTCTTCCTTCTGCCCCATCAGGAGCAGCCTGGCCACGCCTGGGAACACAGGGTAATCATAGCTAAGGCTGCTGTGGCTATTATCCAGTTTGATTTATGGCTTAATAAGGTGAAGAATTAATGGATTTTTAACTTCCTCTGGAAGGCAGGCACATGGATTCAGAGCTATGAGACACTAAGTGTATGTTTTGGGGGTTACTTTAATAATGGTACTTACTGTGAGGAAATGACACTGGGGGAAATTTTCTCCCAGCCATTCACCCAGCTCTTTGGGTCTGCCCCACCAGTTTTCAAAGGGTTCAGATCCACTCTAAATGCTAAAGATACCATACAGTGGTTGGTGTTGCTGATAGGCCTGTTACATTTAGCATTCAGAGATAAAAGAAGATTAACCTGGACAACCACGCTGACACCTACCCCAGAGACAAGGGATGCTGCTGCCCCAGAGCCTGACCCTGCCCCAGAGCCCATCTCAGAAATGAACCACCCAGGTTGGGTGGGGATTCTAGTGAAAGAGATGGGCCAGATGCTGAAGGAGTCCATTTCCACAGCTGGTGAAAAACCCTTCCCCTGCCTCAAAGAGGGAGAGTCTGATGGTGCAGCAGTGGAACCCACAGATGTTACAACTGTCCAGGTTCCAGCTGAACTGCAAAGGCAATCACAGCCAGCAGCAGTTGCCCCAGTGGAAACAAGGAGGTCTGAGATGAAGCCAGAGCACCCAGATGAAGATAAGAAAGGAGGACCCTCACAACCCGCAGGACAGACAACAGTGGAGATCATCACTGAATCCCTGATGTACGAAAATCTCTGTAATCTGCACAAAGACTATGTACAGCGGGGATATGAGGCTTGTACAATCTGGTTACTCTGGGTCTGGGACCTTATGGGTCCAGCTGTGCAACTGGATGGTGGTGAGGCAAGGAAATTGGGACCCCCTACCCAGGACTCAGGTATGAATCAGATTTTTGTAAGGGAATTAGGCTCCCTTTCCCTCTGGGAGTAGATTTCATGAGTGCCAGAGGGAGGTTTGTCCACAGGGAGAGAATGCAGGATCACCGCCATAGAATGTGCTGGAAGACCCTCTGACGGGGGAGGAAGGGATCCAACAGCTGAGAGAAGTGGCAGTATTGGAGGTACTCTTTGGGAGGGATGGACAGCATGATAATGACCCCAACAGGGTTAGGTGCCCAGGGCAAATATGTTAGAGTCTTGCAAATCTGGGGCCATCTCAATACATCACCTTCATTGCAACAATTAATGCCGATACCAGCCGAGAGACAGTGGGCTCTGTTGCCAACAAGCTTAGAAATTATGCAAGTATGATCAATGGCCCGATGCAGGCTCATGTCTCTGCTGTGCTCCAAGAACTCAGAGAGGAGATGAAGGAGGAGGTGAGGAGGAACAGTTCCCACATTGCAGCAGTGTGAGTCACAGGCCCCAAAGTCAGAGCCCAACATTCCCCAGCTAGAGAGAGAGGGTACACCCCACGGGCTGACCTGTGGTTCTTTCTGCAGGACGATGGGGCAGAGACATGGGAAGGTGGAATGAGAAACCCACTTCTGTCCTGGCAGCACGAGTGTGTCAACTCAAGGAGGGAAACACTAATCAAGGGAACTCCAGTAGAGTGAAGGTAGCCTCAACCTCCCATGACCGAGCTGCTGAGTATGATCTGTCTGATCCCCTTGAAGGAACCTCTGCCATGTATGCCCAGGAAAGAAATAATACCCAGGGTTAGAGGGGCCCTGCCTCTAGCCAGGGAGAGGCACGGGAGAAGTGGATCTTCTGATAGTGTGGATCCAATGGCCTGGCACATCAGAACCGCAAAAATACGATGCCTTAGTTCATACTGGTGTGCAGTGTACCCTGATACCATTGGAACATGTGGGGGCAGAACCTGTTTCCATTGCCGGGGTGGCAGGGGGATCACAGCAATTGACCCTGTTGGAAGCCGAGGTGAGCCTGACTGGGAAAGAGTGAAAGAAACATCCCATTGTGACTGGCCCAGTGGCCCTGTGTGTTCTGGGCATAGACTTTCTCTGGAATGGGTATTACAAAGACCTAAAGGGACTCAGATGGGATTTTGGAATAGCTGCTGTAGAGGCAGAGAACATTAAGCAGTTAAACACCTTGCCTGGACTATCAGAAAACCCATCTGCAGAAGAAATCCTGAAGGTGGAAGAGCAATGAGTGCCAATCGCCAGCTCGACGGTGCACCGCCGGCAGTATCGGACAAATCGAGCTGCTGTGATCCCCATCCACAAAATGATCCGTGAGCTAGAGAGCCAAGGGGTGGTCAGCAAAACCCACTCACCCTTTAACAGCCCCATCAGGCCTGTGCACAAGTCTGACAGAGAATGGAAATTGACTGTGGACTACCAGGTCTTAAATGAAGTGACTCCACTGCTGAGTGCTGCTGTGCCAGACGTGCTGGAACTCCAGTACGAGCTGGAGTCCAAGGCAGCAAAGTGGTACGCCACTGTTGATATTGCCAGTGTGTTTTTCTCGATTCCTCTGGCAGCAGAATGCAGGGCTCAGTTTGCTTTCACCTGGAGGGGCGTGCAGTACACCTGGAACCGACTGCCCCAGGGGTGGGAGCACAGCCCCACCATCTGCCATGGACTGATCCAGACTGCACTGGAAAAGGGTGAGGCTCCAGAACACCTGCAGTATATCAATGACATCATTGTGTGGGGGAACATGGCAATGGAAGTATTTGAGAAAGCAGAGAGGATCATCCAGATTCTGCTAGAAGCCAGTTTCACCATCAAGAAGAGCAAAGTCAAAGAACCTGCCCAAGAGATCCAGTTCCTGGGAGTAAAGTGGCAAGACGGACGGCATCAGATTCCCACTGAGGTAATCAACAAGATCACCGCAATGTCTCCACCAACTAGCAAGAAGGAAACACAAGCTTTCCTCAGTGCCATGGGTTTTTGGAGAATGCATACTCCTGAGTACAGCCAGATTGTGCAGATCGTGAGCCCTCTTTTCCTGGTCACCCGCAAGAAGAACGAGTTCCACTGGGGCCCTGAATAGCAACAAGCTTTTGTTCAGATCAAGCAGGAGATCGCTCATGCAGTTGCCCTTGGCCCAGTCAGGACGGGACCAGAGGTGAAGCGCGTGCTCTACTCTGCAGCCAGGAACAATGGCTTGTCCTGGAGCCTTTGGCAGAAGGTGCCTGGGGAGACTCAAGTCTGACCACTGGGATTCTGGAGTTGAAGCTTCAGAGGGTCCGAAGCCAACTACACTCCCACAGAGAAGGAAATCTTGGCTGCCTATGAAGGAGTTCAAGCTGCCTCAGAGGTGATTGGCAGGGAAGCACAACTCCTCCTGGCACCCCAACTACCGGTGCTGGGGTGGATGTTTAAGAGAAAGGTTCCCACCACCCACCACGCCACTGATGCTACATGGAGTAAATGGATTGCTCTGATCACACAGCGCACCCATATTGGAAACCTGAATCGCCCTGGGATTTTGGAGATAATTACAAAGTGGCCGGAAGGTGAAAACTTTGATCTCACTGATTAAGAGGAACAAGAGCAAGTGACACATGCTGAAGAAGCTCCACCATACAACCATCTACCAGCAGAGGAAACACGCTATGCTCTTTTCACGGACGGTTCCTGTAGCATTGTAGGGATGAACCGTAAGTGGAAAGCAGCTGTATGGAGCCCCACATGACAGGTCGTGGATCGAGCCTACTCACTGAAATCAAGACTTTTCAGCTCGCCCTGGGCATTGCTAAGAGAGAGAAGTGGCTAAAGCTCTACCTTTATACTGACTTGTGGATGGTAGCCAATGCTCTGTGGGGATGGCTGGAAAGGTGAAAAAGGCCAACTGGCAGCGTAGGGGAAAACCAATCTGGGCTGCTGATGAGTGGAAAGACATTGCAACTCCGTTGGAGAAGCTACCTGTGAAAGTCCGCCATGTAGATGCCCATGTCCCCAAGAGTCAGGCTAATGAGCAACATTGAAACAATGAACAGGTAAATCAGGCAGCAAAAAAAGAGGTGTCCAAGATAGACCAAGATTGGCAACACAAGGGGGAGCTGTTCCTAGCTCGATGGGCCCACGATGCCTCAGGTCATCAGGGTAGAGATGCCACGAAGGCACGAGACTGAGGGGTGGATCTAACCATGGACAGTATTTCTCAGGTTATTCATGACTGTGAGACGTGTGCTGACATCAAACAGGCCCAGCGGGTGAAGCCCCTGTGGTATGGTGGGCAGTGGTCCAAGTACAAGTATGGGGAGGCCTGGCAGATTGACTACATCACACTGCCCCAGACACACCAAGGCAAGTGCTACGTGCTGACCATGGTGGAAGCCACCACTGGGTGGTTGGAAACCTGCCCTGTGCCTCATGCCACTGCCTGTAACACGATCCGGGGCCTTGAAAAGCAAGTCCTGTGGAGACATGGAACCCCTGAGAAAACTGAGTCACACAATGGGACCCATTTCAACAACAGCCTTATCAACCCCTGGGCCAAAAAACATGGTATTAAATGGATATATCATATCCCCTATCATACACCAGCTGCCGGGAAAGTTGAACGGTGCAATGGACTGCTTAGGACTACCCTGAAGGCACCTGGGGGGGGAACATTTAGAACTCGGGAAATGAACTTAGCAAAAGTCGCCTGGATGGTCAACACCTGAGGGTCCATCAATCGAGCTGGTCCTGCCCAGTCTGAACCCTTGCACACAGTGGATGGAGATAAAGTCCCTGTTGTACACATGAAAGGTATTTTAGGAAAGACTGTTTGGATTAATCCCACCTCAGGCAAAGACAAACCCATCTGTGGAATTGTTTTTGCTCGAGGACCTGGTTACACTTGGTGGGTAATGCAGAAAGATGGAGAAAGCCGCTGTGTACCACAGGGAAACCTAGTCTTAAATGAGCACAGTGTGTAAGGTTTATTGTGATGCAGATGGAAATAGAATAAGGGATGGATAATGTCCTAGATTGCAAGGCAATGTGTGTGTTCTATTTGCCATCTGTTAGAGGTGTGGCAGTTATCTTCTGTGAATTGGGCAGTTTTTCTTTATCTCTTCCACACCAGTCCTCCCTCTGGGAGGCATCTGGTGTTAATGGGCTAATGAATGTCACTGCATGACTGATAACAGTTACATCATCCCATTGTGAGATGCTCCGCCCAGAGGGAGGGGCCAAGCATTCCTACCTGGATAGAATCTGAGATTTTGGGACAACCGAATAGCCTTTCCACTGGATTCCCAGAGGAGGAGCAGCCTTTTCCACTGGATTCCCAGAGGAAGACCAGGCCCATCTATACCACCACTGGATCTTCAGAGGAAGACTACACCCTTCTACAGGATCACTGCTCCAACAGAACCACACCTGTCTGCAGGAAGACTGCAGGAGGACTGCAGCCACCATTTCAATTGCACTGCTACCAACACCCGGACCCACAGGGTGTCAGGTCATATTCTGACTCTGTCAGTGCTGTTTTGTATTACTGCATCGTTTCTTTTATTTTCTTCCCTAATTTTTATTTTCTTCCCTTATTCCTGCTCCCATATCTGTGCCTGAGAGCCCCCTCAATTTCAAAATTATAACAATTCGGAGGGAGGGGGTTTACATTTTCCATTTCAGGGGCGGCTCCTGCCTTCATTAGCAGACACCTGTCTTTTCAAACCAAGACAAGGGGAAAGGTTCAAAGCCTCAGTTATAATGCCAATAAAGTTTGAAGGAACAAATAAAATAGGAATTGGGGATGTTCTGTTAGTTCCAAATGCAGGGTGAAATTTATTAGGATGGAGTGCTCCCAGAGAAAGGGAAGATGGTAGTTAAGCTTCTCCAGTTAAGGGAAGGAAATGAGGAGAAAATTCATGAGATGATGTGGGCAAAACTAAAAAATGGATGTAAATTAAACATCAAACCTATAGTAATAAAAATAGTTAATGAAAACCATCCAGTTTGGGTATGGCAACATCCACTCTCCCTGGAGGGGAGACAAGGACTACGGCTGGTGATCCAGGACCTACTTGAGGACAGGCCCTTAAAGCCATGTATGTCCCCCCATAATACACCCATATTACCAGGAAAGAAGTCAGAAGGGACTTACAGGCTTGTCCAAGAGTTGAGAGAAGTGAACAAAAGAACAGTGAATCGGTACCCAGTGGTGCCTAATCCCTATAGACTACTGAGTAACATCCCAGTGGTCCAGTGTGATAGACCTAAAAGATGCTTTTTGGGTGTGCTCTCTGGCAGAGGAAAGTGGGTTATATTTGCCTTTGAATGGGAGAACCCTGATTCTGGGGGAAGCAACAGCTTCAGTGAACTGGGTTTCCCCAAGGGTTTTCCAAATCCCCAAACCTGTTTGGTCAAACCCTAGGAGGAGAAGTACTAAAAACACTTCTCCATTAAACCTGGGATAAAGCTCATCCAATATGTAAATTATTTGCTTCTCTCAGGACTGGAAGAAAAAGAAGTTTGGGAATCCACCATAGTGTTGTTAAATTTTCTGGGGAACTAAGTTTTTGGATCTCAAAATGGATTCTACAATTTGTAAAAATGGAAGTAAAGTACCTAGGACATGTGATTTGTCAAGGGAGCTGGCAGCTGACCCTGAGAGAATTATGGGGATAGTCTCACTCCCAGGGCCAAAAACTAAGAGGGAAGTCAGCAGGTTTTAGGCTTGTGGGGATATTGTAGGCTATGGATTGAAGGATACATGCAGGCCATCCAGATCTTGTATGAAAAGTTGGTTGAAGAAGAGATTAGGTGGGAAAAAGATGATGAACAAAAGTTTGAAGCTTTAAAGCAAAAATTAGTCAGTGCACTGGCACCGAGTCTTCCTGCCTTAGACAAACCCTTCTATCTGCTTGTGGATATAGAAAAAGGGGAAATGAGATTGACTCTCAAGCAGAGACTGAAAGAAAACCAGAAAAACACCAAGATGCCCAAAAAGTAGAGTCAAGCTTCCACCAACCAACTCGAGAACTGTCTTCCTGTTTTAATGGGTGAGAATTACCAGCATCTGTTGAGGAGAAGTACACAAGGGACTGTAAAGGTAATGGGACAGCTTCATCAAGAAAATAAGACAAAGGGAGGAGAGCAAGACCGGGTTGGCCGCTTTGCTCACTACCAAGAAGGCTCCATAGCCCTGCTGCGGGCAGCAACCCCGTAGGCATGGTAAGGTAGGGACAAAAGGCCAGACCAGACCTCTGTCATTCCTCTCCTCAGTTGTCTTTTAATACAACAGGGACTGGAGGGCAGGGCCGAGCTGGCCTCTGTACTCACCCCTAAGATACACTGACTATGGGTAGCAGCCACACAGGCATGGTAGATGGGAGTCAAAGCCATACTGGACCTCTGTGATGCCCTTTTGTCCATTCCAAATAAGTGTGTCCAAGGAAAACCTGAGACTTTTTCTCCTCTTCCCGCTGTCCTCGCCCACATCAACAGATGCTGGTATGACTCATTCAAGAGAGAGAGGAAATTTTTTACTTAACTGTTTGAGCCAAATGACTAATAGAAAAAGAAAAGGGGGGTTTGTTATAGATGAGTAATGCTATGGTTGACTCTCACAATCAAGGGGTGAATATTAAATATATGTTAAGAGAAGTTTTGTGGATGTATAATTATCTTTCCCCTCCCCCTTGCCTTGTTATCATGGGATGGCCTCAGTAGTTGGGGCATTTGGGAGGGTCAGCTTGTTACTATGGCAGCACCTGACCTCCAATCAAGGTGTAATAAAGTGATCTGCACCACTGGACAGGAGTCGATTGACAAAGCTTTGGGAGGGGCTGGAAGTATAAAAGACAGAACATCCATTTAGTAAATAAGGACACGGTGACTGAATCCTTTGCTCCCAGTGCTGTGTCCTTCTCTTTATTCAGTCTTCTGTTGTGTTTTGATAAGATCTTAATAATTTAAATTTTTGAAAGTGATAATGGTTTCTCACATGAAGTTGGGGAATGTGAGGGAAGGTTGTCCACGCTGAGTCAGCTCTCAAGGTACAACTTCTCTGACCTGGCCAGACCTCCTTGGGAGTGGTCCAACATCAATATCAAACACAGAGTGCTGCAATCACCTCTTCCCTAAAGAGAACAGTAATAAAATACATTCTTTAAAATAGAATTAAATATTTCTTAGAAGCTCATTGAAATAGGAATCCATAACTGTAAAAGGAAAACTTCCTGCTGACATGAACTAGACCAGAGGGAAATCAAGGCAGAGCCATGGTTTGTCAGGACTTGCTTGATCCTAATGAGCTTCACTGTGCATTTGGAGCTGAGCCCTGCAACCTCAGGGCCTGAGAGGAGATTGCACAAACCTTTCCAGGAGCCAAAGGCAGAAGAAAACCCCAAAGCATCTCAAGGCATGAATGGGTCCCACTGAGGTCCATCCCAAAAGTGGCTCCTCATGGACTCCTTGGAGGAGAAAATTGGAGGCCAGGATGACACAAAAACTTCTCAGAGATTCAGTGTGGGAAGGAAATTCCAAAGTACCTTAAACACCTTGAGTGTCTCAAAGCATTAATGAGCCCCACTCAGTGTCAGTACAAAGCTCTCAAGGGACTCCTTAAAGCAGATAATTGGGGCCATGATTGCACAAACCTCTCACACAGTCTGTATCCAAAGGGAAACACCAAGTACCTTAAAAGAACTGAAGTACCTTGAAGCATTAATGAGCCCCACTGAGTGTTGTTACTGACAAAGCCTCTCCAGGGACTAATTACAGCAGGTAATTGGAGGCCATGATTGCTCACACCTCTCAGAGACTCCCAGGCAAAAGCCAAACCCAAAGTCCTTTGAAAACCCTGCAGTCCCTGGGAGCATTCAGGAGCCTTCAGGGCCATTGCTGAGCAAGGCTCCCCAGGGACTCCTTCCAGCAGATCCTTGAGGCTACTGGGATGTGGGCTAGGGGGGGATGCTGAGGGCAGGACAAGGGGCTGACAGTGCCCAGCCTGGCTGGGGCTGTGCCAGGAGGCCCCAGGGCCTCAGGACAAGGTGTCTCCTCCCAGCCCTTGGTGGCACAAACCCTGCTGTGCCCCAGGGCACCAAGATTGGCTTCTCTTTGTCCCCAGCTGTCATCAGTGCCTCCAGTTCTCTCCTCTGCCTGGGGCCTGGGGACACTTTCTCTGTTGTGTCCCTCAGTGGGACCCATTAAAAGTGAAAGAAACATTGGAGTTGGATTCTGACTTGGAGTTCTGGAGAGGTTTCTTCAGCTCCCTCTAAAGGACTGATGTTCAGGTCCTCAGCATAAAGCCCCAGAGGGTCATAAAGTCCTTGTGCTGTGTCTGTGCTGCTGAGCTGGGCTGGGCTCCTGGCACAGAGGCAGCTCCTGGTAACCAAGAAGAGCTTCAAAAGCACATTTCTCTTGATGAGCAGCTTTTCTCCCAGCCCAGCAGGGCAGGGGCACTGCCTGCAGCCACCCCGGGCACAGCACAGAGGCACAGAGAGCTTCAATCAGTCAGGGCTGGGAAGGTGCTGAGAAGTGCCTGGGGCACAATCACTGCCAGCCCTTGGCACAGGAACCTCTGGCTGCAGGACAATGCAGCTGCAGCTCCTGGAGCCATCTCCTAAAGCTGGAACATCCCAATGCCTGCAGACCCTGTGAGTACATTCTCTGATTCTCTCTTGTGCAGAGCAGCCAGGGGTGCCCAGGGCTGTCCTGCAGAGCAGGGTCCTGCAGCCCAGGGCACTGTGCTGGGGCAGGGACTCTGCTGCCTGCCAGGGACAGCTCTCAGCCGGCCCGGGAGCTGCTCCCAGCACTAGGGGACAAGATCTGGGGGGAAGGAGCCACCCTGAGCAGGGCAGGTGCTGCTGCTGAGAGGGGCTGGGTGGGGCAGGGCTGCTCCCAGCTCCAGACCAGCCTGGGCACAGCTCTGGAGGGCACTTCTCAAAGAAGGTAAACTGGGATTGCTGTAAGGATCAGGAGGTTTCCTGAGAGTGTTTTCAATTTCCTTCTTGGAGAAGGATGGGAATGTTGGGGTGGTGCCAAAACATTTTTGCTTTTTCTATATTTTTCATATATTCATGCCTCTGTAAAATACAATTATATAGTTGTAAATCTATAATCATTATTTTTTTCTATTAAACTCTTTTTTTTTACTCTTATTAAGCTGCTATTATATACTTCTATAACTAGAATCCTTAATTAACTCTGGTACATTTCCTAACCTTTCTCTTAGATTTTAGAACAACGGGCTGACTGTCTAAATACATTCCTGAAATACTGTCTTATTATCTGTGTTATTATCAAATAGCCTTATTATTAGGAAGAGAGCCTACAAGAAAATTTTGTTTTTTGACCAGAATGTGAGCAGTCACAACAAAAAGTAGAGGCAAAGAAGCCCTTGGACCTACTCCAATGAGTTGAGCCAGGGGTGCGTAACTGGGGCAACTGAATCTCCTATTGGATGTTCCTGTTAAATATCCTGATTTATCAACCCTAATAAATTGGTAAAACCAGGCCCCAGGTGTGCCCCATCCCCACTGGGACACCTGGAAGCTTCCAATAAATGTCTGGTTTTTACTTTATTGTTCTAACACGGTTGCAAGGGGTTTTTTCTCTTTTGATTATAGACCACAAGGGGATGAGAGAAGAAGAACAGGAATTGTAATCCCAGAATCACAGAACATTCTGAGTTAAAAGGGACAGAGATGATCATCCAAGGAATGTTTGAACATTTACAGAGACTCCAGAACTGTAACTTTGGGTGGTCAGTCTCTCTGCTGGGAGCCTCCCAAAGGTCCCTCAGCCACTCCTCAGCCCTGGACAGCAGCAGCATCACCTCTGCAGGGCCCAGCAGGGCTCTCCTGAGCTGCCCTTGCCCACCTGCACACAGAGCCTGCCCCAGCCAGGGCCCTGCACACAGGCAGGTTTCTGTAGGGCCAGGGCCAGGGCACACAGGGTGGGATGGGCTCTGTGAGCGCTGGCAGGGACAAGGCTCCTCTCAGGAGGGAATGTCCAGGCCCAGGGAGATGCTCAGGGAGGGAGAGGGGGCTGAGGAGAGCAGTGCTGGGGGCAGGAGGGCACTGCTGGTGTGTGGGAGGTGCCGGGCACAGCTGGGCACGGGAACACTGTCCTGAGTGCCCGGCTGTCTCTGCCCTGCCCTCTCAGGCACAGCACCACAACATCTTCTCTTGTTTCTGCACTGCCCTGATATTGTCACTGTTATCTGCTGCTCTCAGGGAGGCCCTGGAATTTGCAGCAGCTGGGTCAGGCACTGCCCCTGGCATTCCTGCCAGGCATGGGGGATCCATGGGAATGGGGTGTCCAAGCTTCCCTGGCACCTGTGGGGCTGAGGGCAAAGCAGTCTATGGGAAAGGGGAATGAGCTGAGCCCACTCCCTGAGATCCCATCATGGGCACAGCCAGGGATCCCCTTGCTGTTCCCTTCCATGCTCTGAGCTGCCCTCCTGGGTGCAAATCTGTGCCAGAGCCTCTGGGACTTCCCTGAATGTCCCACAGGGAAGGGCAGAGCTGCCACAGCTGAGGAAATGCTGCTGGGTTTGCCAAGGGAGCCATGAGTGTCCTTGGCACAAGGGGGTGCTGAGATCTTGCCCAGAGACCTTGAGAGAGAGTGAGATATTCAGGGATCCCTCTGCTCTGGGCAGGGTCTGGTTTATCCCAGGATGACCGCAGAGTGTGATTGTGCTCTGACTGCAGGCAAAGGTGCAAAGCCAGGGCAGCTGGGAACAAGCCCATCCAGCCCCTCACCTTCCCTGAGCCACAGAGAATTCTTTGGCTCTCACATCTCTCAGTGGCAAACTTGGAGTACAGCAGAAATGCTGGGGATTTCTGACCTCAAAAAGCCCCAGGAAAGATATATTGGTAGGAAAACAATTCCTAAAACCAACTCCTCCCTTTAGAAATGGGAGTGCAGATGCCACCAAGCCTGTCTGCATTAGGAGTGATTCCCCTGACAAATCCTGAATACCAGCCTTGTCCCTTTTCCACATGGCCACAAACCCAGGGCAGTGGGGCAGGGATGGCTCCTCAAGAGCCCCCACACACATACCTGGCTGCTCCTGGCACACTCAGCCAGAACAACTGGAGCTCAGGCAGGGACCTGGGTGAAGGTTTTCCCAGAGCAGGAACAAGGATGGGTGAGTCCCAGCAGGACAGTCTGCAGGGAATGGCCCAGGTTTGGCTCAAAGCAGCCTCTCCTGACTTGTCACTGTCCTTTCTCCATGATCAGGACCCCAAGTGCAGCCACAGCAAATGTCCAACAGCAGCTCCATCAGGCACTTCCTCCTGCTGGCCTTGGCAGACACGCGGCAGCTGCAGCTCCTGCACTTCTGCCTCTTGCTGGGCATCTCCCTGGCTGCCCTCCTGGGCAACGGCCTCATCATCAGCGCCGTAGCCTGCGGCCACCACCTGCACACGCCCATGTTCTTCTTCCTGCTCAACCTGGCCCTCACTGACCTGGGCTCCATCTGCACCACTGTCCCCAAAGCCATGCACAATTCCCTCTGGGACACCAGGACCATCTCCTACAAAGGATGTGCTGCACAGCTCTTTTTATTTATGTTCTTCATCTCAGCAGAGTTTTCCCTCCTGACCATCATGTGCTACGACCGCTACGTGTCCATCTGCAAACCCCTGCACCACGGGACCCTCCTGGGCAGCAGAGCTTGTGCCCACATGGCAGCAGCTGCCTGGGCCAGTGCCTTTCTCTATTCACTGCTGCACACGGCCAATACATTTTCCCTGCCCCTGTGCCATGGCAATGCCCTGGGCCAGTTCTTCTGTGAAGTGCCTGCAATCCTCAAGCTCTCCTGCTCCCAATCCAGCCTCAGGGAACTTGGGCTCATTGCAGTCAGTGCCTGTTTAGGACTTGGCTGTTTTGCGTTCATTGTTTTCTCCTATGTGCAGATCTTCAGGGCTGTGCTGATGATCCCCTCTGAGCAGGGACAGCACAAAGCCTTTTCCACCTGCCTCCCTCACCTGGCCGTGGTCTCTCTGTTCCTCAGCACTGGCACATTTACCTACCTGAAGCCCTCCTCCATGTCCTCTCCATCCCTGGATCTGGCCCTGTCAGTTCTGTACTCAGTGGTGCCTCCAGCCCTGAACCCCCTCATGTACAGCCTGAGGAACCAGGAGCTCAAGGCTGCAGTGTGGAGAATGATTTCTGGCTGCTTTCAGAAACATTAAACTGCTGGCCAATTTCTGCAAATCACTTGTAATAAAAGTAATCTTTCAAGCTTCTTGTAATTAGGTTGTGGTGGTATTTTTTCTTTGGTTTAGCTATTCATATGGTCCAAAAAAAAAATGTTACTCTTTGTGCCATTTCTCATTTTGTGTTACTCCACCTTCCCTGTGGCCACAGACTGTGTCAATAAGAGGCTGTGCTCTCGGTGGCTTTAATGGAACTAAAGGATCTCCCAGCAAAGTTTTCTGCAGAGATGCCCTTTTGTTCCCTTCTCTGGAGCTGCAGTAGCAATGTCTGTGTGCAGAGCTGGGGGCAGATCAGTGCTGGCCCAGCAGCTGTGCCCAGCAGCAGCAGCACTTGGTGTTGCCAGTGCTGCTCCCGTGGCCCTGCCCCGCAGCCCTGGTGGCCCTGGTGTTGCTGTAGGGCCTGAGTGCTCTCGGGGCCGGGCACAGCCCTGGGGGTGGCAGTGCCAGGGCTGCAGCAGGGACAGGCCATGGGCACTGCTGGGGCAGTGCTGACACCTCAGGCCAGGCCCTGGGGGCTCCAGGCTCCTTGCCCAGGCTCTCTCAAGAACACAGCCAGGCCAATGCTGAGCACAGAAAACCCCCGTGAGCAGCCCCAGGGTGGCCGTGGGCAGGCTGGGGGCAAACAGCATGGCTGGGGCTCTGCAAGGGCCCTGGGGGAGATGGGAAGGAGCAGCAGAGCAGGGGCTGATCCATCCCCAGTGCGCTGGACAGCCCAGGGCAGCGTCCCAGAGCGTCCTCATGGAGCTGCCAACAACATCCCCCCTCTGCAGCCCTGGCCTCTCCCCCAGCTCACACAGGTGCCCCATCCTTGCAGGCACAGACACGGCAGCACTGGCTCAGGAGCCCCTGTTTGCATTGCACAGAGCAGGGGGAGCACCCCCATGCTGTTGGTGTGGGGACATGAACCTGAGGGAGCACAAATGCCATCAGATCCTGGGGCCAGCAAGGGCTGGGAATGGCAGGGAAATGACTCAGCTTTGTCCTGGCTTCTGCACTCAGCCAGAAAGTTTGTTCCCATCAGCTGGGAGTTTCCTGTCCCACTGCAGACGCTGTTGCTCAGAGCCAGGGCTGCCTGGCAGCCACCCCCAAACTGCCCTGAGCATTTCCTTGGCTTCACCTTTGCTTTCCTTACTCTTCCTGCTACAAATTTCTTCTCACTGCCCACCCCTGTTCCCTCTCCTGCAAACAGCCCATCCCTGTTTGCCCTTCCCTCTCTGGCCCCACTCCCCATTACAGTTCCTGACTTGGCACCATGGGAACGTCCCTTGGGGAGCAGGATCATCCCACAAGTGCTGCAGGAATTGTCTGCAGGCTCCTGCAGTGCCTCCTGCTGCTCCCTTGCCAGAGGCACCACAGGCCAGGTGTCTGGCTCTGGGGCTCCCCGTTCTGGGCAATGAGGAGGAGCTGCAGAGGCTCTGCAGGACTGACAGGATGGGCTTTGGGCCTGGCAGGAGAAGCTGAGGGACCTGGGCTGCTGGAGCTTCTGAAGAGGAGGCCCAGGGCTCATCCTGCAACTGCTCCAAGGGTGATTTCAGAGAATCCCAGAATCAGCAAGGTTGGAACAGGCCATGGAGATCATCAGGCCTAAGCTGTGCCCTGACACCACCTTGTCTCCTCTGAGCCTCCGCTTCTCCAGGATAAACAACCCCAGCTCCCTCAGCCACTCTGAACAGGACTTGTGCTCCAGACCCCTCCCCAGCCTTGTTGCCCTTCTCTGGACACGCTCCAGCCTCTCCATGTCCTTCCTAAATTGGGGGGCCAGAACTGGACACAACACTCGAGGTGCTGCCCAAGCTGTGCCCAGCACAGGGGAAGAATCACTGCCCTGCTCCTGCTGGCCACACCATTCCTGATCCAGGCCAGGAGCCATTGGCCTTCTTGGCCACCTGGACACACTGCTGCCTCATGTCCAGCCTGCTGCCCATCAGTCCCTGCAGGTCCCTTTCTGCCTGGCTGCTGTCCAGCCACTCTGTCCCCAGCCTGTAGAGTGGGAGGGAGGAAGGGAGGAAGGAAGGAAGGAAAAGAGGAAGGGGTCCAGATCCAGTCCTTCCTGAAATGTGCTGTTTGCTGGCACTGCCAGTTCCCTGATCTGGATATTTCCCTATTCTGGCACAGCCCAATTGCAGCAATGTGCTGGCACAGGAATGAGAATTCCTGGTACTTGTACATACTATATAAACCTTCTTGTAAACCTCCTTCTAGACATACTATATAAACCTTCTGTCAAACCTTAAAAATTCTCTACAAATTCATGTCCAGCATTACTGGGTCTGGCCCCACCCAGATCTGGTGTTTGCTGGCACCGCCAGTGCTCAGATCCAGCAGTTTCCCAGTGGCAGCACAGCCCAAGTCCAGCAGGTTGCTGGCACAGAAAGCCAAAACCCGGCAATTTTCTGGTGTCGGCACTGGCACTGCCCAGATCTGCTGTTAGTTGGCACTGCCAGTACCCAGATCTGGCAATTTCCCAGTGCTGGAACAACCCAAATGCAGCAATTTTCTGGCAAAGAAAGCCAAAACCTTGCAGCTTCCTGGTGCAGCCACCAGCACGGCCCAGATCTGGTGTTGGCTGCCACTGCCTGTGCCCAGATCCGGACATTTCCTGGTTCCAGCACAGCCCAAGTGCAGCAAGTTTTTGGAAAAGAAAGATAAAACACAGCAATTTCCCGGTGCCAGGACTGCCACTGCCCAGATCTGGGGTTTCCCAGCACTGCCAGTGCCCAGATCCAGAGATTTCTGGGTGCCAGCACAGCCCAAGTGCAGCAATTTGCTGGCACAGAAAGCCAAAACCAAGCAAATACCTGGTACCCACACCAACCCGATCTCATGTTTGCTGACACTGCCAGTGTCCCAATCAGGAATATTTCAGATGCCTGTCCAGTGTAATTCCAGCAGTTTGCTGGCACAGAAAGGGAACATTTGGCAATTTCCCAGTGGGGGCACAATCCCTGCCCAGATCTGGTGTGCGTTGGCACTGCCAGTGCCCAGATCTGGCAATTTCCCAGTGCCAGCACAACCCAAATGCAGCAATTTTCTGGCAAAGAAAGCAAAAACCTGGCACACTGGTGTGTGTTTGGGCTGGTTTAAAAGAAGAAGGAGGCCTCAGCTTAAGGCTGTGGGAAAACCCTGTTTAGTTAGGCTGAGCAGGAGCTCCTGCCCATATTCCTCTTGTACAGTTATGCAGACTGTTACTAGAAAGTTCTGAGTTCTCTTTGCTACCATTGGTTACTTTTTACTGCAAAAATTATAATATTCTTAATCGTTCCTTCCTCTTGGATCCTTCCCTCAGATCCCACCTTAACCCCTCCCCATAAATAAATGTATAAATATCCCTGCTAGACCCTGGACCCAGGCTTTTTTCTGCTTCGCTCTCTGAACTGTGCACGCTGTCCTGTTTGTTGTGTTTGCCTTCATTAAAGTTCTGTTTCCAGACACCCAGACGAAAGCAGTCTCTCTCTGTAAAGTGGCCAGAGCTGGTTCTCAGGGCAACCACCGGTCAAGGGTCTGGACTGGTGTTTGCTGGCACCACCAGTGCCCAGATCTGGAAATTTCCCTGTTCCAGCACCGCCCATGTCCAGCAATTTGCTGGTACAGAAATCCAAAACCCGGCAACTTCCTGCTCCTGGCTCTGGGACCTCCCACATCTTGTGTTTGCTGCACCAGTACCCAGATTTGGAAATTTCCCAATGCCAGCAGAGCCCAAATCCAGCAGATTTCTGCCACTGGCAACAACACGACCCAGATCTGGTGTTTGCTGGCAGCGCCAGTGCCCAGATCTGAAAACTTCCTGGTGCTGGCACAGCCCAAGTCCAGTGATTTTCTGGCACAGAAAGACAAAATTTGGAAATTTCCAGGTTCTGGCTCCAGCAACATCAAGATCTGGTGCTGCACACACAGTGCAGTGTGGAAAGCCAAGAGAAGCGGCAGCTGGTGGCTGCAGAAGTTCAACCTTGTTCTCCACAAGAGGTTCTTGAAAAGAACAGACAGGAGAAGCTTCCTGGAAAACTGAAACAGCTTTCCAGAAGTGACATGAAAACAGAAGACACAATCCAGGACGTTTTCCTCTATTTATTTCTATGCTCCCCTTCTCCATGTTGCACTACTTCTCCATCCCAGTAATTGTAGATGCACCTCACCTACAAAATTGGCGACTTAGCAAGTTTTAGGCACTCTAAAATACCATGAGCCACACACAGTTTTCCTTGCCCTGTTTTTACTGGAAAGCAACACTGGAGATGGAAGTGCAGTGCTGGAGTCAGGTAAGAATCCTACACCAAGGGAAGGTGTCCCGACAGTGTTTGACCCTCAGCAAGGACAATGCCCAGCAGCAAGCGAGGGGATTGCTCTGCCAGCGTGCAGGAGTCAGGGCTCTGCATCTGGGCTCAACCCTGCAAAGTTCCCGTGTTCGGACAGACGAAGGGGCTGTCCCCGGGGCGCGCGGGGCTCGGCCGTGGGGCTCGTGGGGCGAGCGGGGAACGGACACGGGGACGAACGGCCCCGGGGCTTCAGTTGCAGCGGCGGCAGCGGCGGCAGCGGCGGCAGCGACAGCGGCGGCAGTAGCAGCGGCGGCAAAAAAACAGAGAAGCCTCTATACTCTTTTTTTCTTTTTCTTTCTCTCCCTTTCCCGCTGTCGGGCACTCTTCTCTCGGGGCCCGTTTCCCGGCGTTCCTCTCCTCTCCCCGCCTCCCTCTCTCCCCTTGCCTGGCCCGGCCATGCCCCCGGCCCGCCCCCGGCCCAGGGCGGGGCTGCGCCGTCCCCGTCCCCGTCCCCGTCCCCGTCCCCGGGCGTCCCGCCGCAGTCTCGCCTCCGCCCGGCTCTGGCCGTACTGGCGGTGCCGCTGCTGGGCGGGCATCAGTGCCTGGGGCTCGGGCGGCATCGCCGCCCTTTTTTTCCGCCTGGCCCGAGCCCGGCCCCGGCCCCAACGCCGGGCCCGACGCATGGTCCATCCCCGACCCCAGCCCCAGCTCCTCCCGGGGCCCGCGGAGGACACACGTGGCGCGGCCGCTCCCGCCGCCTCCGCTGCGGCTTCCCCGGCCCGAGCTCCGCCGCTCGGCAGCGCGGCCGCCGGCCCCGAGCCTCCCGTGTCGCGTTCCCAAGAGCGAACGCCCGGGGATGGCCGGCCCGGGGCGGGTGAGGGGCGCTCGGGGGCCGTAGCTGGCCCCGGGCCGAGCGCTGACAGCCGCGTCCCGCCCGCAGGGAAGGCGCAGGAGGCCCTGCAGGAGCGGTACCGGCTGGGTTCGCTGCTGGGGCGCGGCGGCTTCGGCAGCGTCTTCGCGGCCACGCGGCTCTCGGACGGCGCCCCGGTGAGCGGCGGGGCCGGCGGCGGGCACAGGAGGAGGGGGCGGAGGAGGAGGAGGATGGGGCTGTGCCTGGGCAGGGCGGGCGGCGAGCTCAGCCCGCTCTTCCCCTTGGCTTGCAGGTGGCCATCAAAAGGGTGCCACGGAACCGCGTCCGGCACTGGGGCGAGCTGGTGAGTGAGCGGGGCCAGCGGCAGAAGCCGGGGCTGCTGGGCGGGAATGAGCCGAGGCCCGGCAGGGTGGAAGCCGCCAGGACGGCTCGAGGCGGAGCGGGCGTGGGTCCAGCGCAGGGCGCAGAGCATCCCGGGCTGGGTGAGGGCTTCCCCAGGCCTGGCACGGCATCAGCCCCCACTGAGGGCATCGTGCTCCTCCCGCAGCCCGACGGCACCAGAGCACCGCTGGAGATCGTGCTGCTGGACAAGGTGTCCACCGGCTTCCCCGGTGTGGTGCAGCTGCTGGAGTGGCTCGAGTTCCCCAACAAAATTGTGATGGTGCTGGAGCGGCCAGAGCGGTGTCAGGACCTGCGGGATTTCATTCGGGCACGGCGGTTCCTGTCCGAGGAGGTGGCGCGGGAGCTGTTCCGCCAGGTGCTGGAGGCCGTGTGGCACTGCACCAGCTGCGGGGTCCTGCACCGCGACATCAAACCAGAGAACATCCTGGTTGACCTGGCCACCGGGCAGGCCAAACTGATTGACTTTGGCTGTGGCACCTACCTGCAAGACACAGGCTACACGCACTTTGCAGGTGAGCCTCCACAGGGGTGTGCTCCTGGTGCTGGCATCTCATGGCCCAGCATCTCCCAGGCCAAGCTGGCTGTGGCAGAGGGGATTCTCCCTTTTGCTGCCAGTCAGGGGACTGAGTCTTCAGCTGAGTTGCTTTGGAGGGGGGCTGGGTGGGGAGCCATCTTCCAGCCCTGCTGTCAGCCTTTGCCAGCCACTCTTCCCAGGATGGGGGCTGGGCTGGGGCAGCCAGCCTGACAAAAACCCCCGTGGGTGGGGGTAGCAGAGAGGGGTGGCCAGAACCTGTGCCCCAGCCAGTTTGTGGTGCAGGCGAGAGGAAGGGCTTGGACTGCTCCACTCGCCCTGTTTGCCTTGGCTTCATAATATTTTAGGAGCAATGCAAGCAGGGAGGATAAGGGAATGTTTTTTCCCCAGCACAGAGGGGATTTCCCTTTGCATGTCATGGTCAGGCCTAGCCAGGGCTGCCCTCTTCCAACACCAGTGGCTTCTTTTGCAACCCTGAGTTTGTGCACAAGTCCCAGGTGCTGGCGAGAGGGCAGTGGTCACCCTGTGTGCCACTGATGCAGCCCCTGCACACCCAGGGATGCTGGGGCCAGGCTGTGGGAGCAGCAGCATCCCCCTGCTGAACTCCATCTGTATTCCATAGGAACACCGTCATACAGCCCCCCGGAATGGAACCACTATGGCTGGTACCACGGCGAGGCAGCAACGATCTGGTCCCTGGGCATCCTGCTGCACCAGATGGTCTGCGGGGAGCACCCTTTCAGGAGGGGCTGGAACATCTGCTGGGGCCAGCTCTCACTGCCACAAGGGCTCTCTCAAGGTGGATCCTCTTCTCTGGGCATGGGGGGAATACCAGTGCTGGGAGCCAGCAGCGGGCTCGTGAGCATCCCACTCTGGCAGCTGCTGAGGAGGGGGCACATGTCCTGCTCTCCTCCAGAACAGGGAATTGATGGGAAAGTTGAGGCCCAGCTCTGAGCGTATCCAGAATGGCCTGGGCATGGGAATAGTGGGGCAAAGCAGACAGGAGCCTTCTCCAGCTGAGCGGCAGTTTCTGCTTTCTCTCCCCAGAGTGCAAAGATCTGATCAGGTGGTGTTTATCCGTGCACTTCTTGGACAGACCCACATTAGAAGATCTGTTCTGTGATCCTTGGGTGCAGGATATTCCTCTGCCATAGAAGAAGGGAGAGAGTCCCAGGCACACTTTGATCCCAGGCCCTGGTAAGTTCCAGCTCCACACACACCTTGGCAATCAGAAGCAAAGGAGCCCAGACCTTTTTGTGCTGCCTGTGTCACTGCCCAGGGGTCATGGGATGGGAACACGCAGCCCTTGTGCTGGAGCTGAGCTGCCCTGCCCAGCACAGGTGGCCGCCATCCAGGCTGGTTTTGCTTGTCCTGGTTCCCTGACAGCTGGGGCCCTGGGCAGAGCCCTGAGAGCCTGGTCTCACCGCAGGGAAGGAGAAGGAGCCCCTGGAGAAGCTGTACCAGGTGGGGATGTTGCTGCTGCTGGAGACAGCGAGGATGACTTCAAGGATGACAAGCTCTTCCTCAACCTGGCCACCGGTGGCTGAAGGTGATGGACTTTGATTCTGGCACTTTCTTCAAAGCCAAAGTCCACAGGGAATTTGCAGATGAGTCCAGAGCTGGGGAAATGCTCCCAGATTTGGGCATTGCCCAGCCTGGCAGGGAAGCAAAGGTTCCCCCTTTGCTGGGGCAGATGCAACTCATTCTTCAGTCGGCTGCCCAGCTGCTTTTTGGCAGGGCTGGGGGGATGGGCTGGGGTGGGTACAAAATGGGAGTGGGCTCCTGGCCCTGCCAACAGCCCCCAGTACCCACCGTGGCCTGGGCTGGGGCTGGGGCAGCCAGCCCGACACAAACCAACCCCATGGTGGGAGCAGAGGTGGGACTCCAGAAGCTGTGCTCAGCTGCTTTGCTGTGCAGGAAAGGAAGGGCTTGGGCTGCTCCACTGCCCTTGTTTGCTTTGGGATCCCTGTGATTTTGGGGGGCAGTGCAGGGGGGAAGAGAAAAAGTTTGGGCTTCCCTCACCCATGGCTGTGTTTTTCCCTAGCGTTGTAGGGGTTGGACCTTCCTCAGCCTTTGACAGAGATAAGAGTTTTTCCCTTTTTTCTTGTTTTTCCTTTTTGTCTCCAATCTCTTTTCAATAATGTGTTGTTTGTTTTTCCAGAGGAAGCATTCTGGGTGGTCCAGTCTGGATGGGAAGTGCTTGGGAGCAGCTGTGGCGTGGATGGGCCGTGCCCTTGGGGAAGGCTGAGGACATGGTTTGGGAGCAGCTTTTCTTCCAGCCGTGGATGGCGTGAGGTGGGTCCCTGTCTGCTTGGCAGGGTGGGATCAGAGCTTTTGGGAGATGGCAGCGAGCACAGGAGCATCCTGCTCTGGGCAGCTGCTGAGGGCTGGATGTGCCGTGGCTGGCTGCAGGCTGGGCACGTGTCCTGCCCTCCTGCTCTGCTCCCAAAGGCAGCAGGGATGGGCAGCTCTGGGCACAGCTCTGGGCACAGCCAGCATGGTCTGGGCACCGCAGGCCTTGGCACAAGGGGACAGGAGCCCTCAGCTGACGGGCAGTTTCTGCTTTCTCTCCTTGCAGCCGGGCTCTGCGGGTGCTGAGGCTGCTCTGGGCTCTGCCAGGGCTCTGCTGGGCTCAGCCCTGGGCCCAGCTGGGCTGGCTCTGCCCTCACATTGCTCTGACAGCTTTGCATCAGACGGGCCCGTTCTGAGCACAGCGCCTGAGCTTTCTGCTTTGGCAGGTGAGTGAGACTCTCCTGCAGGCCCAGAGATTGCAGCTGGGGACACGCATCCAATTGGCAAGGGCCCAGACTCTCCACAGTCCCATCTAAACTCCTGGATCTGCACAGGGTATTTTGTCTGTCCCATTCTTCCTTTTTTATTGGCTGGAATTGTGCAATTGCACTTTCTTCCTCCTCTAGAAGTGCCACGAGTGGGCCAAGGCTGGCAAGTGGGCCGTGTTCCTGAGGCAGTGCAGGCTGGAGCTGAGGGATGGAGAATTGCCCTTCTGCACTTCCCAACCAGAGCAAAAAGCCGTAAGTGGGACTTGGTGTCTTTAAGAATTTTCGGACAGTTTCAAAGGGAATGTGCAGCTCATTACCAGGCTGAGAAGGAAGGTCATCCTCTAAGGGATTTAGGGATTTACAGAGTTTCCTTTCCCAGTCTTGCTTGGTGCTGGAAGGGCACAAAACAATTTCCTCTTGCTTTGAGCACAATTTCAAATACCAGTGTTGGAAACAAAATCTTTTAAAAGGCTGCTGACGTCAGTAGGATGGATCCATGCCATCAGCCCATTTACAGTGTAAATAACTGAGTTCTCGTTTTTAACGATCATTTACCTCTTAATGCAAAGTTACACGAGTTTTTTCACTAACACTTGGTTTTTGCTTTTATCTTTCACATTATATATATTTTTTTCTTTTTTCTTTTTTTTCTCTTTCAAAAGAAAACATGTCCTACAAAAGGAATGTCCTTTGCTGCTGGTTCCCGTGTAGAGCAGCTCCCTTCCTGCTGGCTGAGCTGCTCAGGCAGAGCCTGGCAGCTCCTGGCCCTGCAGGGCTGAGGCTTTTCCCCATTGCTGGGCACAGACTGATGGAGCAGCACTGCTGAACACGGGCACACCCAGAGGGACCAGCAGCAGCTGCCTTTGGCCACCCAAGGCTCCAAGGGCCAAACTCTGAGCAGACAGGGCTGGAAGAGACTGGCAGGCTCCCTGCTGGCTGTGCTGCCCCACTTGTGCCCGGCCCAGCTTTGCTTGGGGCAGAGGGAGAACAAGGGGCAGCTCCCTGCCAGCCCCAGCCCAGGGACCCCTCCAGCCCCGGGGCTTGGGGCACTGTCAGCACCTGCTGCTCCAGCCAGGGCTTCTGCTGGCCCTGACAGCAACAGCCAAAGTGGGGCTGATCCTGAGGGAGCAGCAGCAGGGCCTGGATCTGATCCCTGACTCTGGGCCAGGGCTGCACAAATGACCCCACAGCAGCATCAGCAGCAGCAGCAGCAGCAGCAGCAGCAGCAGCAGCAGCAGCAGCAGCAGCAGCAGCAGCAGATGGAGCTGACTTTCAGCACAGCCCCTGCCCCTCTTCCCTCCCGTGTGCAGCGGTGTCACAGCAGCCTGAGGCACCTGGGAGCCCCCAGTGCCAGCAGGGACTTGAGATGGCAGCCCTGGGCTCCTGGAGATTGTGCAAGGAATGGAGCTGGGGACTCCCTGTCCATGGGGAGCTTCTAGATGGAAAAGGCTGCTGTGCCCAGGCAGCTCCAAGGGCACAGAAAGGAGGGTCTGGAGCACTGGATCTGTGCCAGTCCCACAGTCCTGGGCAGCAGCCAGCGAGCCCTGGGGGAACAGAGGGCACAGCAAGAGGGACAGAACCAAGCAAGGTCAGAGACTGGAGAGAGCCAGACCCGGGAGCAGGAACAGCTGCTCCATTGCACTCTTGGAGAAAGCTCTTGGCTGGTTCAGAGCGCTGAAAGGCGTGAAGGGCAGAGAGGAGGCCACAGCAAACAATGCTCCTGTTTCCACAGCCTCCCCTCTCTGTGTCCCAGAAGGAATTGGATGGACTGTGTTTGTCTCTCGGAGTTGTCTCGTTCAGCATGAGCAGCTCAGCACCAGGAGCTGAAGGAGCTGAAGCCTCAGGCCACAGGAGCTGGGCAAGAGGGAACTTTCTGAGCAAAGTCATGCTGCTAAAATAGACCCAGCTGAATGCAGTGGATATAACCATGGAATCCCAGAATCCTTTCAGTTGGAAAAGATCTCTGAGCTCACCAGTGCAGTCAGTCACCCAGCAGTGCCAAGCCCAGCACTAAACCACGTCCCTGAAGTGCCAAGGCCTGGACAACAGCCCTGAGGGAGGCCTGGACAGCAGGCCCTGAGCCAAAGGTGCCTCTGGATGAACCTTCCACCCAAAGGTTATCTTTGTATCTGCTCCCTAATGAAATATGCATGGTCATTAGCACTGTGATAGATGTAGGCACTCCTCAATGAAACATGCATTGACCTTTCTGTGTTTAGAAGCCAGACAAGGCCATGAAATCTGACATCTGGCCCTGTTTGGGGCTGAAGGATCAAAGTCACCTCCCCTGGTTCCTCCTGGGGCCCTGGCCAGGCTTTGGGAGGGAGCCAAGAGGAGCATGAAACCAGATGTTCCCCCACTGGAAGTGCTGTCAGTTTGTTCATCCAGCACTGTCAGAGCTGGGCCCTCTCCCAGCGGGGTTGGAGCCTCACCTGTGGCTGGAGGCACCTGCAGGAATTCCCAGTGCCCAGGAGTGGCTCTGCAGCCCTGGGCTGTGACAGCTTCCCCCAGCTGCTGTGTGGATCTGGGGGATGGAAAAGGCTGAGGGTAAATGCTGCTGGATCTTTGTTAATCACTGCAGGCAATCTTTGGTGGGGATGATTGGGTGCATTGCTGAGCTGCTCCTTTTGTGATTCTTTGCTGCTTTGAGCTGCAGGAAATGACACTGATTCCTTCAGCTGGAGTCTGTGTCCTTGGTGCTGACCCTGCCCACTGGTAAAACAGAACTGGCACAGTCTGGCCAGATGACAACAAAATGTCACTTGTTCAATGTAAATGTGAGGAATCAGTCCCATCAGAAATTCCCAGATGGGAAGCCCTTCCCTGGAGTTCCCTGGCTCTGGAGTGGGCTGAGGTTGGAGCACCATGTGAGCAGTGGGGCAGTTGGTGAAAAGAAACTGCACCCCTGGATGTCTTCAAATGCATTCAAAAATTGCATATGGAAAAGGAAAAGAACTTGTGGGTTTGGGCAGACAATGATGGATTTGTTAAGAGTACATTGCAAACAGCACCTTCAGAAGGAACAATTATTGCTGGAATGCTCCCACATGGAGCAAGAAAAGAAGGTTTTAATCTTGAGATCAAATGCATTTGTGCAAGTGAAATATTAATATAATAATTATTGATATATGTATTTATAGTATAATAGGACCTTTATATACATTTTTATATTTTTATATGTATGTCTATATCTATCTATATCTATACCAATATGTATATCTACATATAAAATAATAATGATGTGAAATAGTGTTGACATTACTAATTTGGTAGCTTTGGCTTCTCAGGGATGTAACACTAAATTCCCTACAGAACAGGACTGGCCAGGACCCTAATGTCAGTGGTCAACTTTGTGAGATTGTATTCAATGAAAAAAGGAGGAAGGGATGAAATTGGCTATTTTTACAGGGTTTGCTGACACTGTGATGCAGAGTGCTTTGTCTGTTCCTGTGAAAAATGCAGTGATTAAGCCTGCAGGGTTTTTCATGTAGCAGACCATCCACAAGCTGCAGGATTGGTTGAACGGGTGAAGGGGTTGTGAAAAGAGCAGTTGAAAGAATGAAGAGATGGGAACCTGTGCCCATGGAGAACCCATCTCCCAGATGTGCTCCATGCTCTTAACAATGGCCCACTGAGGAAATGGAAACCCCCTGGCTGTGCAGGGCTGCTCCCAATTTGCAAATACAGCCATGGGCAGTGAGACTTGGACTGCCTGGGAAATTGCTCTGGCTGGGATGGCCCCTGGCAGGGCCAGCCCAGAGGCTGCAGGGCTGGGCCTTCATGCACTGGAATTAATTGGGATAAATTCAAAGCAAATGAGAGCTATCAATACTGAAACAAGAATTGAGATTCCTCCAGGACACTTTGCTTTGGTCACTGCTCGCTTGGAGCTTGGCCTTGCAAAGTGTTCATGTCATGGCAGGAGGAATTGATGCAGACTATCAAGGAGAAATTGCAGTCATTCTGTTAAACAATAGTGAACAAGTTTGGATTATTCAACCCCATGACAGGGTAGCACAATTATTGAAATTGCAATTTTAAGAAAGGTTGTGAAAAAAGGAGCTCCACCTCCAATCACCACCATTTGTGGAGATAAAGGGTTTGGATCCAGCAGCCCTAATAATGGAGCCAGAGTGTGGGTGTGGAGGCCAAAAGGCCCTCCCAAGGCAGCTGAAGGAACAGCTCCTAGGAAAGACAACTCTGAGTCCTGAAACCTGGGCAGGAGCAATGGGAATGTGTCCCTGCAGCCAAGTGTTCTGTGTGAGACCCAGCAGATCTGACAGGATATTGTTTTACACATCCTGCCAGAGCAAATCTCCCTGTTTGCCCCAAGGGCCCCTTTGGAAAATGCTCTGATCCACGGGGCTCCATGTGCAGGCTGCTGTGACCCTGAGGGACTTCCAGAGGAATTCCATCCAGGAGCCTGGGTGCCCCTCAGGGACTGGGACCCGGCCCCTTCCAGCCAGAGGGGAAAGGGCCCCCCAAGCCTTGTTAGGCACAGACAACATGGAAAAGCTGAACAGCAAAGGGCCTTGGGGCATTATTCTGGAATTAAAAAGGCACCAGCTCCATGGACAACAGAATTATTGTTCCTAACTCGAATGAGACTGAGAAAAAAGAATGAAGAACTGTGTCACTAAAGTGCTGCTGATGTCTGTAAGTTGTACCTTGATGGTCAGCCAGAATCTTTGTCTGCCACAAACACCTCTAGTGTTTCACCAAGGGGTGAGTGATCAAAATGGAATGATTAGTTATGAAACTGTGAAGATCAGGGTAGCCAAAGCAGTGCATGTCACCAATTGCTGGGGATGTTCTCAGCTGGAGTTGGGAGGGATGGGGTTCCCTTGGAGGGCCCACCCTGTGGGGTGGCCAGAACTCTGTCCCTGGGCTCTGACTGTCACTGTCAGTGAAGGGACAGTGAAAGAAAACACAGGAATACAAGGATCACTTGGACAGGATTCCCTAAGATTTCCCTCCAGGAGAAACCCAACCCTGTTCTAGTTCTAGAGGCCCCAGTGTGAGAGGATTTCTGTGCTTTTCCATCCCTGCCAGTGTCAGTAGAACTCGGGGTGCTGGAGCTGCTCGGTGTCAGTGTCACACCACTCTTGGCTGCAGGGCCACCATTTCGGGTCCTTCAGCAACAACCACAAGGAAGAGTTGGGGCCCAGGGAACATTTTCCCCCCAAGGAGTGCCCTGGATTTCAGCAAGCAAAAGATTCTGGTTCATCCTGTGCCCCATGTGTGCTGCCCTGTCCTGTGGAGTTTCCATGAATAAGCTGAATGGATTATTAGCAGAAGTAGCATCTGATCCTGTTGAAATGTCCAATAGCACTTAATTGAAGTACAGGAGGAGATGTCTTTATGCCTGATATGGAAATCTAAACTGTGTTATTGAAAGAATTGTTATGAGGGTTGTAGTTCATTGTAGGTCTGAGGGCTGATCAAAGTACCAAGGCCTGAACAGGCCCTGAGGCAAAGTTCACCTCTAGATGAACCTTCAAACCAAATGTTAGATTTGTATCCACTCCTTAAGGAAGCATTATTACCAACATGATCTGTGTATGTGTTCCTTGATAAAACGTGGATTTATCTTTCTGTATTTAGAAACCAGAGCAGGCCCCACCTGGCCTTGTTTGGGGCTGAAGGATCAAAGCCAACTCCCCTGGTTCCTCCTTGAGCCCTGGCCAGGCTTTGGGAGAAAGCAATGAGGAGAATGAAACCAGATGTTCCCACAGTAGCAGTGATGTCAGCTTGTGTGTTTAACAGAGTAAAAGCTGTGCCCTCTCCCAGGGGGCTTGGAGCCTCCTTGGCTGCAGAGGTGGAGGCATCTGCAGGAATTCCCAGTGTCTGGGAGTGGCTCTGCAGTCCTTGGCTTCCCCAGCTGATGTGTGGATCTGGGTGATGGTAGAGCCTGAGGGGAACTGCTGGTGGATCTTTCTTTAATCACTGCAGGCAATCTTTGGTAGTAATGACTGGATGGATTGCTGAGCTTCTTTTGTAATTCTTTGCTAACGATGATGTGCTTTGCTGAGCTTATCCTTTTGTAATTCTTTGCAGCTGTGCATGATATAAATGACACAATTCCTTAAGTTGGTGTCTGTGTCTTTGGTAGTGACCCTGCCCACTGGTGAAACAGGGCCCCCTCTTGCCTAAGTGTTCCCTGGCAAGGCAAAATCCCTCCCTCCAAAATTCCCTCCCTCCTCCTTGTTCCCCCCCTTCATACTCTGAGCATGATGTCCTATGGTCTGGGGTATCCCCGGGCTCAGTTGGGGTCCCCTGTCCTGGCTGTGTCCCCTGCCCAGCTGCCCCGCAGCCCCAGCCCCTCCCCAGCGTGGCTGGACCAGGGGCAGGACAGGCCTTGGCTCTGCTGCAGCTCAGCAAGAACAAAACCATCTCTGCGTGCTCAGCCCTGTGCTCAGCACCCGGCCCAGCAGTGCCTCAGTGCCAGTGTCTGTGCCCTCAGTCCCTGCCAGGGCTTTCCATGGCAACTGCCAGCACAGGTGAGCCAGGTGTCACCCCCAGGGACGGTTGCCATGGAAACAGTGCCCAGCACTGCCCCTTTCTGTCTGGCTGACCTGGCCTTTGGCCCTGGCAGTGGTGTTGGCTGCTGGTTCCTGGTGCCTGAGCGGCCAGCGCGGCACAGGGCAGGTGGCCATGGCACAAGCCCCCAGCCAGGGATCCCCTCTGGCTCTGGGCAGTGACACCAGCCCTGAGCAAGGGGCCCAGGGCAGGTTTCCATGGCCACCAACCACCACAGTGGGTCTGGGCATTGGTTGCCATGGCACCAAACTAAGGAACGGGTCCCCGTGGCCGTTGCCGTGGCACCTGGTGGCACCAAGGAGTGTCACTGCAATTGTACCTGGAACAGCCCTGGCACCGCTTTGTCCTGAGGGCTGCCATGGCAGCCAAGGGCAGCAACAGCTCTGCAGGCACATGGCCATGGAACCTGGCTGCAGAAATGGCTCCTTGGGCTGGTTTCCAAGGAAACCTGAACTGATGGGGGTGTCCATGGCACCCAAACCCAGCAGTGGGGTCACTGCAGTGTCCATGGCAACAGTCCCTTGCAATGGCCCACTGCCTGTTGGGATGATGATCCACCCTCACAGCTGGCCCAGGGCAGGTCTGGAGTGCTCTTGGTGGCACCTTGGGCTTGGCACACACTTGAGGAGTGTGTCTGCTTGCAGTGGGGAAACTCAGGAGTTTCAGATTGCTTCAAAAACAAAGGAAGGAAAATTCCTCTTTGGCTGTGAGCAGCCAGTTCTCCAAGCAAAGCAGGTCCCAGGTGAGTGAGGAGAGACACGATGGGCTTGGGGAATGTGGACCAAGGTTGTCCACGCTGGCTCAGACCTCAAGGCACAGCTTCTCTGAGCAGGCCAGACCTCCTTAGGAGAGACCCTGCATCAATATCTGTCCCTGAGTGCTGCAATCACCTCTTGTGTAATAAGAACAGCCATAAAAGACACCCTTTAAAATAGGAATCCAATTTTTTCTTAGAAGCTCTTTGAACTATTTCTCCATAACTGTCAAAGGAAACCCTCCTCATGAGCTGCACTGGAGCAGAGGGAAATCAAGGCAGAGCCCTGGTTTGTCAGGACTTGTTTGATCCTAATGATCTCTGTGGTGCATTTGCAGCTGAGCCCTTGAACCTCAGGGCCTGAGAGGAGATTGCACAAACCTTTCCAGGAGTCCAAGTCAGAGGAAACACCCAAAGGGACTCAAGGCATGAATGGTTCCCACTGAGGTCCCTCTCCAACACAGGCTCCTCATGGAGTCCTTGGAGGAGAGAATTGGTGGCCAGGACTGAACAAAAACCTCTCAGACACTCAGTGTGGAAAGGAAATTCCAAAGTACCTTAAACACCTTGAGTGTCTCAAAGCATTAATGAGCCCCACTGAGTGTCAGTACAAAGCTCTCCAGGGACTCATTAAAGCAGATAATTGGGGCCATGATTGCACAAACCTCTCACACAGTCTGTATCCAAAGGGAAACACCAAGTACCTTAAAAGAACTGAAGTACCTTGAAGCATTAATGAGCCCCACTGAGTGTTGTTACAGACAAAGCCTCCCAGGGACTAATTACAGCAGCTAATTGGAAGCCATGATTGCACAACCCTCTCAGAGACTCCAAGGCAAAAGCCAAACCCAAAGTCCTTTGAAAACCCTGCAGTCCCTGGGAGCATTCAGGAGCCCCCAGGGCCATTGCTGAGCAAGGCTCCCCAGGGACTCCTTCCAGCAGATCCTTGAGGCCACTGGGATGTGGGCTAGGGGGGGATGCTGAGGGCAGGACAAGGGGCTGACAGTGCCCAGCCTGGCTGGGGCTGTGCCAGGAGGCCCCAGTGCCTCAGGACAAGGTGTCTTCTCCCAGCCCTTGGTGGCACAGACCCTGCTGTGCCCCAGGGCACCAAGACTTGGCTTCTCTTTGTCCCCAGCTGCCATCAGTGCCTCCAGTTCTCTGCTCTGGCTGGGGCCTGGGGACACTTTCTCAGTCGTGTCCCTCAGTGGGACCCATTAAAAGTTCAAGAAACTTTGGAGTTGGATTCTGACTTGGAGTTCTGGAGAGGTTTCTTCAGCTCCCTCTCAAGGACTGATGTTCAGGGCCTGAGCACAAAGCCCCAGAGGGTGATTAAAGTCCTTGTGCTGTGTCTGTGCTGCTGAGCTGGGCTGGGCTCCTGGCACAGAGGCAGCTCCTGGCAAGGGCAGCGCTGCAGAGAGACAGCTCTGGGCAGGAGCAGCTCCTGGGCACAGCCCAGCAGGGCTGGGGCACTGCCAGGGCACCTCAGGGACACGAGCTGGGCACAGACAGAGCTCACAGGGGCTCAGCACTGGCAGGGGCTGTGGGATGTCCCCGAGGGGGCTGTGTCACAGCAGCACCTCTGTGGCTCTGTCATAGAGGCACAGAGCAGCTGTGATGTCAGCAAGGGCCTGTGTGACATCACAGAGTGGGCTGTGGGACATCACTGAGGTGGTTGTGACATCACAGATCTAGCTGTGACATCATCAAAGGTGGTTCTGTGACATCAGAATGTGGGTTGTGACATAGAGTATGATATCACAGAGCAGCTGTGTGATGTCAGAGAAGGCTGTGACATCGCAGACAAGGCTGTGACATCACAGGGTGACTGTGACATCACAAAGCTGCTCTGTGACATCACGTAGGAGCTGAATGACATCACATGGAGGCTGTGTGTCATAACAGAGGGGCTGTGTGACATCACAGATGGCTGTGTGACATCACCGGTGCTGTGATGTCACAGGGGCTCTGTGACATCAAAGGAGCTGTATGATATCAAAGGTGCTGTGTGACATCACAGATGGATGTGTGACATCACAGGTGGCTGTGTGATATCACAGATGGATGTGTGACATCACAGGGGTTGTGTGACATCACAGGGGGCTCTGTGACATCACAGGTGCTGTGTGACATCACAGATGGATGTGTGACATCATAGGGGGTGTGACGTCACAGGGGCTCTGACATCACAGGAGGCTCTGTGACATCACAAGGGCTGTGTGACATCACAGATGGATGTGTGACATCATAGGGGGCTCTGTGAAATCACAGGGGGCTCTGTGACATCACAGCGGGCTGTGTGACGTCACAGGGGCTGTGTGACATCACAGATGGCTGTGTGATATCACGGGGGTTGTGTGACATCACAGGGGGCTCTTTGAAATCACAGGGGGCTCTGTGACATCACAGTGGCTGTGTGACATCACAGATGGATGTGTGACATCACAGATTGCTGTGTGAAATCACAGGTGCTGTGCGACATCACAGATGGATGTGTGACATCATGGGGTTGTGACATCACAGGGGGCTCTGTGACATCACAGAGGGCTGTGTGACGTCACAGGGGCTGTGTGACATCACAGGTGCTCTGTGACATCACAGATGGATGTGTGACATCACGGGGGTTGTGTGACATCACAGGGGGCTCTGTGACATCACAGGGGCTGTGTGACATCACACGGGTTGTGTGACATCACAGATGGATGTGTGACATCACAGGGGGCTCTGTGACATCACAGGGGGCTGTGTGACATCACAGGTGCTGTGTGAGGTCACTGGGGAGGTCACTCTGCCCTGTCCCCCCTCACAGCCCCCCCAGAGCAGTCCAACCCTGCTCGTGCCCAGCAGGGTCCCCTGTCCCCCCGGGTCCCCCCGCCCCCGGCCCCGCAGCCTCCCCCAGAGGATGTTCCACGAGATCGACCCCAGAGCCTGACACGGGGACGGGGGGCCGGGGCCATGGGGGTGGGACAGGGGGACAGGGACCCCCCGGCAGCATCCCCGTGTCCCCCAGGGCCAGAGCCTGGGCCAGGGCTCCTTCACCCTGTTATAGATACATATTATAATATTGGCTTTTTGCAAATATTAAAATGGATTTTATATGTGTGAAGTTAAAGTAACTTTGTTCTAAAGATATAGTTTTTATTTCTGTTGTTAATTGAGCTTAGACATTGTAGTGAAATAGCTGAGAGAAGCATGCTTGTGTTAAATGCCTGCTGGGATGGGATAACATCCAATGCACACAGGATGAGGACACCTGCACAGATCTGCCAACTATCAGCACTCCCTGTCTGAAGGCAGAGTGGACCAAGGCCCAAAAACTGGAGGTGATAAAGAGAAGGAGCCAAAACCACAGCCAAGAAACACACATGCTCTGAAAAGGCAGACCCAAGGAGGGGCCATGTAGAACAGTTCCTGGAATATGTGAAGTAGTTTATGGATATGCATGAGGGTCTATGAATATGCAACAGGCTGGTGTAAGGGAAAAGGTATTCCAGGGGGATCCCCGAAGGGAACAGGGTGCTCCTGGCTGAGTGCCAAGATGCACCCAGCCATAATAACCTTTGCTCCATGGTCCTGGTCTCCCACTGTCCTTTGTTAAACTTTTTACATTTTCACAGGAGGGTGAACGTGTTTTTCACAAATGGAATCTCAAGGAAACAAGGGTCAGTTGTTAACCCAAGGCTCTGCTTTGACCAAGTGGGGCCTCATGGACACAGGTGCCACTGGGACATTGCCAGGTCTGGTGGGAACAAGGCTCCATTATTGCACAGCAAGGCCTCAGGTCACCTGGGAGAGCTCTGTGACAATGACATCTTGGGGAACCAAGTGTCAGCTGCAAACACAACGGGGCCTCGTGCAAGCCAGGTGCCACTTGGGAATTGCCAGGGCAGGTGGAACTCAGTGTCCATGGTGACACAGCACAGCCTCATGGAACTCAGCAGAGCACTGGGACAACCTGGAATCTGATGGAGCCAAGGCTCTACTTTGGCAAAGTGGGGCCCACAGGACACAGGTGCCACCGGGACATTGCCAGCTCTTGTGGAACCCAGTGTCCACTGGGACACAGCAGAACCCCATGGAAACATGGGGACCACTGGGACACAGTGGAATCTCATGGCAGCAAGTGTCAGCTGTGAACGCAGCGTGGCCTCCCAGAACCCAGGGGCAACAGGGACCCTGCTGTGGCTCGTGGGAGCAAGGGGCCATTGTGACACAGGGGGGCCTCCTGGAACCCAGGAGAACATGGTGGGCCCCTGGATTCTCATAGGAGCATGGCCCCATTGTGACAAAGGGCGGTGTCACAATGGTCTCCTGGGTTCCATGAGTCCTCGCTGTGTTTAGAATTGACACTGGGTTCCCCAAGATTCCATGGCATCCCTCTGCTCTCCTGTGATTTGAGGCTGTGCTGTGTCACCATGGACACTTGCTTCCTCCAAGGCTGGAGATGTCCCAGTGGCACTGGGCTTCCATGAGGCCGTGCTTTGTCACAATGGAGCCTTGGTTCCATGAGATTCCATTGTCCCACAGTGGTCTCCTGGGTGCCATGGGGCCTGCCTTTGTCCCAGTGGAACCTTGCTTGCAGGAGCCTTGGCAATGTCCCAGTGGCACAGGGGTTCCATGAGACCCTGCCGTGTCCCAAGGGGCCCTTGGCTCCATCAGGTTCCATTGTGTCACAGAGCTCTCCTGGGTCCCATGAGGCCTTGGTCTGCCACAGGGGTGTCTTGTTCCTCCTGGGCCTGACAATGTCCCAGTGGCACCTGTGTCCCATGAGGCCCCACTTGATCAAAGCAGAGCCTTGCTTGAGATTGCCCTGTGTCACAATGTTCTGCTTGGTTTCATGAGAACCTGATGTGTTGGCAATTGATCCTTGGATCCATGAGATTCCCTTCTATCACGGGGTGTCCTTGGTTCCATGAGGCCCAGCTTTGTCACAACTGGACCTTGGTTCCATGAGATTCCATTGTATCCCAGCAGTGTCCTTGGTTCCATGAGGCCCTGCTGGGTCCCAGTGGAGCCTTTGTGCCATTCATTCCATGGTGCCACAATGGTCTCCAGCATTCCATGGGGCCACGCAGCAAAAGAGGGGGCCCTTGGTTCCATGAGTTTCCATTCCATCAGGATGATCTCTTGCATTCCATGAGGCCCTGCTCTGTCACAGTGGAGCCTTTGTTCCCTGTGTTCCCACTGGGACACAATGGTCTCCAGCGCTCCATGAGGCTGAGCCATGAAACTCGGGACACTTGGTTCCATGAGATTCCACGGGGTCACAATTACACAATACCACCCAAACCCAAGGAGGAGGAGGAGGAAGAGGAGGGCAGATGAGGACAAGGATGAGGACAAGGAGGATGAGGAGGAGAAGGAGCAGGATGAGGAGGATGAGGATGAGGACATGATGATGACCAGGAGGATGAGGAGAAGGAGAAGGAGAAAGATAAGGAGAAGGAGAAGGCAAAGAAGAAGAAGAAGAAGAAGAAGAAGAAGAAGAAGAAGAAGAAGAAGAAGAAGAAGGCAAAGAAGAAGAAGAAGAAGAAGAAGAAGAAGAAGAAGGCGAAGAAGAAGGCGAAGAAGAAGGCGAAGAAGAAGAAGAAGAAGAAGAAGGCAAAGAAGAAGGCGAAGAAGAAGAAGAAGAAGAAGAAGAAGAAGAAGAAGAAGAAGAAGAAGAAGAAGAAGAAGAAGAAAAGAAGAAGAAGAAGAAGAAGAAGAAAAGAAAAGAAGAAGAAGAAGAAGAAGAAGAAGAAGAATCAGCCTCCACCCTAAAACCCCTCCATCTTCCTTTATATATATTACTATATTCTAAACCCTTAAACTCTAAGTTTTCCACCATGTGATATTACACCCTTCTATTCAAACTTCACACCTGTAATCCCAGTTCTATCATTCCATTTTGGAAGCCTTCTCCAGAGTCCCACGTCAAATGCAGCGCTCACTTCAGGGTCAGTGTCTGTCAGCAGAGAGTCTAAAATTCTCAGCAGCCAGGGTTCCAACAGGTAACAATGTTCTCCTGTGTTCCATTAGGTTCCAATAGGCCTGGCTCTGTCACCATGGACACCTGGTTCCATGAGATTCCTTCGGGTAACAATGTTCTCCAGTGTTCCATCAGGCCTGGCTCTGTCACCATGGACACCTGGTTCCATGGGCAGTGGCCGTGTCCCAGTGGCACCTGTGTTCCATGGCACCCCGCTGTCTGACAAGGGACAGTTTGTTCCAGGACATTCCATGGAGTCACAGCGGTCACTTGGGTTCCCTGCAGGTGCCTGGGGAGCGGGAGCTCAGCCCAAATATCCTGGGGGTCCCTGGGCTGGTGTTTTTGGGGGGAATCTTTGGATCTTGCAGGGCTCCAAAGCTGAGCCACGGACGCCCCTTGGGACAGAGTGGAGCATCATGGAAGCCAGGAGACCCTCATGGAAACCAGGAGACCCTCATGGAGCCAGAAGACCCTCATGGAGCCAGGAGACCCTCATGGAGCCAGGAGACCCTCATGGAGCCAAGGCTGCAGCAGGACACAGAGGGACCTCATGGAAGCCAGGAGAGCGCTGTGAGGCTGTGGAACAATGCAGCACCGAGGTTCCACTGGGACTTGACAGAAGCTCCTGGAGACAAGGAAGCGCTGGGAGCCTCCGGAATCAGCGTCTGCAGGAGGATTTTCTGCTCCCTCCTGGGATGCTGGGGGACAAAAAAGCCTGAGGCAGCCTCCCAAGTGCCCGGCTGTGTCACCAGCGGGGGCCACATCTGGGGGGAAGCCCTGTCAGCCCCGGCCCTGCTGCTCCTCCTGGCTGGGCGTGGAGCTGCTGGGAGCCCGGGCTGGGGGGAATCCTCAGGGCTGTGCAGGGAAAGGTTCACCAGGAGCAGCACTGGAGCGAGATGTGCAGGCAAAGCCAGCGAGACAGCAGAGAAAGCCAGAGAGCAGAGCAAGGGACACAACAAACGCACCAAGAGCAGGAGAGCAAGTTTTAACAGAACTTGCAAAGGGCAAAATCAGCTAAAACCAGGTTAGACTGAAGAACAAGGAGCACCAGGCATGGGCTGATGATCCAGGGAAAAAGTTCCAACGTGAGGAGGACTACAGAAGCCTTCATCAAAAGACCACCAGAAGACTTCCGAGCACCACAGGAGGAGCTGACGCAGGCGCTGAAGCCACACACGGCTGTGAAACCGTGACACAGCTTTATGCAAATGTGAGTATGCTAATGAGGTGTTGTAATTGGGACTTTTAAAATGTAACTGAAGGCTAAAGGAAATCGAGAGGGTTTTTGCCAGAGAGATCCCCCTTGCTCCCCGTGGTGGATAAAGAAATCCCTGCTCTGTCTGACTGCAGAGTTTGATTTTCTGGCCCAGTTTGTCCCACTCCACCTTTCCCTCCCCTCTCCTCCCCTCTCCCAGCATTCCCCCAGTCCACAGCTCCCTCCCAGCTCAATTTGGGGATCCCATCCCTCTCTTTCCCCCCGCCCTCCCGCCCCTTCCCCATCGTTCCCCCAATCCCCTCCCCCGTGCTTGGTTTTGGGGGTTCCAGGCCCCTCCTGCTCCCTTTGGGGGTCCCGACCCTCCTTTGGATGAATTCGGGGCCCCCGCCCCCTCTCTCACAGCGTTCCCAGCACCCCCAGTGCCACCAGTACGGCCCCAGCTGCCCCCGCACGCCCCATCCCCATCCCCGGGGTCCCCTCCCCCCTCCCCAAATTCCGCTCCTGGACACTGATGAGTCATCAGCGCCCCGCGCTCTGATTGGCCAGGATCTGTTTTGGGGTGGGGACGGGAGGAACTGGGCACCCCCAGGAGCCCCTCGGGTTTGGGGCTTTCGATCCCCCCTCGGCCCTCGGGGCGGCCCTGGGGCCACCCCAACACCCCCAAAATGGGGAGGGTCCCCGGGGCCCTTTGGAACCCCCGGGAATGGGCTGGAAGCGGCAGGAGCCGCCCCAAAAAGGGATTGAAGGGTCCGGGCCGGGAATGGGGGAAGCTCTGGGGATGGCTCCGGTCCGGATTGGGGCGGGCTGGGATTGAGGGAGGGTCCGTTCAGCGGCTGGGGAGGGGCTGGGACTGGGGGAGGGGCTGGGACTGGGGAGGGGTCCGGGATTGTGGGGTTGGGTCCATTCCGGGACTGGGGCGGGGTCTCTCCCTGGGATTGGGGTCCGGGATTGGGTCAGGGTCTCTCCCCTTGCCGATCTCGTTCCCAATCCTGATCCCGCCGCTGTTCCCAGGGAATGGCTCCGATCTCAACCCAAACCCAGGGGGTCAAACATTGGGGTCAAACACCCCAAATCCTGGGGTCAATCGTCCCCGACCCCAAATCCTGGGGGGTCAAACACCCCCAAACCCAAACTCTGGGATCTCAACTTCCCCCCCCAGCCCGAACCCCAATTTTTAGGATCAAATCCCCAAATCCCAGATCCTGGGGTATCAAACACTCCCCAGTTCCCAAACGTTGGGGTAAAATCTCCCTGACCCCAAATCCTGGGGTTTGAAACATTTGGGGTGTCCAACAGCACCTGTTTCCAAAGTCTGGGATCAAAAACCCCCCAATCTAAAATCCTGAGGTGTCAAACAGCCCCAACCCCCAAAGTCTGGGGTTAAAGCCCCCAATCCCCAACTCCTGGGGTTTGAAATATCTGGGGTGTCCAACCCTCCTCATCCTCAGAGTTTGGGGTCAAACCCCCCAATCCTCAAACTTTGGCATCAAAGTCGCCCGATTCCAAACTCTGGGGTGTCAAACCCCCCTGATCCCCCAAACTTTGGGGTTAAATTCCCCCAAATCCTGGGGTCAAACCCCCAATCCTCCCCAACTTTGGGGTTAAATCCCCCCAAATATTGGGTTCAACCCCCCTAGCTCCTAAACTTTGGGGTCAAAACCCCCTGACCCCAAATCCTGGGGTTTGAAACATCTGGGATGTCCAACTGCCTTGATCCCAAAGTTTGGGGGTCAAATCCCCTGATCCCCAAATCCTGGGGACAAAAAACCCCAAATCCCAAAACTCTGTGGTGTCAAACATCCCCAATTCCCAAAGTGTGTGGTCAAAAATTCCTGACCCTGAGGTGTCAACCCCCCTCAAACCCCAAATCTTAGGATCACACCCTCCCAGTCCTCAAAGTTTGGGGTCAAAACCCAAAACCCCCTGACCCCAAACCCTGGGGTGTCAAACACACCCAAATCCCCGATTCTGGGGTCAAACTCCCCCAAACCCCAAATTTTAGTTTCACACCCCCCTCCCCCCATCCCCAAAATTTGGGATTTATTTGGGGTTATTTGGGGCAGCTCCAGGTGCAATGTCTGCAGAGAGACCCTGGGTACAATGATGGGAAAAACCCCAAAAAACCCTCAGGAACCCCAAAACCCCTGGGGGCAGGGAAAGGGGATTTGGGGTGGGGATCTGGGGTGGCAGAAGGGGATTTGGGGTGAAAGGAGAAGGATTTGGAGTGAGGAGATTTGGGGAGGAAAAAGAAGGATTTAGGATGGAAAAAGGAGGTGTTGGGGTGAAAGAAGGAGCATTTGGGGTGGGAAAAAGGGATCTGGAGTGGGAAAAGTGGGTTTGGGGTGAAAGGAGAAGGATTTGGGATGTACAAAGAAGGATTTGGGGTGGGAAAAGGGGATTTGGGCGGGAAAAGGGGATTTTGGGGTAGAAAAGGGGGATTTAGGGTGGGGTGGAAAAAGGAGGATTGGGGTCAGAACTGGGGGATTCAGGATGGAGAAAGATTTTGGGTGGGAAAAGGGGATTTGCAGTTGAAAAAAGGAGATTTGGGATGGGGAAAGAGGATTATGATGAGGAAAGGGTATTTGGGGTTAAAAAGGAGATTTGGGGTGGGGAAAGGGGGTTTGGAGTGGGAAAGGACATTTGGGATGCACAATGAAGGATTTGGGGTGGAAAAACGGGATTTGGGGTGGGAAATTGAGGTGTAAAAGGGAGATTTTGGGATGGGAATAGGGATTTGGGGACACAGAAAGGATTTGGGGTGGAAAAAGGAGAACTTGTGGTGGGAAAAGGAAATTTGGGGTGGGAAAAGAAGGATTTAGGGTAAAAAAATGAGATTTGGGATGAAAATAAATTTTGGGGTTGAAAAAAGGAGGATTTGGGGGGAATAAAAGAGGATTTGGGTTAAAAAAAGGAGGTTTTTGGCTAAGCTGAACACACCTGGGGGAGTAGGGGTGTGTGGGGGGGTTTGGAGCAGGGTCAGGACCATTTTTGGGGCAGTTTTCTGGGATTTTGGAGTATTTCTATGAGATTTAGTGGCAGTTCTATGGGATGTGGGAGAAGTTTTATGGGATTTAGGGTGTTTTGGGATGAATTTGAGGGATTTTGGGGTGTTTCTATTGGATTTGAGAGCACTTTTATGGGATTTTGGGGTGGTTTTGAGGGATTTAATTGGATTTCTATGGGATTTTGGGGTGGTCTGGAGAGACTTTAGGGTCTTTTTATGGGATTTTGGGGCAGCTTGAAGGCATTTTAGGTGTTTTGGGGGAGTTTTAGGGTATTCAGGGGCAGTTTTGAATGATATTTGGGAGGTTTGGAGGGATTTCAGGGCATTTCTATGGGATTTTGGGGTGGTTTTGAGGGATCTGGGGGTTTTGGGGCAGTTTTTGGATCTTTAGGGGCGGGTTTGAGGCAGTTTTTCAGGATTTGGGGGGATTTCAGACCTGTTTTTTTGGGTTTGGGGCTGTTTAGGTGGGGTTTGGGGTGTTCTGGGTCACTTTTTGGCGCAGGAGATCTTCCTGGCGCTGCTCTGGGTGATGCTGGAGCCCTGCAGGGCCTCGCGGGCGGCGCCCGCCTGCACCTCGGTGTCCAACTGCACCCAGGCGATGTCGCGGCGCCCGGGCACCAGGGCAGCTCCTGGAACCCCGGGAACCTGGGATGGGAACGGGGCCGGGAGAGCCCCAGACAGCCGGGAACGTTCCCCAGACACCTGGGAATGTTCCCCAGATACCCAGGAATGTTCTTCCAGAAACCCAGGAATGTTACCCCAAAAAATACAGAAATGTTCTCCCCCCAAATTCAGAAATGTTCCCTGCTGAATAACAGTTTTCCAAAAAATATCCAGAAATGTTCTCAAAAAGAAATCCTGAAACATTCCCCCAAAAAGTCAGAAATGTTCCCCAAAGAAATCCAGAAATGCTCATCCAAAAAATCCTGGAACATTCCCAAAAAATGAGGAACTTTCCCCAGACAATTCAAAACCATTCCTCCTCAAAAATTCCAAAATCAACCCTGTTCTCCATGCAGAAACATCCCCACAACGTGCAGAAACATTTCCAAAAATCCAGAATTTTCTGCCTCAAAAATGCAAAAACATTCCTCCAAAAACCCCAAAATTCCCCCTCAAAAAATATTCCAGAAATTCCCCCAAAAAATCCAGAAGGCAAAAAAATTCAGACATTGCCCGCTAAAAAAAACCGCAGAAATTTCCCACCAAAAATGCAGACATTCCCCCCAAAATCCCGATACTTTCCCCAAACAATCCAGCCCAAGCCCCCCTCACCCCTCTCACCCCCCAAGCCCCCAAATCCCCCAATGCCCAAAGGCCGCCCGGAATCCCCGGAATCCCCAGGATGCCGGGATTGCCCCAGACCTCCCTGGGGGCAGAGCATGGAGAGCATCAGCTCCTTGGGCTCCTCAGGAGCTGGGGCAGGAACAGGATGTGCTTCGGGGCTTTGCCCACAGCTGGGCAAACGGGAGAAAAACCCCAACATCAGCAACAAACCTGCCCCAAACCTGCCCCAAACAGGCCCAAAATCTGCCCAAAGTCACTCTGGACACACACCAAACAATCTGCCCCAAATCCCACCAAAATCCTCCATGGTTTGACCCAGGGCTGTCTCAGCATTTTTAAGGATTTTTCAGAGTTCCAAGAAATGATCTCTCAGCTCTGTGGGAAGCCTCCTCTAAACTGATGGTGTTGTGATATCTCCTCTAAGGAATCAGATGCAGCCCCAATTATTATTACAGAACCACTCCAACAGTTTGCTGGGTTTAAAGCATCTCTGTGCTGAGGGAATTTTGGAGGAGACAGCTATTGGGTGGTTCATTAGTCTGTCACCCCCAGACCTTCACTCCTAAGTGCCATTTTTCAAGAGACTTGTTTTAAATTACCTTTAGGGAATTCTCTCCCACTTAGAGCTTGGGTGGTGGCCAGCCCTCAGCTCTGCCTGAACAGGAATTTGCCAACAGAGCCAGATGTTTTCTGCATCAAAACTAGATTTGAGTTGCTTGCACTTGGCAATCTGACCCTCTAGACATGACAGTTGAACTATTTTTAAAGGGAGCTTGGGAATTATTATCTGGAAATAATGATCCAAGTCCCCCCTGAATGGAGGTTTGTCAGCTGTTTGCAGACTCTGGGATGATGGTACATTATTTCAGAGATTGCTACTTACCTAATTCCACCTATGCTGTTAGTTTTGTCTGCTATTTGAAATATTCCTGATTGTTGTATCCAAATTATTCCTAATTGCTGTAAGTTTCTTGTCCACTGCATGTATTATTTTACTGTGATGTTGCTTCATACTCATAACAAAAGACATGCATCTCATTCTTAAAAACAAAAAAAAGAAGCAGAATGAACACCTTAAGAACGTTCAAATAATGCAATATGGACATGAGAAATTTGGACAACTAATCATTCTGAATGATGCAATATTTACATGAGAAATTTGGAAAAAAGCTCACCACATCTAAATCCCAACTGAGTGAACCACAGTGAAGCCCAATTGATTCATTACCTTCAGGAGAAGATGTGCCTGTGTTTTATCATCAGCAGCTCAAAGCTGTCACCTGTTCATTCCATCAGACACTGATCAGCTCTGAAAAAATGAGGCCCAGGGCAAAGAGAAATAACCTCATCACCTTGCAGCCTCTGTGGCCAGAGCAGGAGCAGGAGGAGGACTGCCAAGACATGGCTGGGTCTGGAAACTGACAGAGGCACTTTGCCAACAAAAGCCTCATGGCACCCTCATGGTACAGGGCTCCTACTGACCTTCTCCAGTTATTCCCTGTTCCAGCTCCCAGAAGGACATTCAGGGATGGCAAAGATCAACATTTCCAGCTAATGGACTTTCTCACACTTCTCAACTAATTGGAAACAATGGTTATTTCTTTCCATTTCCCCAAGAGACATTGGACAATATTCTTCTGTTTTCTCATGCTGCAAAACCCTGTGTCAATGACTTGATAGAATTTGGTAAGTTTTGTTGATTGTAATTGCTCTTTTCTCTATCTTGTCCCATATCTAACAGATAACCAGTGATAACCTTGATGAGATAATACCCTCACAAGAGTGAGCAGTTTCAACATCAGAACAGAGGAGCCTTTTTTAAATGAACAAAAAGGGGGAGATGCCATAGACAGGTAGAATAATGATAAAAGAAAGGCCTTATGAAATCAGGCCTTGCTCTGCTCTATTAACAGCTGGCCTGTCATCTCCTCTGAGTGCAGCTAAGCAGTTACAAGTTCCCATGTGAAGCGATTTTGAGAATAAGACTTTGTGAACAATCTCTTCTGAGGGTGAGAAACAAATGCACCTGCAACAACAAGGGATTTGTGCCATGAGAATCAGTGAAGAGAACAGGTAAACAATACAATAGAGAGATCTGATGCACAACTAAAATCTATTTTATTAACCAATAATAGAAAAACTGCTAAGAAACATATTCACTAACTAAACTTGCACATGAGGTCTGTCAAGCTATGTAAAATAAGTTGAGAGAATAAAGAAAAAGGAGTTCTTCTCCATGTCTGCTGGGTCCTCAGGGATTTCACTTCCCGCCCTTCTTTTGGGCTTTTGCTTCCCCCTTTGTTGGGGTTTTGGCTCCTTCTTTTCTGGTGCTTCGCTTTCGTTCCCAGGGATTTTGGTTTTCTTCCTCTCTGATTCTTTGGTGACCTTCTTCTCTGGAGCGTTAGTTTCTTTCTTCTCTGCAGCTTTCTTTTCCTTCTTCTCTGGGGATTTTGTTTCCTTTTTTGGGATTTTGGTTTTGTTCTTCTCTGGTGGTTTGCTTTTCCCCTTCTCTGGTTTTATAGGTTGCTCCCCCACAGAGACTCCCTTCTTTCCCTTCTTCAGCCTCTCATCCTCCTCTAAGACTTTTGCCTCCTCCTGAAGCTTTTGAGCGGGCTGCTTCAGTTCCCTTCTGCAGACACAACAGAAGACATGGCTGAGAGTTCCACCAGAAACTTGGGCTCACCAGTCCTGGCTGGCCCTGCACTTCACTCCTTCACCCTGAGGCCATTTCCGTGAATTCTCCTCAACCCACAGAGGCTGGGAACATCCCAAGTGAGGGCACTGGTGGAAGGGGACCTCCAGGACCAGCCAAACCTGAGCTTTGCCATCATCAGCTCTTGACTGTGCAAGCTCCCTCTTAAGGCACAGCCAGAGCCCTCCAGCCCAGTGCCAAAGGCTGATCCACCAGCTCTCTGTGCTGGTGCTGAAAACACCCTTTGTCTCTGGGCTTCCCAGGTTAGAGCAGAGCACAGATTGCTCACATCTGCTTCTCTCTCCTACCATTCTTACTCAGCTCATTCAGCCCCTTCACCCTGGGCACAGCTGAAGCATGATTTTAAAGGGTTAAGATTTCAGCTGAGGGTTAGAAGCAATTCCCATGGATCAGGATGTAAGGCAGATAGGCAGACCATAGGTTAATGATTATGAGATGCTTAAGCTGGAGCTGATTGTTCCATTGTTTACCATTAGGAGCTTCTTTCTAGAAGGAAGGGGAGTAAGTGAACTGTTAGAAGAACAAATTGAAACCAGTAGAACAATGGTTAGCACCTGGGCTTGATGTCAATCCATCACTAAGCAGGGGACCTTGGATCATGCCAGAGGGTCACAGAGACCTGATGAAGACATTCCTGACTTCATCCCTTAACACCAGTGACCCAATTCAAGAGAAGAACTGCTCAGGTGTGAAGGATCAATGACCTCATTTGAATACAGAGCGGGGATGGGAGGGGCTGGGGCTGTGCAGATGTATTGTATGTAAGATCTTGGGAAATAAAGAGAGGGCAGAGAACCTTGGGCAGCGCGGTCACGCCTTCTAGGGACGGCTCTGGTGCCGCCCGCCGGTGTTAATAAACACACCACTGTCTGACTTTAATTAGTTAGAGAGTCTCTGTCCCTCATCTTCAGTTTTAAGGACTCCTAGCCTGCTCCTTAATGAGAACAATCCTGTCAGTCAGAAAGCAAAGGCTGCAGGAACTCCTCTCCTGCCAGACAGGCTCTTGTCAGCCAGATTTCCTGCTGGAACCCAGCTGTGACCAAGCAAACCAGGGCTGGCTGCCATGGAAACCATTGGAAGCAGCCTCATCCATCTCCTCCCCATGAAACCAACTTCAGCCTGGCCTGAAGAAGTCCTGATGCACAGGCTTGCTTTGAGCAGCCTCCCCTCCCAGCTCCACACTTGGCCTGTGTGTCCTGAGCTGGGCTGCCTTGCTGGAGCTGAGCTTCTCCTGTGCTTGCCTACTGCTGCAGCTGAAGGGGAGCCTCAAGGACATGAGCTTTTCTGGGTGCTGTCCCACCACAAGGAGAACCTGGCAGATCAGCATTGCAAGGACTTCATCTGGGGCAGGAGCAGGACCCAAAGCAAGGTTTGGTCTGTTCCCCACACCTGCCCATCCCACAATCCCACTGCTTTGGTGAAGAAGGGAGATGATGAAGAAGATGCCACTCAACACCATGGACTTCAAGACACCTCCAGAGGCAGTGCCACGGCAAGCCCAGAGCCCAGCTCCCTGCAGGCAGCAGCTAAGCCAGGAGGGCTCAGCACTCCTATAGAGCAGATGATGTTCTGTCTCAACAGAAGAAGGTCCTTCCTCTCTTGGGAGCCAGGGAGCTCAGAGTGGCCATCCCTGTGTTGCTTCTGGCCTTTGCTATGCAGCACCTCTGAGCTCAGAGTCCTTGGAGCAGGGAAGCCCTGCAGGGACAAGAACCCATGGCAGAGCAGTAACCCATGCAAGGCTCACTCACCTCTCCCTGAGAGGTGCCTGAGAGCCACAGTTGATCTCCTGGGGGCTCAGGGAGGAGCTGACACCTGAGGCCTCTCTGGTCACCAGCACCTCACAGGTGGGGCCTCCCTCCACGTGGCACAGCTCGGTGACACTGGAGGTGCTGCTGAGGTGGCCAGAGAAGGTGGAGGAGACCTGCTGGCTCTGTCCTGGCTGCAGCACACCTGAGAGTGGCAGGATACTGAAGGCCTGGATGGAAGACAGAGGAGATTGAGGTGTTGAGCGGGGAAATGGATGCAGAAGAGCATCTTGGAGCAAAGTGCAGCTGGACCTGGAGGGGCCTATTCCCCAAACACTGCCAGAATCACCCTCACCTCATCCTGCATCCATGACACTGACCAGGGCAGGGACCATGGGGAAAATCTTCTCCTATACTCACGGGTCAATGCATTAATTAGTACATTACATGAAAGGGAACTGGGATGTCTCCTGGCAGCAGAAATTCTCTCTGATGCACAACTTGCCTTGAAAAAGTTTAAGAACATCCTGCCTTTAGAAAAGGAGGAGACTCAGAGTGAGAGCTCTTGGAGCTGAGGGAAGGAGTCCAGCCCAGCTCATCTGACTCCTGAGGCTCTTCCCCTCTCTCTGTGATTTAAATGCTGCTTTCTCAAGGTGCTACAGCAAAAGCTCCTGCAAAAATTTCCTGTGGACCACCTGAGGAGTTCCAGGGGGAGCAGTGCCCTCCACAGGCGCTGCACAGCGTCCTTGGGCAGCCCCACAACGTGTCCTGCACGGCCTCTCCAACAAGCAGCTGCTTCAGCAGCACTTTGTGCTGGGCCTGGAGGGAGGGGAGGCCCCTCTGTGGCCAATGCTGAGGGCCCCCAGTGGCACTGGGAGCTCCAGCCCTGCTGGCCACACTGACAATGGGCAAGTGAGACAGATTCCCTCTTGCCTTCCAGGGGAGTGTGCACTACATCCAGGGAGCACCTGAATCCCTCCAAGCCCCGTGGGAGGGGAGGGTTTTCAGGAGTTTGTGCTGGCACCTGAAAAACAAGCCATTTTCTGTGCTGGGAGGAAGAGACAGCCACTCTGCAAAGTCTCCCTTTGTAAGAGAGCTTCAGGGCCAGCAGTGCAACAGCAGCTCTGGGGTGAAAGCAGAGCCCTGCACACAGGGAGTCTGGCTGGCTTGGGAAGAGGCTCCATGGAGATCAGGACTCATCCCAGCTTGCTCTGGGAAGGAAGCTGGAGCTCTGACCATGATGATGCAGACAAAAGCCTCATCTTACATTGGGAAGGAAACAAGGCCAAAACATCCCACACTCAGCACAGGCCTGTAGGATCTGAGTCAGCTTCTCCAAGGAAAACTCTCCTCTTTCTCCCTCCCACTCACCCCATGTCCAGCCACTGGCCCTGCTGCCCAGCCCACTGCCAGGGCACAGGACAGCAGGGCAGCAGAAAGGGAGGTCAGCATGAGCATGACTTGGTGCTGGCAGGCTGGGGAGGCAACACAAGCACTGGGTGGACAAGAAAATCTACCTCTGCTCCTGAAGACAGGGAAAGATCCTGCACTTCTCTCAGGGCTGTGACTGGCTCCTCATTCCTGATCTTGAAGTGCCGCCAGCGAGATGCCGAGGAGTCCAAGCCGGTTCTCTGCTCCTTGGGTGGTTGGGGCTTGAATTTAGGTGGGTGAAGCTCATCTCTGGAACATAAGAGAACTATGAACAGGGACCTGCAGTGGGAGGGAGGGACACCTGCACCAGCAGCTCCTGGTCAGGATGCAGCCCCTGGCTGGGTGCTGGCACCCTGAACTGAGAAATGGTTTGATCCAGCCCTTCCCAATCCAGGCTGGAGCAGCTCTGCTCTAAAGGCAGCCCAGGGATGACACTGAGCTGCTGCAGCAGCTGCAACTGCTTGCACTGAGCAGCTACAGAGGAAAGGCATGAACACGTTGTGGGGATGCTAAAAGCACAGTGGGAGAGGAAAGGACAGAGAAGGCAAGCAAAAAGGTGAGATCTGAGGCACCCAGGGGCAGACCCAGCCAGTGCCCAGCCAGCACAGCCCCCCCAGTGCCCAAGGCCAGAGACTCTGCAGCTCCACCAGGGATTTATCAGGAATGTTCCCCTGACACTGCTGGGGGCTTGGTTGACATTTTCCAACACTCCCAGGTGACTCAGGTCACATTCCCCATCCATACATACACAGGCTGTGGTGCTGGGATCCTGCCAAGCTCTGTCACCCTTGGGCTTAGGGAGGTTTCTGCCAGCCGTCCTGAGCTCCGTAATTGTGCTCTCTGTGCCAGGAAGCAAGCAAGAAAGATTTTTAAAAAAACCAAACCAAACCACAACAGGGAAACCTAAAAAACCTTCAACAGCTCAACCCTGCTCAAGTTATTTCTTTAGGGACACCTGCCACTCTCCAGCTGAAATGCTGGGCTTTTGAGGAAAAAGAAAATTACATGTTCACCTCCAAACTGAAAAGGATTAAGGTAAGAGAACCTTTCAAACTACAAATTATTGGTCCAAAGCTTTTACCTTTGCAAGAAATCTCTAGTTAAGACCAGGCTGACAGTTAAACAACTGGTTCTTCTGGTGGGGAGAAACCTCCTTTTTAAGGGAAGAAGCCTGAGAGTTGAAAGCAACTGTTTTGTCAAACTTCAGGCTCCCTGGCACAGCCTGCATTGCCTGTCCTTCCTGTTCACTGATTTACAGGCAATGCCACAATGGCCCAGGTTCAGATGTTTGCTGCCATCCAGGGAATTTGGCATCACCATTTCCATATGTCTTAAGATAAGTTTCATTCCTTGCATCCACTCTTCAAATGCCAGCTTTCCTTTCTTTTACATAAAGCTCAAGGTTCCCAAAAGTCTTCTGACCTCCTCTTTTGTGCTCAGAGAGATGACATTTTAAACCAGATGTTTCCAAAGTGAACAGCATTTTAAAGAACAATGAACTAAAATTACCCTGGATCCCAGCTTAGCCCAACTCCATTCTGTGTCAGACTCTGAGATTCCCACCTCTAAGGCACGAGCTGTTTGTGCCACCCATCCCTCCTGTCCTTCTCCACAGCAGTCTGTGCCTGTTTTCCCCAGAAGAATCCCTGTCCCTGTGCCCCTGCCAGGAGCAGTTGCCCACAGGCACACAGCTCCCCTTGCCCTCACCAGGGGGTTTCTCTCATCCCCGAACACGCCGATGAGAACGTTGGTGCGATGCTCGCCCAGCGCCTGCACCTCCACCACAACTGGGATCTCTGCTGTGCTCTGGGGCTGGACAATCCCACAGGGCTGGGGGCTGGAGTAGAACACAGCAGAGTCCTCCTTGCGTTTCTGGAAGGGACAGAATGAAATGCAGCTTCAGAGGCACCTCTGAAGAAACTTTAGACTCCTTAACATCCACCGCAACAGCAACTTACACACACGTTTAAAACTCCCCAGGACAAAGGTAAAGGGAACAAACAAGATGCCAAGAATTGGAGGCTTAGCACTCTCAGGGGATCTTGCATGGAGGATGCCATCACAGGCATTGCTGTCTGTGGATGCAGCAGCTTTTCACAACCCTCTAAGATCTCCCACAAGAAAACACCCTGAAGACTAGAACATCAACTGTTCCCTCAGCAGCTTACACTGCCTCCTCAAGTTTACATTCGGGTAGGATCCTGTTCTCAGCAGATCTTTAAGACTGAATAGAAAGCAGCAAAGTCTTATCCAAACCCTTTTTTCCCCTAATAATCTCCTCAATAATATTTGAAAGGAGGAGGTGGTTGTGATGCCAAACCTGGGGAATAAGCCCGTAGCAGCCAGGGAGGTGGCTGGGATTCTTGATGACGAGCTTCTTCTCGTAGGGCACCTTCAGGTGGCACTCATCATACTGGAGCACATAGGGGGACACTTGGAGCTCAGGAACGAGACATCTGGGCAAACAGATGGCCCAGGGGAGTCAGAGATACTGAGAGAATGGAGAACGTTTACCCCCAAAGATTGTGCAATGCAGCAGAACACATTGGTCACTGTCAAATGGACATTTAACAGCCCTACAGGGATAAATTGCCTTCTGCCTCTTCCCACTCAAACAGGTCTTGTCAAGGAGGGGCAAACCCTGAGAGGCAGCACCCAGAGGCTGCCAAGTGCCCCAGGCAGAGCACTTTGTGCCACAGCTGCCTCAGCCCCTCCTTTGCCCAAGAAGCCTTGCAAGGACTCCTGTCACAGTCCCAGTGATCCACGAGCTCTGGGGGAGCCTTCCCAACAAGGATCAGGGCTCACTAAGGCTCAAGGAACACACAGCTCCAGTGTCTCAGGAAAAATGACTCCCTTCTCTGCCATGGTGCTGTTGCCCTGCCTGAGAACTCAGCTCTTTGCCCCAGCCCTGGAGGGCACGAGACACCAGCTGCTCTCCAGAGTGGCTGATCACCCCCTCCCAGGCCCTGCAGTTCCCTCCCTCCTTCCCTCCCCAGCTCCAGGCACTGACTGGCCCCACCTCCACCTGCTTTACAGAATGGCAGCCCAGGCACTGACTGGATGGCTCTGCCTGGGACAGGGAACAGCACCAGGGAGCTGCATCCCTCTGGGCATTCAACTGGCACCCACAGCAGCACAGCAGGATGCAATTCTGCTGCAGCAACAACAACTTTTGGTCTCAACTCTGAGAACATTACAGCTCCAAATGGGAAGCAGAGGGAAGGAGAAAAACTGGACTGAGCTGCCACATCCAGGGCTGCTTTCCCCTCCTAAGACCTTGCCCTCGCCACTCTTGCTGGGAGCCACTTCCCCCCTGCCAGGTGCCCTCATGAACAGAAGCAGAGCCTGACTCTCAGCAGGCTGCTTGCTGTGGCCCAAACCAATGCACGCTGGTCACAACCAGCACAACTCCACCTCTTGCAGCAAGAAGGAGAGGAGGCCCTCGGCAAATTTGTTCCACCTCAAGCACCAAAATCCAGGCCAAGAAATGATATCATTCCTGGTCCCTTTAGAAGAGGGCCCAGGACCGTGCTGGGCTGTGAGCAGGGCTGCTTTTCACCACAGGCTGCTGCCCAAGCCCTGCTGTTCTCATGTCCAGCTGGCACAACATGAGGCCATTAAGCAGCACTTCTCCTTGGCAGCTGCAGCCAGCAAAGCCTGTGCAAGGCAGTGCCTGGGGGAGGCCAGGCAAGGGCTGGTACCTGGCTGTGATGAACAGTGTTGCCACTCCCTTGCCAATGCCCTCCACGTCCACCAGCATCCTCCGGCGGAACTCCATCACCGTGTTGGAACACAGGGTCACCTGGTGGAAGAGAAGAACAGGAAATTCTTCCTTACAAAAGCTCATTACCCATGTGTGATATCCTCCAGTTCTTGAGGATGATTTGGCCTTCATTCTTCTGCAGCTCCATGTGTAGAGCACAGTCTCAGAGGAACAAAAGCCTTCTGGCAATACCAGATTTGTTAAACACACCTTGCTATCAGGGCATAGGTCAGCTACATTCAAACATTAGACTAAAGCTCTTTGAAACACTGCATTCAAATTAAGGGGCCAATTTCTCATCTGACTACAATGACATCCATGCAGAGGGAATCTGACTTGAACACAATGAGTTCAGTTTTACAGAAGCAAGCTGAGGGCAAAGTGTGGCCAAGCAGGTGCTGGGCACTTCATGGCTGCAGAGCTTTTTGTCCCCCCTGGAGCTTCCTGCAGTGAACACAAATCGTTCTGCTCCCCAGGAGAGGGGAAATGAGACCAAGAGGAAAAGCTAACTGCTTTATACAATGACATCTCTCTAACAGCCACCTTCTGCCATCATCCTTGCTCTGCCCATTTGCAATCAAATCAATCGCTCTCAAAAACACAAGAATGGCTTCAGGCCTTGACCATCAGGTATGTCACCTCAGCAGATGATTTTGGAAACCAAACAGTGCTCCCGGAGGAACATCCCGAGTAAGCCAGCTAGCAGAGGCCTCCCAGCAGTGCAGATCTCTCCCTCCCACCATGCTCAAAGCTGGCACCAGAGCTAAAGCCCTCCCACACTCCAGTGACGCTTCAGCCCTGGTGCTGCAGCGTCTGTGGCTGGACTCTGGCTGTACCTCGATGTCCTGGTGTCCCTGGGGGAGGATGGTCCCTCGGCTGGGATTCATGGTGAACTCCCTGGGCTCAACATAGAAATGGATTCCCTTCCTCCAGGCTGGGTCGCTGTGCCTGCGGATCTGATCCACGCTGTCAACAGCCGGCTGCGTGCCATCGTCCGACATGCGGAGCTGGAACGTCAGCGGCACCGCGGAGCTGTTGGTGAGGCGACAGCGCTGGGTGTAGGGAAAGCCTGGCAAAGGACACAAATATCCAGTCAGGCACCCATGATGGCAGGATCCTGGGGTGAATATCCTGGCAGGACCAAAGTGGGATTGGAGTTCAGCTCTTTATTATCTGAACTCCAGCCCACCGAGAAGCTGCGTGAGGAATTAATCGTCACTTAGTTCCCTTTGACACAGATTCCAGACTGCAGCCTTGAAAATGCCCACTCCTAGCCCTTCTCAACACTGCAAGCTTCTCTCTTTGGGATGGGGAGGAGCCCCCTCACCTGCCCCAAACCAGCACCACTTATCTCTCAGTGATGGGTGTGCACCCAGACCCAGCATTTACTCTGAGAATTCAAGCTGTCAAATTCCCTGGGAAGCCTGCCAACACTCCCACTGTTTTCAAGAGATATAAACAGTGAGTCGTCATTGAGAAAAAGCTACAGCAAAAGAAATTGAGGATGGAAGCAGGAATTATAACATGGTGCAAAGCACCCTAATGCAGCTTCTCTCTGCAGCATCCTTAAGGCATCTCTTGGTTTGGGCCAAACAGACTGAGCACGGGACAGCTCAGAGCCCACTCAGCTGGGGGCACACCCAAGCCTTGCTTTGAGATTAGCAATTAGGAATCAGGTCCCACCTCACCCAACAAACAGGGACATCACAGCCATGCTGCTCACTGGGATTGCTGCCTGCAAGGGTTTAGCCCACTTTAGCTCTGAGATTTGCTTTCCATCCTGGAAAGCCAGAGATACAGCCACTCATGGTGGGGATGTCCTGCAGAGCCCACAGAGCAGCCACAACCTGCTCTACAGGGCACACCTGGCTGGGCTGGCCAGCTCTGTGGGGAGGAGACTTCTCCCCAGGCCTGCTCACCAAGAGTCCCTGGAACACAGATGGGGACTGCAGGTGCAGCCCAGAGCTTCTCTGGGCCCATCCAAGTGACCACTGCCAGCTCCAGCAGTGACTCCAGCAGGGAGGCAGGAGAGGCACAAAAAGGACAAACCCAGATGTCAAAACCTCAAATGAGACTGAGCTCAGCACATGCAGACAACAGTCAACAGTCACAAAGAAGCAAAGATACAACAGCTGCCTTCAGCTGGAGAGACCTTAGGAATGAAATTGGATTCAGCAGGATCAATCTCCTGGTTCAGAACCATATTTCCATCTGTTGCCTTGCTTGTTCCATTTCTTCAAAAGGCAACTTGACAAGTGCCTCCGTGCTGATGCAGGCTGGGGAAGAAGCAGCTCAGGAAAGGCAATGAGTTTCCTTCCAAAGTTCAGGAACTTCATTGTTCAGGGTTTAGCTTGGCAGTGTATGATGCCCTTTGTCTGGGAAGGGGCAGAGGGGTTTTGGGGGCTTTTGGCCCTGGGGCTGGGCTTTTCCCTTTGGGGTTTTTTGGGAGTTGGGGCGTGATACCGGGGGCGGCTGTGCAGTCGGAGCTGAGCTCGGGCAGTGAGCGGAGCTTCCCTTCCTCCCGCTCGGGGATCGAAGCTCGGCCGCTGCTGCTGCGGGAGGTTGTGTGCTTGGCCCCGGGACTGCCCTGGCTGCAGCTCAGCGCTGCCATCGACCCTGCCTGCCTGCCCCGCTCCTGCCTGCTGCTGCTCCGCACTGCCGACATCCCCCTGCCCTTTGGCAGTGGGAAACGTCTGTTCTTGCCTCCTTGTCTGTGCTCTCCTGATCGAGTCTGGGAAAGAACTGTTAATCCTTTTCCCATAATTTTGCCTGGGAGCCCTGTCATTTCAAAGGTAGAATAATTTGGAGTGATGGGCTCATCTTTCCATTCCAGGAAGATTCCCACTTTCCTTGGCAGACATCTCCCTTTTAAAGCAGCACAGAGACCCCAGAAAATACTGACTTTCTATTCCTTGCTCCTATTGGATCTCCCAATGGCAAAACGCCACCTGAGGCAGCAGCAGCAGCAGCCCTGCAGTTCACAGCCTGGAGAGGCTGCTGGGGCAGAGCGTGAGTGAGGGATGCTGTTCTGTTGGAAGGCACAGATCCCTGAGGCTGTGTCCCAGCCCAGGGAACACTCACCAAAGGAGATGTCCCCGAAGTCGAGCTCAGGGAGGTCGAAGTGTAAACTCGGTGCACTGACGCTGCCCCTGGAGGGCGAGGACAGAGGAGGAAATGGCTCGGTTAAAGGAATTGCAAAGGTCCGGCTGTCCTGGCTTGGGGGCACAAAACCTGGGCTCAGGGCACCCTGGGTTTCCAACCAACACAGCCCCATGTGCTCAGCACAGGGCCCCGTGCACAGGAGGCAGCTAAAGCCAAGTGGCCAGCAGCCAACAGCCACTGATGGGCTCTGGGCACAGGGCAGGCAGGAGAAGCCCCCAGGTTGTTGGTGGTCCCATGAAGGACCCTGAACACACACCCAGACATGGCTCTGTGCCTCAGTTTCCCCATCTGCAAGGGGATGGACATAAAGGTGTCCCCACAAACTTCTGTAAGCAGCTCTCGCAGCCACAGGTTCCCTGCTTTGCTCCTTCTTAGCTGGAACTGCTGTTCCCATGGAGGAGCTTTCTCAGCAGAGTTTGACCCACACAATCATTACAGACAGAATTCTGAGACATGAATCCAGGCCATTCCCAAACATCCTCTGAAAGGAGCAGCAACAGTTCTAGCCAGGGGACAGATGGATCCTAGAGGAAAGAAGCAGCTTGTCAGCAGTGCACCAGCTGGCACAGACAAGAGCAACAGCTTCAGCAACCAAACCAGGGTGTCCTGAATCCAGCACAGCACCTCAGCTGTCCTGGAACTCAGCAGACAGACTCCAAAAGTCACCAACATTCACTGAAATCAGCACTTGAAGCTGCACAACACTCACCAGTTGATTTCATGGTTGATGCCAATCAATGCCCACTCTGCCTTTTGGTTCAAACTCAAGGAGCAGTGACCTGGGCCTTGTGTTGTGTTCACAGGTCTGCCCCTGGCTCTGCTCTGCACATCTCAACAAGAGACACCTGCCCTTGCCCAAGGAGAAAGCTGCTTATGCAGAAACACCCCTGACCACTTTGGGGGAGGGACAGAGGAGAATCAATTCTTTGATGGTGAAAGGTTCCCTCTTGATTTCCAAAATACAAAAGCAGCACTTTTCCTCCAAAAACAAAGCCAGCATCATTGTTTCTCCACTATGGGCACACCTACTCACCACTTTTCTCTTGCTAAGTAAGAACTTCATTGCTCTTTTTTATCCCTCTCCCTTATCTTATTGGTGTAATCCAGTGCAGATTGCTTCCATTTCTTTACTGCCTTGAGCCAGTGCCTGCCAACAGCAGCAGCCCAGCTCCAAAGCTGCAGAGCAGCCAGAACAGCTCTCCTGCTCCCACTACATTGTCCCAGCAGCACATGGCTCAGCCTGGCAGGAAGAAGGCCTCACGCTGCTGTGGTGCTGAGGACTGAGCTCTGCCTCCCCTGTGATCAGCCCTTCTCCCTTGTGCTGGGCCAGGATTATCTCTTGCCATGGCCCCAGCCCACGAGAGGATGCCCAAGTCCTTGGGAAAGTTCCTGCTGCAGTTCCCTGACTCCCACCTCAGCCCTTTCCTGGCTGTGCCAAGGAGGCACCAGAGCACTCTGTGCACAGGAGCTGGGAGCACAGCTTGTCCCCCCCAGCAGGGCTGGCAGAGGTGAGCTGAGGCTGCTGCTGCCCACCTGGCATGGATTATTAACACAAGTTTTTACAAGCACTGCTGCTGCTGCAGAATCAGCCAGGCTGGCCCATCTCCAAAGCCCTGGGGGCCTTGCTGGGGGTTCAGCTGGGACATCCCAGAGCAGCTGCTGCCCAAAGCTGATCCATCCCACTGCCTGTCTATTTACCAGCAATGCAGTCTGGGACTCTGGGTCGTCATGCAGACTGGTAACTGCTTGCTTGGCCCAGCAGAGAAACTCTGTGCAATGTGCTGGAAATAATGATGCAGCTGTGTTTGTGCACACTTTGGATTCAACAGGAGCAATCAGCATTGGTCACCAGGTAAAGAGCTCTTGCCTGACAAACACAAGACTCTGTGCTTTGGTGCTCAGGGACAGCCCAGGGGAAATGTGCTTCTGCCCAGCAGCTGCTGGGCTTTGTGCTCTTCTACAGCCCCACTGAGGAAACACAAGTTCCTGGCCTTGATGCTTTGCTGCTGGTCAATCTGTCACTTCAAAGTGTCTTCTGGGGACTTTGGTGATGAATGCATCACACACAAAACAAAGAGAACATCTGGCAAGCTGAGCTTTGTTCATGTCACCAGTGACAGCTGATGAACTTGCTTCAGGTTCTGCCCATGAAGGACCTCTGGCTGCAATGATGGGCTGAGCTGTTCCCATTGCCACTGGGGAGAACATCACTGCTGGCTGGTGGAGAAGCCTTGGGCCAGCAATGTTTATGGGCTGGACGTGAGACTTTGGAGGGAGGGGAGGAAAGACAAGGCCCCAGCAGCCCCAGAGCCAGATCAGTGCACGTGCTCCTGCATCTGCCCCGGGGCTGATGCCAGCCCTGCTGCAGCTCTCTGCTGGGGCTCGGGGGATCAGTGCCTGCTGGGGGCAAGGCACAGGATTCTTTCCTTAGTCTTTTGCCAGAAATTTCATCAGAACAGAGAAGCTGCCAGTTAGGGGAATCCCTGGCCAGGCTTCAGCACTACCTTCCATTCCATTCTCTTCCCACTCCTGCTCCATGTTACATGCTCCTCCCCTCAGATGGCAGGATGGGAAGAACATTCCTGGGGGTGATTTCAGGGCTTGCCTGAGAAAGAAGGTGTCTTCTTCTTTTCAAATTACCAGGAGACGAGCACCCAGCCAAGTCCAGGACTCAGCTTCAGGCCTGAAAAACTGACTGCAATTCAGCCCCTTCACCTGCTACATCCCACCCTGGGCTGGACCCACCAGACTCCTCTCTTCCTGCTGTAGCAGTCATCTCTCACACACACCTGGCTCCCCAAGACCCAAGGACACAACCTCTACAGCTAAACTCAACTCCTCTGAATTTCAGCCAACAGCACTAAGCTGTTCCCTGAGCCCACAGATAGAAGAGCTGTGCAGGAGACATCCCTGACACTGTAATAACCAAATGAAAACCACTGCCAAGAGATGGGGCTGGCAAGCTCAGTTTTGGACTTTTCTCTGTTGTGAGCTGCTCTTTAAGACACTTCTCACCCTGTTAGATTCATCCTCTCAATGAATCACTACTGCAACTGACAGGCAGAAAAGATAAGGGACGGATAATAGGTTGTTTTCTTCTGCTTTTTAGCTTGGTCCATTGATATGTTTGTTTCCTTGTATGGCATCTAAAGCCAGGTCCAGATCTCCCAATGGCACCTTGCAATCCCCAGACACTGCTCTTGCTTTGAGCAGTGTGTTTGCTCAGATGATTGCCAGAGGTCCCCTCCAGGACCACTGGAAAGCCACGTGCCTGTGGCCTCTCAGGGAATGGGTCTATTTGGCTGACAGTGCTGAGGAAGCATTTCAGAAGCTGCTTGTGCTCAGGAGGGCGCAAGCCAGCTACCAACATGTTCCAGCAGCCTCCAGGAAATCTGGGACCGAGAAAGCTCCAAGGCCACTGAAAGCAAGAGCAGATGCCATCTATCCTGCTCCCTTCCAGCCAGGCTGCAGGCCAGCAGCTGCAATGCTCTGGTTCCTTTTGCTGCTCTTTCCCAGCTCTGCTGTCACCCAAAGGTGTTTTGCACAAGGACAGATGAGCTGCCTCACCTCTGGGTGCTCAGCTGGTAACGAGCTGCCCGGGTACCGACACTGTGCACCAGCAGAGTCTTCTGGGTGCTGCCCTGGACTGCACACTTGGAGGAGTCCAGCTGGGCAGGGAAGTCCAGGACAGCTCGGGCACCAATGGCCCGGATGGGCACAACGATCCTTTCCCTTGCAGTCATGCAGACCAGCTGGTGGCAATAATCCTGCAGGAAAAGAAACTGCCTCAGCACAGGGCATTTAGTGCCATCCCCATGGCAGAAGAAAAACCATTACTATAACCCTCCAAGGGCATCAATTTACCTATTGCACCCTAAAATGAACACTAACTTCTACTAATATGTCACATTTTAAAGGCACTGGGGCACTTTTGCAAAACCTATCTCTGTGGCATTCAGCTCTTGTGTCACTTGGATCATACCCATACCCTAGGTTACCATAATTTTACTCTAAATTTTAATGATTGTTAAACAATTCCTAAGTTCATTCTAAAGAACATGGTGCTTGGGAACACAGGACATTCCTCTAGGTTTCTATATTCCCACTGTCTGAGACTAGAACAAAGTCTTCAACTGACTCTAAGCAGCAAAAGGAAGATGAGAAAACAGCTGCAGCCAAAGAGATCGTGCACCTCTGGCCTGCTGTAGAAACATCAGTGTGCTCAGAACTCCTCTCCAACCAAGCCAGGAGAAGAACAGTGCCAAGAGACAGCAGGATGCTGTTGAAAAGGGCCTCTCTTTGTTTCCGTGCAAGGTTTCCTCCCTTCCATGCCATGTCCTAAACCCTTCCCTATGAACAAGCCTCCAGATCAGAACATGAACCCTCCAGATCCCAGCACTGAGATCAGACTTGCCAGGGCCTCAGCACTGCTGTTCAAACCTCCCCACAAAAGCACCTTTGGCACGGGATGGGTGCCAGCTGACAGAGCAAGCACAGGGACAGGCATGAAGACAGAGCCCCAGCAGTGTCACTGCCACAAGCCCTGGGCTCACAGCTCTGCCTGCAGCTTGTACCTGCCCTGCACGAGCTCCTTCAGGCAGGTGTCCCAGTCCCCTGCAGCTCAGCAACCTCCTGCTGACCAAGGGCACCCAGAGCCCAGTGTGCCTGTGCCAGGCCGGGCTCACGGGCACAGCACATCCTCTGCCCTGGCCCTGCAGCTGTACCATGCTCACTTGTGCTCTGGGACAGCACAGCTGCAAGGCTGGAGAGCAGAGGGGGTGAAAAAGCACCGTCTTTGCTCCAGCCCAGGGGCAGGCAGGGAAGCTGGTGCCAGTCAGCAAGGAGGAAAGCTCTCTGACCTCTTGGTTCCTCTGGTGTTTTCCATCATAATGAAACCCCTTCCCCTAGACCTAGAGATGGCCCAACATCTATCAACAGCCCTGTGTCACTTCCATCCTGTTCCCTCTGCATCTTCCCTTGGCAATGCTCAGGGGTGTGCAGGGAGGGGAAGCAGAGCCTGTCAGGCCTGGCTGCAGTGCCTGCCAGCAGGGGCCAAGGTGTGACTGGCTGCAGGCTGCCTGCCCATGGCCTGAAGCCAAGCTCACAGCATGCAATGGGCTGGAGCCAGAGTGCAGGGAAAACAATGGCTGTGCAGATCATTCTGTGCTTTGGCTCCTCCACTCTCACCTTGTTCTCGGCGGGGCTGAAGCGGATGCGCACAGGGGCAGAGGCGCCTGCTGGCACCACATGGTACACATCCCTGGGGCACGCCAGCTGGAAATAAGGGCAGCTCTCCATGGACACCTTCACCAGCCAAGGAATCTGCAGCAAACACACCAAATGATCATTGTGCCACTTGTGCCAACAGGACCAGAGGAGACCTGTCCGTTGCCCTGCTGACATCCCTCCTTGGCCCCTTTTCCAAAGCACTTTCAGCTCTGCAGGCACAGGCACATCATTCACAAGGCTGAACTGGAATCCCTTCTGTCTGCCTCCAGCATTTTGGCCAGGGCCAGTAGGGCAGTGCCTGCTGGCAAGGAAGGGCTGAGCAGGTCAGCACCAGCAGGATGGAGACAGAGCACCTGAACCAAGTCATCTGCCTATTCAACAAGGCCAAAAAACCTGCTGGCTTCTGCCTGCACACAGCCATGCAGTTGTCATGTTCCAGAGGGAAAATGTCCTCCCTGAAAGCAAAACAGCACATTGTCCTGGGGGAAGGAAGAAATTCCCTTCTAGGAAATCTAGCTTTGGGTAGGGACATTGTGGGGATACAGTCAGGCAGGCAGAGCAGCAAGAGAGGAGACCAAGCCCTGTGGCCTTACTGGGAAGAAAAGCAAACCTGAAAAGCAAAAGAGGGAAGGAACCCAGCAAGACAATCCCTAAAACAAGGAGATGGCAAAGAGAATATCAATGGGCAGTAAAGCAGCAAGGAAGAATCATAAAACCATGAGAGCAATCAGCTTGCCAAAAGTGACAGAAACACAGACAGGCTGTGCCTGTTGACTATGGGCTTCAAAGGCCTTTTCTGCCTGGAGAAACATGACCAGCACTGACTGACAGTGTGGTTCCAGGATGAAAAGCCAGTCTTGGCTCTCCAGGCCTTCTTGCTGCCTGTGCAGGCAGGCTGGGCTGCTGGGCATTCCTGCCTGCAGCCAGCAGGCCAGGTTCTGCCCTCTGGCATTCACAGACACAGCAAACATGCATTTTCTGGCACACTGAGAGCATCAACCCCTGAGCCCCAAAATGCTCTCCAAAAGTCTAAACCAGAAGATTTGGAATCCCTCCTGTCTCCTCCCACCAGCCCACACCTGGCACAAGCCTCACTTGAGAAAATCTTTTCCTGACTGAAATTCCAATGGTCTCAAGTTTTCCTCTGTCTGCTGGAACACAACTGCTGACATTTTTCAATTTTTCCCCCTCTCAGCTCTCTTAGCAAACTGCAAAACAATCCCAATTTCTTCAAGTAAAGGTGGAAACCTCCAGGGGCACATGGCTTTGGATGTGCTGTGGTTCTCCAAAGGGAAAGCAGAGCACCGTGTTGCTTTTGGAAAAGCTGAGCAGAGCTGGACAAAGCTGAGCAGGAGCCTGAAGTGGCACCTAAAGGCCTCTCACTGCTTCTGCTCCATCAGCCTGATTGCAGGGCTCTTTCAGAACACGTTTCCTGCAGTGCCAATGCCATTGATGTGAAGTGATTCCAGCACAAAGTGCAGAAGACTCAGCCCCTGAGCTTTGACTGTCAGCTGCACAAAGGGAGCCAAACTGTCTGAGAGAAGCAGAGATTCCTACCAGGAGCCAAGATTACCAAGGAGACACAGGGTGTGGGATAGACTCAAGGCACAGCATGAGAGCAGGTAAGAACTGTAGAGCCCTCAACATTCCTCTCAATCCAGAGCTTGCAAGAGAAGGAAACTCCTTTGGGATAGACACCATCAATGCAGGGCCAAAATCTGGGGGCAATTCCCAGCACAGGAAGATTTCCAGCATCTTGCAGAACAAGGTGCTGAGACATTTTCTTCTGCATGTGATGCAGCAGAGAACTTGCTTTGCTGTACACTCAGGGAATGACAGCACTCTCCTCTTCCAGCACAGTGTTAAAGCTCCGGGTGCCAGCACTTACCTTGTCCTTATTAATGAGAGACAGCTCCATCTCAGAGACCTCCCGAGCAACGAATTTCTGAAATACCACCTCTGGTGGGGAAACCCCAAACCAGCTCTGTTTCGGGGCAGCTGACGGCAGCTGGAGAGGCAAGAGAGAGCAGGGAGAGCTTCAGCTGCTGGGAGGAAGGTTCATGAAAGAGAATCTTCCACTGATCCCCAGGGAAGTACAGACTCTGGGCGAGCACGTCTGCCCAGCCCATACTGGGCAAACAGTGGCTCACCCACCTCTGCTCTGAGTGATCCAGAGCTGCTGGGCCACACAGAGCAGGCTCAGGCCAAGCTGCTCTTTTGGCATCTATTTCTCCAGGTTTCTTTCTCCACAATGCCAGGCAGCACTTCTCTTAAGCACAGCCCTGTGCCCGTGTGGTCACAGAGCTCTGGGGCACTGACTGAGCACTCATGGAGTAAGTAAAACCCATGGATTTACAGGAGACTCCATGGGAAACAATTCTGGGATGTCCTTTACTCTGAGACAGGGAAACCCAGGCCCACACAACTGCAAGTATCTTTTATGCTCTAGAACTTAGACCTATCAGTAAGAAGAGCACAGGACCAGAGGAGGTCACAAGCAGGTCTCCTATGGGACTTCACAGCAGACACATTCTGCTGAAGGGAATGGCTGCAGCACACGGGCCCTTAGTTGTGCCCTTCCCTGAGGTGTTCCCAATGCCCCTCTCCAGGGCAATCCTTAACCACTTTGTTCCATGTCTCCTGCTGCCAATTTCCTGCTCAACAGATCACCTCGGTCACCTGCCCCTTTGGACTGTGCTTTCTACTGAGCCCATCCTGCCAGAAAAGCAGCTTTAAACACACCTCGAAGTAGCCACTGATCCAGATAAAGAACATCCATTCCCCTCTGCCCAGGGCCAGTCCCCTGCACATCTGGCAGCCTGCAAAATCTAACACCCTGTCAGGGTCCAACACATTGTTCCAGCCCAAAGCAGGAATGCAATTTGTTTTGCTAAATCTGAAGTAATTCCTGCACATCCTTGGCCTTCAAAGGCCAACGCTGCCACTCTGGAGGGAATCCTGTGACCCCAAGCATTTGATGGTGACCACACCAAAGCTAGAGGAGGCTATTTCAGCTCGAGAATGGCAAATGGCAATGTTGTGCCTTTGTGTCCCCAGCCTTCCCCCATTAGCAATGGCAGCTACACTCCAGCACAGCCCAGCAGCTCCAGCAGAGGTTATTTGTGTAACTTAGTGCACACCAGGACTCCCAGTCCACCCCTCCCAGCAGTTTGCAATGACAACAGCACCTGGACACTGAGGTGTTTTCCTGGAGGCAAGCCTGTCACAAGCCCACACCCCCTTCAAACTTCATGTTCAACAGAAAGGAAAAGAGCAGGAAAAGGCTACCTTTGGACCAGTCTCACTCCTGTCTGGAAATGGGCCAATTCTGGGCAGAATACTCCCCCCAGTACTGGCCTCCTTCTTCCTGCTGGGAATCTTCTCCCTCTGGAACTTAGAGGGAAGCAGCTGAAAGGCAAAAATACACCAGCTAGAGCCTCAGAGATGTGCTTGTTCAGAAAGGCTTTTCTTGAACAAGTGGCACTGGTGAATAACTTGTGATCACAGCCACTAGGACAGTCCTGGGAGCCCTGGAAGTTTCCTGCTGAAATCCTTAGCATGAGTAAATTAATAATACAGAGTGCAATACACACACTCCAGCCACATGGCTCTGTCCCATTGGCTTCTCTGGGACTGGATGGGACATGGTTGGGGATTTCTGCTCTTTGCACATTTGTTTCCTCTTGCATTTCCTTGGATTGAAGTAGTGACCTTTCCAGAAAATGGGGAGGAGCTCTCAGAACTGCCTGAACTCCATCCCTGCACAACACTCAGAACTCACAGCAAGGAGATATCACTGCTGGCTGAATCCAACAGATGCAAGAAAACAAAGCTGTACCAAGAGGGAGGTGCACAGGAATGTGTCCAGGTTTTGGTTCTCCCTGTTAAATTGCTTTCTCCGTCTGGGCTGACAGAGCCCTCCACAGGAGAAAACAGAGGGATCTCCTTGACAGAGCCTCAGCACTGGGGCATCTTCAGCCAAGGGAGCTCCAGACAGCAAGGGACCTTTGTGGCCCTGGCTCCAGTGCTGCCTGCAGGGCTGGATCTGTTCCCACAGGAGCTGGGAGAGAACAGCTGCTTTGGAAGCTCTTCCAGCTGGGACCAGCCGTGGTTCCCAAGGCTTTGGGCAGAGTTTGAGGTTTCCTCCCCGACATGCCCGGGTGCCCAAGGGCAGGATGGTCAGAGCAGCACAGGTGAGTGCCCAGCCTGACAGAAGGAATCCCTGTGGCAAAGGGAAAGGGACAGAACACCTGCTCAGGGCTTCAGCTGTACATTGGTTTCACTTGGCTCCGCTGGCACAGCCAGGCAAGACACAACTGAAGCATCCCACAGTGTTCCCTGCTGCACCAGGACAGCCCCCAGCAACAGGAGCACGGCACAGAGGGCTGGGGAGGGGCTCTGCAGCTTCACAGCGCTGCTGGACAACAGGGCCAGGGAGAGCAGGGACACCAGGGCAGGTGCCAGCCTTAACACAGCCCCAGTGGCCACTCACAGTGTCTGGCTTCAGCCTTTCCCTCAGCAAAAGACGAGGTGGTGGTGTCTTCTTGGGCAATCCAGACGCCATCTCCAAGGGATGATGTCACAGAGGGCGACAGTGCCTCAACAAAACTGGAAGGAGCAACAATGGAACTCTGAAAATCCACAACCCAACTGAAGGCAGATTCAAGGCATATACTGGTGCTAAACAATTTGATATGATTTGAAAGTAGCTAAGTGCTTGTTTGGCATAAGTAGCTAGTATTGTTAGGCCTCTAGTTGGACTTTATTTGAACTATATGGCTGCCTTGTGCAATTCAAAGATGGATTGTACTGAAACCTGGAGCTCAAAAGCTGAATATTAATAATAGTTGGCACAGACAAAGCTGTAGCTTAAATATTACTTAAAAATAGCCAGAGTGGGCCTTCTCTTCTTTAGGCTAAAGCACCCCTGCTCTCTCAGCTGCTCCTCACAGGACTTAGGAGAGACTGGAATGTTATGGCTAATGGCTTAAATATTGCTAGGAAGGACTTTTTGCCCATTCTGACAAAACTGAATAAAGAAGCTGCCACCACTGAAGCCCAGCCCTCCCTGAAAATGCCTCCTTATTAGAACTTGGGACTGGGAGTTAAGCCACCTAAGGGAATTTGAGACAAGATCAAGGTGACACTATTGTCCCATTAGCTCAGGTCTGGGGAGAACTAAACAAGGCTAATTGAGAAAAATGTATCCACAACCAAGCCAAACCCAGCAGCTGTCCTGAAAATCAGCTCTCTCTGCCTTCAGGCTGGGGAAGTCATAGCTACAGACTCATCTGCTGAGGCACACAAACCTCCCATCAACATAGGGGGGAGGAGGAAATTTTGGGGGTGTGGCACAATCTCTGGTAAGGGGCAGTGGACACCCATCCTCCCTCAGACAAACTGGCTCAGCTCTAAAACCCCCCAGCCCCAGAAGGCCACATCCAGGGGACATTCCCATCAGGGGCAGCTGAGGAGGTGTCAGAACCCATCAAAGACCTCCAGAGTGCCCCCAGAGCCATTCCTGAGGCCTTGCACCAGGTGACTGCATGGAATGCAAAGGAACACAACAGATCTGAAAATCCACAACCCAATTCACAGCAGGTTCAAAAGGATATACTGGTGCTAAAGATTTTATCTTATCTGAAAGAAGCAAGAGACAGAGTCCAACTTGCCCCATCCCAGGCAGGAACCTGGGCAGTCCCACCTTGCCCAAATCTGCATGAATCCATTGGAGTCTCATGTTTTGTGACACCTCACCACTGAGAGGACCAAAAGAGGATTTCATGCTATGCCAGTGAGATCCATGCAATGGTGATACTTTCTACTTTCTATTTCATCTGTCACTCTCTTTCTCTCCCTGTCTCCAACTCCCTTCTCTATCTCTCTCTCTCTCTTCCTCACATTTGCTGTTACATCAAATCCAGACAATTGACTTTGGCATATGGTCCTGTTTGCACCTTAATTCAGGAGCATATCCCAAATAATTTTAAGAACCAGACCATAACAACCCACTGAAACCTGAGCAGAACTCATTCACCTTTAAGCAGTTAAAGTCATCACTATAGGGAAAAAAAATGTCTATAGACTACTACATTTAGGAAATTCTGCATTTCTTCAGTGGAAAAAAAGCACCATCAGTAGACCAGATATCGTTCATCTATTCAGCTGCACATTATCCCATCCTCTGTTTCCCTTTGGAATTCTCTTTCGGAGCACAGATGGGACAAAACCAAAAAGCACAATCAATCTTTACCTTCAAATGAAATTCAGGACTCCTCGCTGGCAGAGACCAATGCTCTGCGAGTCCAGGGATGTCTGGCAGAGACAATCTCTGTGAAAAAGTCCCCGAGCGAATCGCTGAGTGCAGCCGTTGCACGAGCCCAGGCTGCGAGCAACCAGCCCGGAGCGCGCTCTGCGGCAACTGAGGCGGCGGCGCCGTCACAGCCGCTGTGGCCGCGCCCGCGGTTCCCCGGCAACCGCAGCACCCGATTGTCGGGGCCGGGCCGGGGGCGGTGACGCCGGGCGGGCCTCGGTCCCCGCTCCTTCCAGCCCTGCTGCCCCCTCGGTCCCCGGCCGGAGGGGGAGGAATCCGCTCCGGGGCCCGGAACGTGACGGGCCACAGCGGCAGCGCTCGATATCGCCGGGGCCTCGGCCCCAGCTCCGGGCTGCTCCTGCACAAGGAAGGCGCGGCCGGGGGGGAACCCAGGCTCTCGACACTTCCCATAAGTGTCTAAAATCATGCACTTCAATTAAAACAGTGAGATGATTGCACAGAAAGAAGGAGTGTTCAGCCTTGAAGTGGAGGGAGAAGCAAAGGCTCTGATCTGTCTGTCCAAGTGGCTCGACTTTGTATTCAGTTCCCTTCAATCCCGTGTCTCAGATCTTTGCCCTTCCATGCAGCAATGCACACTAGAATAGCACAGAGGGGGAAGCATGTCCAAGTGGTTGGTAACGATTTTAATCGGGGGGAGGGAGAAAAGGACAATTTCTTTTGCAAAATCATATCTATTCTTGCTTTTCCTGTGCACTTCAGAAGAACCTGAGAACCTCCTCGACAGTCTCTAGAAATACTGTCTGAATAACTGATGCTTAAAGCAACTGTTTTTACAGAGCATTGTGGTTACTTGACAGACATAGGGATGTTCCACACAATTTCTTTTGAGATCTACTAAAAGCAGATCTAGAATGCTACTTGAAGTCATCTTCCCAGGGCTGACAGACTCTCAGATTCTGAAAACTTCTACGGTTGACAGTATGAAGAAATATTCTGAGTGTTGTCATTCTAGTATGGAGACAACTGAGGTGCTGTTAGAAAAGCTATGGAAAGAGCTGAATTTCCTTCAAACATAAAGTAAGAAACAGGGAATCCAGTACACTTGATGACTGCATGGCAAGAGCCATAAAACCTTTTTATAATTATCTGAGCAGTGAAGATGGCAGTGCCCTGGTCCCTTTCCCAGCTGAAGAAACAGTGAATTTTTCAGCAGCTGGATAAGGATTACTTCCTGCATTTGCTTCCTCCCACTCCAAACTTCAAGCCAAACAAGCACCTGTCAGCATACACTGCCTATTGACCCAAATGATTTGAAGATGTTAGTTAGTGGCTTTATCCTTGTACCTTACAAGGATCTACCTCTTACCATCCTTGATTTTCTGTCTTTTATTTTGGAAAGCAGGGCTTTCATTTTTCTACCAGTCTCAATCATGTCCTGAAAGACATAAAAAAGGAAATGATCTTTCAAGTAGGAAAGGAAAAGCAGACTGTCAGTGGATGAAATTAGAGCACACCAACCTGGCAGCAGAGTAAGATACTTAATTATTTTATGCAGTATGCATTAAGATGAAAAGAAGGGGGAAAAAAAATCCATATCATTGCACGCCTCCTTCAATGATTACCTATCTGTACTACTAACACATTCTGAAGGGGAGATTGTATCTATATATAATATTCACCCTTTGGGGTAGATCAGTAAATCAGTTCCCACAGCTATACAACACTGAGCATTTCATGCATCCAAATATTAAAATTACAGGTTTGAATGTCCAGCATTTAAAAATTACTTCAACTGCTTTCTCTAGCTCATAGAAAATCTGGGTTTACAGGAAACTAGAATACTTCCTACAATACAGATGCCTCCATTCTCTGCACACCTGTAACTCAGACTGATCTACAATACTGATAAAAGTTGCAGGTTGTAGTTTCACACAAATTCAAGGTTATTTCCTGGGTTTTTTGCTCACATTGAAGTTATCTTAAGGCTTTACTTTTGCTTGCTCCTTAAACTCCGGAAAGATGTGATTAGTTTTATCCTATTTTGATAAGTAGGCCAACCTCATCGTGCTGTTTTTCAATTGAGTTTATTCTCTGTAAAATTACTTTTGCTTTCTTCCAGTTGTCTTGCAGACATCTTTTCCTGACTTGCATATCCAACTCTTCTGCACTGTTCACATTTAATGAGTTATCATATCATTTCAGAGACAACTGTTCAGCTTTATAAAATACAAAACAAAATTAACAATTAAAATTTTATCATGTTGAAATGAACAGGGCAGGAGATTTTCCTCCTTTTAAAGCCTTTATTACTGTGATCAGCTCAAAATGGAGTTTTGGCAGATCTGCAGAGTTCTGCCTCCACTCTCAGAAGTGATTCAGAACAGGAGGATTTGTATCTCTGTCCCTTAAGGGCCAAAGTTGGGAGTCCTGCTCTTGCTAGGGCAGTAGGGGTATAGCCAGGTTTCTCAGTTTGGGTTATCAGTCCAGGGGGTCCTGGGTCCGACTGGCATCATTTAGTTGGGGCGAGTAGTGACCGAGGCTTTCAAGCATCTCTGCCGGCTCCGGACCACGGCCTTGATGTCCAGCCACTACTCTGACTTCTCAATTCTGCTTTGGCTCGTCTTTTTTGGGGTATTTTCTAGGATTTGGTGAAGGTCCCGTCCCAGTGCAGTTTGGGTTTGAGATAAATTTGCATGTCTCCTGAGATGCAAATTTCTCCCTCTCCCCACCGTCCGAGGGGAGGTTGTCATCCTCCTGGCAACAGGCTAGGGTGGTTCTGAAAAACAAGAATTCTCTACAATAGAGAGTTAAACGGTGGTACTTAAGGATACTCAAAGGGTGATTCCAACATTTCACTAACAAAGAACTCTTGGCCAGCGATCAATTCCTAGCTCAACTGAAAACTCCTCTGCAGCTCCTTCTCTTAAAAAAAAACGGTAACCTTTTTTGTTCATAACAATGTAAACACAACATTTAAGAAGTATTTATTATATTTTAGTATGCTGAGGGACAGCCCCAATAATTTAATGCAAAATTACAATTTTTATAAAACTTAGATTTATACATATATGTCAACACACTTGAAATATAAGCTGCTGTTACAAGAGGTGAACTTGCAATTATAGTTCCTACAAACTGTTTCCACAATGATGCTGTGAAAGAAAAAAAAGCTTTTTCATTGAATGAACTCTGGGTTCTTCACCAGTACAAGTCTCTGCTTTTTTAAAAAAACAACTCCACAGTAATGGACACTACAAATCTCCACACCTCCCTAATCTGACACAAACCTCTCCGTTGTGCTTGCAGCACAGAAATGGAGATACAGGTTTGTTTTTTCCTAATTAGCAACTGCACACCCTCCACGTTCTAGAGATTAGAGGACAAGGTCTCTCTGCTTCATGGGAGGAATTGTACAGATAATTTATAAAAAACTGAATAAGGGGGCCCAAAAATACATCCTACTTTAGGAAAAAAAAGATCAAGATTTCTTCAGATTGGAAATGAACGCAGACACAGTGATTTCAGGCTTGATTATCTCCTGGTTTATTCTCTCTCTCTAGTGGTACATCCCCAGGAAGAAAGTATCCCCTGGGTGTTAAATGACAATGTTGATCTTTTCCACACAATTTAGAGATGGGAAAGCATTAAGAACTGGCCCTACATGGAGAGGTTTCACAAATGCATTTTTGCAACACTCTTGGAATTTTTTTACTACTTTTTTTTTTTTTTTTGCCTAAGTCATTTCTTGATGACAAATAGGCAACTTTCTGTGCAGAAAACAAACATCTTTTGGAGTATACAGAATTACAAAAACAGCTGCCACAGAAGTTAAAATCACTTGGGGAATCAGCAGAACACAGAGATGGAAACAATCCCTCTGCTTTTTAAAGCAGTCACAGCAAGCTTACTCATTTGTTTGCAGCTCTGCAGCACAAAAGTAGCAGCTTTGACGAGCTCCTGAGCTCCTCGTCCTGAGATTCTGTCAATACCTGAATCATGAGTGGCAGACCATTGTTCTGAGGCAGCTCACACTGGTTCTCTTCTAGAACAGGACATGGTAAAGGAAAGGTTTGGTTTCAGCCCCACACACCTTCACCTTACAGTCATTGTAGGGGCCAATACTGGCAACTCTCTGCAAGTTTCTGCAGAAAGAGAGATTTTCATTCCAGACCCGAGCCTGCTGCAGTGACAGCAGGAGAGCTTTACATCCCACAGGATGATTTGACCAGAACTCAGGTTGCTGTAAGAAAACTGAAGGACTGAGGCCACTTATTCGATGGAGTTCCAAGCTCATTTAATTGTGGCCTAAAACATTTGAATAATGACTCCTGTATTTCTTCTCTTCCATGACCTGCTCTTGGAGTAGATAGGAAACATTTCTGTGAGGCCTGGGATGCAGAAATATCAAAATCTCAAGGTTTCTATTTAGCAAAATAAAATTAGTAGCTTAAGCCTGGTCTAGCCAATCTGTTCCTCCTCATTTCTTCTGTCATTGGCTGAATTTTTATTGTGCTCTCATTCACATACGGAATCATATAACTGGTAACTTGCTAAACATAGTTCATTCTTCTTTAAACTTAATTTAAAAAAGGAAATAAAAACTTTTAACATTTTTATTTTGTCAATGTTGACATTTGAAGAGAAACCTTTTTTCTGTTGAAATAATTTTAAAATAATTTTTCTATTCAAAAGACATTTTCCATTAATTCTTGTTTCACTAATTCTTCATGAAAAAATGTCTGTTAAAACAAATTTATGACCTTTTGAGCTAATTATTGAACATGTTATGGGCACTCAGAGGATAAAAATCAACCTTTTTGAACAAAAGGCCTTTTTCTTGTTTCTCTAAACATACATGAGAAAAACCAGAAGTACAAATGAATTTCCCTTTCTCTTTGCTTGCACTACCACAAAATACCAATGAAGTGCTGTATTTGTACCATATATGCTTGGGCAAGCCCTGAGGAACACGACAAAACCATTTCAGAGCCACCAACTGCTTTTGTGTCTTGAAACCAATGCTCTTACATGGCTTTTACAAATATTCCTGGCCTTGTAAGCAGTGGAGAGAAGCTCTATGTGCCAAGGACCATGAAAAGGGGGCTCAAGACAACCCATTTGCTAGGTCTGGATTGTAGTAGCTTTCAGGTCTGGATTAATTATTCCTTGTGACACCTAAGCCCAGCTCAGCATTCTTTCATATTTAGTCTACTTTTCAAAGCTACTAAAGACACTTCCTGCTAACAAGGACCCACAGGTTCAAGGTCTTTTAAAATCATTTTACCCAATTAACTCTTAGAACACATTTTATTTCTACCTTTCTACCAGTAACTAATTCTTTGTTTACCACTCAGCATCTGCATTGCAGCTCTTTCCAACCAATCACCCTGTGCTCCCAACACAACAGAAAATGGAGGAGATGAAGAACAAGAAGGAGATCAGGCAATGCCCAAAATCCTCCCTTCTATCCACCCTCATACTAAAACCCCAAAGCTCTCAGTTTTTCACCCTGTGATAAACTACACTACTCTCTATTTCACACACTTGTAGATTCCAATTCATCCCAAAGTCTTGGAAGCTTTCTCCATGGACAAAAGTTAAAAGCAGTGATCTCTTGGGGATCAGGACTTCTCAGGACAGGCAGGGAGACATTCCCTGTGCCCTGGGTTCCAACAGCAGGGGGGAAGGGGAGGTTGGGGACAGGAAAAGAAGGACTTGGGCAGGAAAAAGGGGAACCTTAAACAGCGTGGTAAGCGCCATTTCTAGAGGGAGGGCCCGGGACGGCGCGGCCGTCACCTTCCCGGGTAGGTGTGGATACACAATCCAGGTAAGATTTCCCATGGATCCGTCTGGGAAACATTAGGGAGCTGGAGATGAAGAATCCTGAACAACCTCGCAGGTGGTGTTTGTGACAATTGTTTTCCTCACGGATTGTTTACCCCAAGGGGTGTTTTCTTAATTAGCCAATCATGTAAAATGTAAAATAACCAATCAGGTCCACCTGTATTGGGATCGAGTACCAAAAAAATGGGTTTCCTAATAAAGATGATTATTGGCCTTCTGAAGATGCATGGAGTGTGTCACTCATTTATCCGTGTCATTTCTGACTCAACAGTGACAGGCAGGAAAGGGGAACATGGAAAGATGGGGGGCAAAGGAGGACACAGAACGGAGAGAGGACGGCAGCGCTCCCGTGTCACCTCTGGATGGATTCTGTCCCTTGTTCTGCCCTCAGGAAAAGAGAGACAGGGTGGCACAGAGCGTTGGGAAGGATGAAAGTTCGACAAGAAACTTTAACAGATATGTGTGCTTGGCAGAAAGATTTTTGAATGTAGAATCTGAAGAAGGAATCGAAATGAAAGCAAGTTTTGATATAGAAGAAAAGAATTGCTGAGCCAGTCTTACTGGGTAACTAAGGCAAAGGGTGTGCTACTTACAAGGGGTTTTTATGGCTTAGAGCAAAGGATAAACCTACCTCAATCAGATGTTTTTACCAACCAAAAAGATTCCACAGGTAAACAAGTCAGCAAAGTTGCAAGTAGAAAAAAGGTCTCAGAATTTTCCACTGCAAGAAAACTGAAAAAAAACTTCTAGCTTAAACTGTAAGGTACTAACTTTTAGTGACTGGAGAATAGTAATATGAATATGGTAATTACAGGAGTTATGATAGGCTATAGATAAAAGTAAAGGTAAAGATTGGTTCTACTGTATTAAGATGCTCAGCAAAGCAGAGTATATAATGCACTGTAACCAAAGCTAAAGGATCTCCAGGCTTGCCTGCAGCTGGAGCTGACAGCTGGAGGCACAGGCTCTGTCACCAGACCCTGGACTGCTGTAACATCTTGGATACAATAAACTGCATTTTGGAGAGCTGCCTGGAGCCCCTCATCTCTCATTCAGGCTCTTACAGGAAAGGGACACGGGGTGATGGAGAGATGGCAGCAATCCCGTGCCATGCTGGCAGTTTTCACTCCTTGCTGCACACTTGGGAACAAAAGGGTAAGGAAAGATATGAGCAATGTTATGGATACATCTTCTAATATTGGCTTTTAGCAAATATTAAAATGGATTTTATATCTGTGATGTTAAAGCAACTTTGTTGTAAAGATACAGCTTTTATTTCTGTTGTTAATTAAGCTTCATGAAATAGCTGCTTGTGTTAAAATTCCTGCTGGGATGGGATAACATCCAATGCACACAGGATGAGGACACCTGCACAGATCTGCCAACTATCAGCACTCCCTGTCTGAAGGCAGAGTGGACCAAGGCCCAAAACCTGGAGGTGATGAAGAGAAGGAGCCAAAACCACAGCCAAGAAACACACATGCTCTGAAAAGGCAGACCCAAGGAGGGGCCATGTAGAACAGTTCCTGGAATATGTAAAGTAGTTTATGGATGTGCATGAGGGTCTATGAATATGCAACAGGCTGGTGTAAGGGAAAAGGTATTTCAGGGGGATCCCCGAAGGGAACAGGGTGCTCCTGGCTGAGTGCCAAGATGCACCCAGCCATAATAACCTTTGCTCCATGGTCCTGGCCTCCCATTGTCCTTTATAAAACTTTTTACATTTTCACAGGAGAGTGAATGTGTTTTTCACATTTAGGAACGGTTTAAGTTTTTTCATTTTTCACAGGAGGGAGTTTTGAAGAGCCACAAGTGGCTAATCTGCCTGCAACAAGGACCATTCCAGGGGCTCTTGTCAACTTTCCTGACACGTCTGCTGCAGCTCATGGAGGGTGAAGCCCTGGAGGCTCCTTAGGGGTGGTTATGGACGATTGCAGGCAGCACCTAGATGCCCTGGATCAGGGGTGCCCCCTCCTGGGAACCCCCACGTTTTCCAAATAGGCATCATCTCCTTCAGGGTGCTTCCTTAAGAATCTGAGCTGTACATATATGACAGAGGTTACAATCTAAACCATTCCCATCAGTCAGTAATATAATTCAGGTGTTAAGATGTTGGAATGTTGGAGGACAGAAGACAGATGATGGACTTTGGACCTGGTTAACAGAAGAGATTTGATACCAGGATGCCTTGGCAAAACCAAATGGAACTTTGAAAATTAGACCTCGATGTCAAGAAGATTGAATCAGATGGGTTTACTGGAAAAAGAAAATCCCATGAAACTCTGCAAGCAAGGGATGTTGTTTTATGCATAAGTTTGTGTAGGTGACTGTAACCTAATCACTGCAGTGCACATTACTAGTCTCCCTAAAATAGTATATAAGTGCTTGTATCCCACAATAAAATCAGATTCTGATCCCCGAGTCAGTCTCCCCATCTCTCTCCTTAGCTGACACTTCCCTAATAAAGAACTGTTATTCCTGCTCCCATATTTTTACCTGAGAGCCCCCTTAATTTCAAATTTATAACAATTCAGAAGGAAGGGGTTTACATTTTTCCATTTCAAGAAAGGCTCCTGCCTTCCGTAGCAAACACCTGTCTTTCCAAACCAAGACACAGGAGCCACCTGTATTATACATGGAAATACTTCACACGAAAAACCAAGAGCCTCAAAAAGGCAAAACAGCTTGGTAATTTGTAGAAAGTAACTCTGATAAAAAAAAAGTGTGAATAGATTGGTCTGAAGATGACATTCACAATTTTCCTGGTGACATTGTGCACTGTACTGTAGCAGGGGACAGCCACTGGACATAGCCAGCAGGATAACTGGATATGCTTTTCAAACTTATTCTTAGTATTCATTGAATTATTCATTGAATTCTCATCCTTCTGTACACTTCAGCTCTGCTGTAAACTTCAGAGACATTTTTTCACAAGCTTCTAACAAGTTACTCTGGATCCATAATTCCTGAGACCAAATGGAGTCCAAAGGCCAAGTGGGATTACTCTTTTCAAAGCCTGGAGTCACACAGAATGAAGCAGCACTTAAATCATCCTGTGCATCCCATACACATAACAGTCCAGTCCCTGACCAGCTGCAATAATTTTTTGACTTTTGCTACAAATTACCTTCAAGAATAAGCTACAAATAATATCTTGAACCGGTTTAAATTCAGGGACAGCATTGCAATTGCCCTAAAAAATTCTAAGGGTGCCTAGTGCTGTTGCAGTAATACAAGAGAACTGTAAGTGTGTATTACTAGTTGTTATTCATATTAGGTACAAATGGCTCAGCTTAGCTTTGCAAAGCAAGAAACAAGTGATGGAGAGTTGAAATGATGGAGTTGGGACAGTGTAGCCAGTCTGCTTTTTGTGAGAGATGCTCTTAAGCAGTGGCAATAGTAATGTACTCATCTCCTGTAACTTTGTTCCTTGTGATCTACTGTCCACCTCAGCAACTTTTTCTGCTCTTTTTTTTTTCTTTTTTCTTCAGCTGAGTACCAAAAGGAAAAGACAGAACTGCAATGTTACTACCAAAATAATAGATTTTTTTTCAAACTAAAAAATACTCACAGCTTTTAGAAAACACAACAGAAGTGTTGGAAAGTATAAACAATACAAGGTATTGAACAGTATTTCTACATTATCCTACATCAGCCAAACAAATGGATAGTAGGGCTTGAGGAACAAGGATATAATTGAAGTTTTGTTAAAAGGGCTGCTTTTGTTCTGTGTGTGGTAACTGTCATCACCCTGATGTAAATACTTCACAATCTATTTAAATTTTCCTAAATTGTATTATCTTGAGATCAGCTATGATTTTTTAGATTTCTCTTGTACCCATCATTGAATTATCTGAGCACAATCTCCAAACAAGACATATGGTAAAGTAGCAAAGGGCTGCAATAACTGAGCAGCCAACAGGATAAGCCACACTGGCACCTATTGGCTTTGCCAAATCCTCTGTGAGTGCTTTCGTTTCTTTTCCTTTTTGGTTTAAAATGCAACACATTTTCATTACTTCTCATGACTCGCCTCTCAAAGAAAAAGGCAGTAGCTGTTTTTGGCAGGGTAAGTTACATTTGCAAATTGGCTCACCTCCTTGGCAGCAGAACTGCATTTTTTCTTATCAAAGCTGCTCCTCAGTTTGAGTGGGGAGAAGGTGCAAAAGGATGAGAGAGGCTGGTGGAGCTCTGATGGTCTGAGGACCCAATGGTGCAAAGAGCTGGAAGGTGAAATACCTTCTCTTGAGTTCAGGGTCATTAGGGAAAGGGAGTGTGTGCCCGAAAGCTCAGTCCTGTCAGCCATATTCACCGAGTAAAAGGTTTTTTTCCTGCACCTGTGTGTGTGGCCAATGCCAAGGGATGGCAGCTCTTTCTGTTGTGGGGGCATTGCAGCCTCCAACTGCAGAGTATGCAAACTGAGCTGCACTGAAATGTGTTCTCCAGGGCTCAGTTTTGGGGCTGGTCCTTGTAAACTTCTTTATTGATGATCTGGAGATCGAGATTGAGAGCACCCTCAGTAAATTTGCAAATGCCCAGTTGGGTGGGAGTGTGGATCTGCTGGAGGACAGGAAGGCTCTGCAGTGAGATTTGGACAGACTGGATCAATGGGCCAAGGACAAGGGCGTGAAATTCCGCAAGGCCAAGTGCCACATCCTGCAGGTCACCAGCCGCCTCAGTGTGAGCCAGAGTGTGCCCAAGGGGGCAAGAGGCCAATGGCACCTGGCCTGGATCAGCAGCAGTGTGGGCAGCGGGACCAGGGCAGTGCCTGCCCCTCTGTGCTGGGCACTGCTGAGGCCACAGCTCGAGGGCTGTGTCAGCTCTGGGCCCCTCGGGAAAAAGGACATTGAGGGGCTGAGTGTGTCCGGAGAAGGGCAGCAAGGCTCACAAAGGCTCTAGAAAACATGTCCCATGAGGAGTAGCTGAGGGAGCTGGGTTTGTTCAGTCTGGAGAAGAGGCTCAGGAGGGACCTCACCGCTCTCTCCAACTCCCTGACAGGAGCGTGCACTGAGGGGGGGCTGCTCTCTTCTGCTGGGCCTGCACTGAGAGCCAGAGGAAGTGGCCTCACGTTGAGAGGAAATTCAGGTTAGACTTTAGAAAAATATTTCACTGCTCAGGTGCTCATGCCTGGGAATAGGTTGGCCAGAGAGGTGGTGCACTTGCCATTCCTGGAGGTGTTAAAGAAGCCTCTGTCTGGATCTGACACTGGCAAATGGTTTAGTGGTCTGGGTTTGCAGTGTCAGTGCTGGGCTGACGGTGAACTGATGCTCTTCAAGATCTCTTTCATCTCTGACGGTTCTACAATTCCAAGCGCTTCCCGCCTGGCCGAGGGGAAGGCTCAGGGCTGTCCCGAGTGCGAGGGCGGCGTCTCCCGAGGGGCCGGGCCGGGCTCTGCCCTCAGCTCCGCGAGATCCCCGCCCTCAGCCCGGCGGGGCCTCCGCTGCCCTTCAGCCCGGTGATCCCACCCCTCAGCCCGGCGATCCCACCCCTCAGCCCGCAGATCCCACCCCTCAGCCCACAGATCCCACCCCTCAGACCACAGATCCCACCCCTCAGCCGGACAGCGCTCGGCAGCGGGCGCCCGCCTCGCCTCGGGGTCTGCCCGGAGCCACCCGCACCACTGGATCACAGGTACCCGAGCCGTGCCCCATTTCCCCCCTGGGGACTCCCCAGCCTTCCCACAGAAGAATGCAGCTACAGTTTCTCTTTAAACTGTTGCCTTCCAACCCCCACTCCCCACCCCCCCCCCCCCACCCTTATTTTAAATTTGTATATGTTCTTTCCCTTTTATATTTGGGCTGATCTGGGGTGCTTGCTAAGGCTTCAGAGGGGAGCTCTGATAACGAGCTGTAAATCACTCACGGCCCATCTGAGGGAGGAGGGTGCGAGGGAGCTGAAATAGGCCAGGACAGCCCCAAGTCCTGTTCCACAGCAGCGTCCTCACGGCCTCAGCTGCTGCTGTGGGGTTTGGTTTCCACAGGACGCCAACAACCCGCACTTCTCCCCTCTGGGCTTTGCTCCCTGGGTTTTGAAGGATAAGTCCTGCCCAGGCTGGCTGGTCTGCTCACCGTGCCAGCCATGTGCTCTGGTGCTGCTGAGCACACACATTGACAGATATGCACTTCTCCAGGAGTGGTTTCTGAGGTTTGAAGGAATGTTACTGGGTTATTTTCCATAACTGATGGAGAAGAGTTTTAGATGCAACATTTGCCAGCTGTTTGTTGAAGCAAATCTAGTTTTCTTTCCACCTTGCTCTGTGATGCAACAACCGAGGTGAGCTATTTGCATCTAATTAATGTATGCTGGCTTATCAATACTATTTTGCGTACCTCCTGTAGGCTGCAAAAGTCAAAAAGATGCAGGTAAAGGTCAAGATGTGTCCTTGTATACATCCAGTTTTAAACCCCTTGTGCTTCTTATATTGCATAATTGTATAAACATGTATTAAATGAAACTCTTCTGAAAAGCAATTAGCTCCAGAGCAAACTCATTTTTACAGCCTTCCTTTTGTTTGGGTGAGTTGTGTTTTTTCTTAGGCTGGCAGGGTGGTGGCAGTAGAACAAAAAGAGGTGAGGAAGGCTGGCAAGCTTTTCCTTGTTGTGGCAGGGTAGGATTTGCAGGAAAATGAAATGCATGTCTGTTATCACTTCTGAAAGGCTGCAGGGAGATGACCACTCTCAATTCTCGCTGTGTAAGGGAAGCAGCAAAGGAATGGGGGCAGTCAGTAACTCCCAAGAGAAAGCAGGGCTGGCTGTCTTCATTAGGATGACAATGATTTTGCTTTGAGCCTTTGCTCCACTTGGAGAAGGAAAATGAATTCATTCTTAAGCTGCATTTGCCACTGATTTAAAGTTTCTACCTGGAGCCAAGTCATTTTTGGAGAAATTGTAAGAGGTTACTGTGATGCTTGCATCAACCTTCTCTGTTTGGGACTTGGGGCATGTTTGAGGGAGCATCTTTGTGCCTCCAAAGCTGAATGTCACTCTGCTGCTCTGCTCTCAGAGGCTGCCCCGTGGGGTTTGTGAAGAAGCAATGCTGTGGGGTTTTGTGGGTTGCATGGTTCATGGAATGTGGCAATGTCTTTGGGGAATTTCAATGAGTTCTCACTGTAAGGAACACGTCTCTGTGCTCACTGCCCTGGGTTTGATCAGTGCTGCCAGAACAATGCTGATGGTTTGGTGGCTCCTTGAGCAGCAGGAGGCCGAATGTTTTAGAGTGTCCATCCCCTAAGTAACATGACTTGGTCTTAGTGCCAGTTGTTGGCTGATGGCAAAGGTGGCCACTCTTGTAAGGAAATTTGGATCAGCTTTGTTGTGGTCAGTGACACAGAGCAGGGGATGTTCTTTACTGACAGTGCCCCTCAGGGGTAACATGGAATGACCTGATTTCTGCAGAATGTCCACTCTCAAAAGATGATCACCTGGTGGTTACAAATGCAGGGCTGTCATAAAAGACTGTATTTCCAAAGGAAAACTCTGCAATACAACAATACATTCAACTGTGTGTGTGAGAGATGACAAAGTAAAAGCAGAAAACTGGGAAATTGCATTTTAGAAAAATGATGTCATTTCTACTGCATATATTATAAACACTGCTAATCTGAACAGAACTGAAAAAACTTTTTCCTTGCTGTTGTAGAACAAGAACAGAGATAAAACAAAAATGAACACTCAAAAGGTGCAGATAAATCAGTGTGGTAAAATAATCTAATATAATTTGTCATTATAATTTGCATCAATTTTACAATGTTTTAGTAGACCACTGAGATAGGCCTGTTGTGGGGTGGTGAGCAGTTGGGAGAACATGCTTTTTCCTAGTTTCCACATTTTGGATACTGTATTGGATATGCAAAGGGTAAATCCAATGCCAAACCTAAACACATAGTAAAATACACCACCACAAATTCACTTTTTTTGTTTTTAATTTGCTAATATTTATCCACATTTTCATTGTATTTTAACTTCTTTAAGAACCCTCAGACCTTGTAAAGGTTTACTGTTAACAATACCTTCTGTCACTGTTAGAAATAATTATCAACTAAGTCTTTTAATGATACCCCAAAGACTAAGAAGCAGATTTTCCAAGTCTGTTTTCCCACCTAGGGTTGTGTGTAGGTGCCCAGAGAATATTTTGTGTTACATCTCCACCCACCTGACTGAGGGCTCTGCTGCTGTGCTGCATGGTTTATGTCTCCTGTACCTCAGTACCACGGAGCAGCCTTGTGCTCTTGGACTCTTTCCTTACTACTCCACAGATTTTCAACTGCACTCTCAATTTTATTTGCACTCTGAATACTTTAATGGCTGTGTATTATTTACACTTAATGCACCTTGCAACTGTGAATGTAACATTTAGTAGTTTACATCAGACTTACTAAGAGTTACTAGTAATGAAAGGCCAGAAATATTAAAAGGAGGCCGTTACTCTGCAAAGGAACTCATGCTCAAATAACAAAGGATGGACAGAAATATTTCTAGGTTTGTTGTTTGTGGCTGAATAGAAGTGATGTAGCTCCATTTTGGCTCACTTCCCCCCCTTTTTTAAATACCCCTACATACTGCATTTTCACAGGTTTATTCTAATACTGACTAGATTAATAGATAGAAAAGATAACAATTTTAATGAAGTTTTTTGTGTTTGCTCCTAGATATTTAAACCTTACTGACCTTACTGCTGGAATGCCTTAAATCTCAGTTGGACTGCCCTCTGTCTCAGCAGGAGGCTGTGGTCACTGTCTATTCCATTTGCCAACAAAACAGTAAGAAAGGCTTTTCCTTAGAAACAGTGCAGGCATTAATGTTCCCCATATATGCCAAGGAACTGGTGGGCACTGTAAGAATGTCTAAAGGACATGAGGCTTGAGATGTTGGAAAATCTTAGAAGCCTTTCATTTTGCAGAGAAACAGAAGCAAAAGTTTCTGTTCTTTTTTCCTCTTGTAGGTGAAGCGAGCGAATACTTTGGAGAAATTGGTGGTTTGATGTTTAAAAATGACCTTGCCAAGTCGAGTGCTCATTGCATTGTAAAGGAAGCAGCTTTATTTACATTGGGGATTATTCTAGAGAGTAATGGCAATAAAAATAACACTGTTTGTATTTCTGAGTGCGCTATGACCCCTGTCATTACTTGTGCTCCTGCTTTGTCTCCATTTTCTTTTGGTCTCACAAAATGGGACTACCAGATTGTCAGTTGGAGCAAGGGCAGGGAAGGTGCCCCAGTTGCCCTGTCCATCCCCAGATTTGATCTGTGCCTTGCTGACTTGTGCACACAGGGTGTCTTTAAGTTACCAGACAGCTGCACTCCCCCTGTCCCTCAGCAGCAAGTGTTCAGTGACTCCTGGATTGTTCCAAAGCTTGCCAGGGTCCTGCTTGGTGTAGAACTCACTGCAGGGGGAAGCCCTCAGGCACTTCATAGTCCTGCCCTGTCTCTGCTCCCCACATAGTGGCCACAATTGAAACTTAATAATTTAAGTTATTGATAAGTAGCTTACTTTAGGACTTAATGGTTGATAAGTAGCTTACTTTAGGACTTAATGGTTTTCACTTTTTGTTTTCAGTGTCTTGTCCACAGACTTTGTGTACTTCTGCATTGCTTGAAGAACTCATTTTATTTTGAATTAAAAAGGATTCTGATGTGAACTTGAAAAGAATGTCTGTTTCTGTCATCTTAGTACTGGTGTCAAATAATGGTAAATTGGTTTTTTTTCTGTGTTATGACAACAGTCCTTTTCTATTTGGCAATCTGCAGTCCAAAATTTGGAACATGCAATAAGCAATGTTGTGGTGAAGTGAATTTATAAAGATGAATGTTTGCATGTAACCGAACCTGAATTGTCGAAGTAGGTCATTGCTCACTGGGATTTCCTTAAACAGCAGAATGTGGTTTAGTTCAAAAAAGAGAGTTTGCAAATGCAAACCCATAGTTTCTGAGAGTGTCTAGAAAGAGAGAGACATAGGAAGGTTATTTACCAATATGTTGATATGATTTTGTATTTCCTTGTGGGGAGGATATGTGCTTAGGAAAGGGAATGTATGTATGTAAATTCAACTTGCTGTTAAGATTTTGTCTGCAGTTGCATTTGTCTCTGGAGTCTTGTGTGTGTTCTCTTTTAGAAAATGGGCAAACCCATGTCAGAGACACAGGCTGCATCAGCCTGCTGCTGCAGTTGTTCAGGTGAACAGGGTTGCAATTCAAACAGACAAATAGTAGGCTGGTTAGCAGCTATGTTTCCTTGACTGTCTGGGACTTGTTTTAATTGTCCTTAACAGAACAACCCTCTCCACATCTGAGAAGAATCTGTCAGCTGAAAACACTGATCCCTGCCATCAGCTCTGGTCCTCAGTGTGCAGCACTCTCTGTGCCTGTGTCAACAACCCCCAGAATGGGAAGTGTTTCTCTGGAAATTGTGGTAGAAGTTCAGAGATATTCTCCTAATCAGTAACACTTTGGTTTCATTTTTACTGTTCAGCTGAAGTTTATTTCATTGTGTTTTGATTTGGGGTAATTTGTTTTTACTTTTCTAGAAGATAATCAGAACATTTGCTGTGGGGTTTTTTCCTATGCCAAAGGGTGGCTCGAGAGTTGCACAGAGCCTGAGATAGTTCGTCCCATCTGTTCATTTCTTGGTCTCACAGTTGCAAACAACTGGAAGTGCAGCTCAAGCTTTACACAGCTTTGCATTTGATAAAAGGAAGTTTAATTCGAGAGCTAAATGGGTTTTTCTTTCTTGTCAATCTCTACAGAGTCATTTGCTGTTCTTCCCACTTTTACTCTGACCACTGTACTCCACCATCTTTACTTACACTGCGCTGTGCTCAAGTCCAGAAAGAGCCACAGTCTGCTTACATTTGATAGGGTCAGTGAAACTGCTGGGAGCTGCTCTGATTAAAAGTGTGTCCAAAAAAAAGTCCTTGTGACATGGCTGAAAACAATGACTTAGGTAGAACTCAGGCATGATGTTTGCCATTTGTGTGCACATATCAGGGTCATGTTTTCCTGGAACTATTTTATATGCAGTTACTGCATTTCTTGAGATTAATGTATCTCCAGCTTCTGTTGTAGAAGAATTATAATGACTGACACATGCACAGAAAAACTCTGATGGACTTACTTGGTGAAATGCTAAAAGAATTTGCAGACTCTGTTGCTTAAATCACATTTTTTCTTTTTTCCACTGAGCAGATGTGCAGAATTCTTTTGTTTCTATTGGAGGATTGGATACATTAGCCAAAGTTCTCCTTGAGCTTGTGCCTGATTCCTGTTTGTGTCACTCCAGCATGAGACTTGCAGTGGTAGTAACAAAGACTCTGGATGCCTGTAATGCTACTAACTGTGAGTGGAAAGACATTTTTGATCTGTGGCAACTTTAAAATGCTATTTTTAAAGTCTTGTGCTGGTGGAAAAGTTGCTGAAATGAATGCTTAAAGGCAGTTAAGTTCTCCACATCCCAGTGGATGTTGCAATGCTTTTTAAAACTCAGAGGTGTAAGTGGGGAGTGATTCAGTTCATCTGAGGTGGATTACTGTCCCATCGTTGCTCAAATAAATGCAGTGAAATTTAAACCCAACTGAAAATTAAAACTGAGATGCTCCAGCCCGTGCTGGGTAAGTAAAGCTGAGCTCTGGGCCTGGATTTGACCAGTCAGTTTGGATCCTGGAGTTGTGCCTATGGCTGAATAATAAATTGTGTAGCTTTAGGAAGCTTTAGTCATTTAGAGGTGGAGCTGAACGGACGTGGTGTTTCTGCACAGCACACTCTGCTCTGGTTTGCTGGCCGGGTACTGCTCTCCTGATGAGGTTTTGTGTTTTCCACAGAAGGTTTGCAGAAACCTGTGATCCTGACGAGCCTGTGCTGTGGCCATGGTGGCTGTATCTCACACTTCTGCCATAAGAGCTTCAAATGGAAGTTGCCAAAAGTTGAAAAGCATCAGCCTGCACTAGTTGTGAGGGTAGTTTCAGCTCAGTTGGGTGTGACAGGACTGGGCCTCAGCGTGGATGCTCTAGCAGTGGTGTTGCCAGTGCCAGGAAGGGCTTGCCCCCTGCTCTTTTTATGGCAGATACTCTGCGTGTCAAAGCTTTTTCAACTCTCTCTGGCTCCATGCTGGAGCTGATCACGGACATGGAGAAACTCAGCAGGGATCTCCAGAAGCTGCACAGTGCAAAGCCCTCCTCATTCATCAGATCTTCTGCCTCCTCTCCGTGGAGCACAGGCTGGGAGGATGGGCAGGACTGGATTTGGGAGCAGCACAGGAGGGGTGGGGTAATCTGAGCTGTTCAAGGTGGAGCAGGGCAGGGCTGAGCAGGCCCAAGGCTTTGAGGGCTCTGTACAGTTCCCTCCAAACCCAGCATTTGATCCTTGGATAATTCCTGTACACTCACAATCGACTTTCTTTTCCTTCCAATCGTTTTAACCAACAGCTGCCATGAGTGTTGTCTTGGCAAAGTATCCCACTGTGTCAGAGCTGCTGAAGCTGCTGTCCAATGAGACACTGAGCACAGGAGAAAAAAATCAGTATTGTTCTAACAATTGGACACTGTACTGAAGTTTGTGGTAAGATTTGCTTTTTCTTTTTCCTGTCTGTCAGCTTTTCCTAAATTCTCATCCACTGACTCCTCCTGTGGTGTCACTTCATCAAGACTGGAACATGAGAGAGTTCAGTTAAATAATACAATGTCAGTATTTGGACAAAAAGTTTTCTAGAATGTTCCATCTTTAAATTTTAAAGCTTGTTAGCAGGAAGTGTCTTTAGTAGCTTTGAAAAGTAGACTAATATTGCTAGAATGCAGAGCTGGGCTTAGGTGTCACAGGGAATAATTAATCCAGACCTGAAAGCTACTACAATCCAGACCTAGCAATCCTACTACAATCCTACCTACAACCCTAAATGGGTTATCTTGAGCACCCTTTTCATGGTCCTTGGCACATACAGCTTCTCTCCACTGCTTACAAGGCCAGGGATATTTGTAAAAGCCATGTAAGAGCATTGGTTTCAAGACACAGAAGCAGTTGGTAGCTCTGAAATGGTTTTGTCATGTTCCTCAGGGCTTGCCCAAGCATATCTGGTACAAATACAGCACTTCAGTTGGTATTTTGTGGTAGTGCAAGCAAAGAGAAAGGGAAATTCATTTGTACTTCTGTTTTTTCTCATGTATGTTCAGAGAAACAAGAAAAAGGCCTTTTGTTCAAAAAGGTTGATTTTTATCCTCTGAGTGCCAATAACATGTTCAATAATTAGCTCAAGAGGTCACAAATTTATTTGAACAGACATTTTTCATGAAGAATTAGTGAAACAAGAATTAATGGAAAATGTCTTTTGAATAGAAAAATTATTTAAAAATTATTTCAACAGAAAAAAGGTTTCTCTTCAAATGTCAACACTGTCAAAATAAAAATGTTAAAAGTTTTTATTTCCTTTTTTTTTTAAGTTTAAAGAAGAAAGAATAATGTTTAGCAAGTTACCAGTTATATGATTCCGTATGTGAATGAGATCACAATAAAAATTCAGCCAATGACAGAAGAAATGAGGAGGAACAGATTGGCTAGACCAGGCTTAAGCTACTAATTTTATTTTGCTAAATAGAAACCTTGAGATTTTGATATTTCTGCATCCCAGGCCTCACAGAAATGTTTCCTATCTACTCCAAGAGCAGGTCATGGAAGAGAAGAAATACAGGAGTCATTATTCAAATGTTTTAGGCCACAATTAAATGAGCTTGGAACTCCATCGAATAAGTGGTCTCAGTCCTTCAGTTTTCTTACAGCAACCTGAGTTCTGGTCACATCATCCTGTGGGATGTAAAGCTCTCCTGCTGTCACTGCAGCAGGCTCGGGTCTGGAATGAAAATCTCTCTTTCTGCAGAAACTTGCAGAGAGTTGCCAGTATTGGCCCCTACAATGACTGTAAGGTGAAGGTGTGTGGGGCTGAAACCAAACCTTTCCTTTACCATGTCTTGTTCTAGAAGAGAACCAGTGTGAGCTGCCTCAGAACAATGGTCTGCCACTCATGATTCAGGTATTGACAGAATCTCAGGACGAGGAGCTCGTCAAAGCTGCTACTTTTGTGCTGCAGAGCTGCAAACAAATGAGTAAGCTTGCTGTGACTGCTTTAAAAAGCAGAGGGATTGTTTCCATCTCTGTGTTCTGCTGATTCCCCAAGTGATTTTAACTTTTGTGGCAGCTTTTTTTGTAATTCTGTGTACTCCAAAATATCTTTGTTTTCTGCACAGAAATTGCCTATTTGTCATCAAGAACTGACTTAGGCAAAAATAAAAAAGAAGTAAAAAAATTCCAAGAGTGTTGAAAAAATGCATTTGTGAAACCTCTCCATGTAGGGCCAGTTCTTAAAGCTTTCCCATCTCTAATATGTGTGGAAAAGATCAACATTGTCATTTAACACCCAGGGGATACTTTCTTCCTGGGGATGTACCACTAGTGGGAGAGGATAAACCAGGAGATAATCAAGCCTGAAATCATTGTGTCTGCACTGATTTCCAATCTGAAGAAATCTTGATCTTTTTTTCCTAAAGTAGGATGTATTTTTGGGCCCCGTTTCAGTTTTTTATAAATTATCTGTACAATTCCTCCCATGAAGCAGAGAGACCTTGTCCTCTAATCTCTAGAGTGTGGAGGGTGTGCAGTTGCTAATTAGGAAAAAACAAACCTGTATCTCCATTTCTGTGCTGCAAGCACAACAGAGAGGTTTGTGTCAGATTAGGGAGGTGTGGAGATTTGTAGTGTCCATTACTATGGAGTTGTTTTTTTAAAAAAGCAGTGACTCGTACTGGTGAAGAACCCAGAGTTAATTCAATGAAAAAGCTTTTTTTTCTTTCACAGCATCATTGTGGAAACAGTTTGTAGGAACTCTAATTGCAAGTTCACCTTTTGTAACAGCAGCTTATATTTCATGTGTGTTAACATTTATGTAGAAATCATAGTTTTATAAAAATTGTAATTTTGCATTAAATTATTGGGGCTGTCCCTTAGCATACAAAAATGTAATAAATGCTTCTTAAATGTTGTGTTTACATGATAAAATTTTATTTATTAATGTTGTTTTATATTTTATAAAGCTGAACAGTTGCTCTGAAATGATATGATAACTCATTAAATGTGAACAGTGCAGAAGAATTGGATATGCAAGTCAGAAAAAGATGTCTGCAAGATAGCTGGAAGAAAGCAAAAGTAATTTTACAGAGAATAAACTCAATTGAAAAACAGCATGATGAGGTTGGCCTACTTACCGAAATGGGATAAAACTAATCACATCTTTCCAGAGTTTGAGGAGCAAGCAAAAGTAAAGCCTTAAGATAAGTTCAATGTGAGCAAAAAACCTAGGAAAAAACGTTGAATTTGTGTGAAACGACAACCTGCAACATTTATCAGTATTGTAGATCAGCCTGAGTTACAGATGTGCAGAGAATGGAGGCATCTGTATTGTAGGAAGTATTCTAGTTTCCTGTAAACCCAGATTTTCTATAAGCTAGAAAAAGAAGTTGAAGTAATTTGTAATTGCTAGACATTCAAACCTGTAATTTTAATATTTGGGTGCATGAAATGCTCAGGATTGTATGGCTGTGGGAACTGATTTACTGATCTACCCCAAATGGTGGATATTTTTTTTATATATATATATATATATATATATAACCTCCCCTCTCCTAGAGAATGTGTTAGTAGTAGAGGTAGGTAATGACTGAAGGAGGCGTGCAATGACATGGATTTTTTTCCCCTTCTTTTCAAATTAATACATACTGCATAAAATAAAGTATCTTACTCTGCTGCCAGGTTGGTATGCTCTCATTTCATCCACTGACAGTCTGGTTTCCTTTCCAACCTGAAAGATCATTTCCTTTTTTATGTCTTTCAGGACATGATTGAGACTGGTGGAACAATGAAAGCTCTGCTTTCCAAAATAAAAGACAAGAAACCAAGGGATGGTAAGAGGTAGATCCTTGTAAGGTACAAGGATAAAGCCACTAACTAACATCTTCAACTCATTTGGGTCAATAGGCAGTGTATGCTGACAGGTGCTTGTTTGGCTTGAAGTTTGGAATGGGAGGAAGCAAATGCAGGAAGTAATCCTTATCCAGCTGCTGAAAAATTAACTGTTTCTTCAGCTGGGAAAGGGACCAGGGCACTGCCATCTTCACTGCTCAGATAATTATAAAAAGGTTTTATGGCTCTTGCCATGCAGTCATCAAGTCTGATGGATTCCCTGTTTCTTACTTTATGTTTGAAGGAAATTCAGCTCTTTCCATAGCTTTTCTAACACCACCTCAGTTGCCTCCATACTAGAATGACAACACTCATAATATTTCTTCATACTGTCAACCATAGAGGTTTTCAGAATCTGAGAGTCTGTCAGCCCTGGGAAGATGACTTCAAGTAGCATTCTAGATCTGCTTTTAGTAGATCTCAAAAGAAATTGTGTGGAATATCCCTGTGTCTGTCAAGTAACCACAATGCTCTGTAGAAACAGTTGCTTTAAGCATCAGGTATCCAGTCAGTCTTTCTAGTGACTGTCCAGGAGGTTCTCAGGTTCTTCTGAAGTGCACAGGAAAAGCAAGAATAGATATGATTTTGCAGAAGAAATTGTCCTTTTCTCCCTTCCCCCGACTAAAATCGTTACCAGCCACTTGGACATGCTTCCCCCTCTGTGCTATTCTAGTGTGCATTGCTGCACGGAAGGGCAAAGATCTGAGACACGGGATTGAAGGGAACTGAATACAAAGTCGAGCCACTTGGACAGACAGATCAGAGCCTTTGCTTCTCCCTCCACTTCAAGGCTGAACACTCCTTCTTTCTGTGCAATCATCTCACTGTTTTAATTGAAGTGCATGATTTAAGACACTTATGGGAAGTGTCGAGAGCCTGGGTTCCCCCCCGGCCGCACCTTCCTTGTGCAGGAGCAGCCCGGAGCTGGGGCCGAGGCCCCGGCGATATCGAGCGCTGCCGCTGTGGCCCGTCACGTTCCGGGCCCCGGAGCGGATTCCTCCCCCTCCGGCCGGGGACCGAGGGGGCAGCAGGGCTGGAAGGAGCGGGGACCGAGGCCCGCCCGGCGTCACCGCCCCCGGCCCGGCCCCGACAATCGGGTGCTGCGGTTGCCGGGGAACCGCGGGCGCGGCCACAGCGGCTGTGACGGCGCCGCCGCCTCAGTTGCCGCAGAGCGCGCTCCGGGCTGGTTGTTCGCAGCCTGGGCTCGTGCAACGGCTGCACTCAGCGATTCACTAAGGGTCTTGTGCACAGAGATTGTCTCTGCCAGCCATCCCTGGACTCGCAGGGCATTGGTCTCTGCCAGCGAGGAGTCCTCAATTTCATTTGAAGGTAAAGATTGATTGTGCTTTTTTGTTTTGTCCCATCTGTGCTCTGAAAGAGAATTCCAAAAGGAAACAGAGGATGGGATAATGTGCAGCTGAATAGATGAACGATATATGGTCTACTGATGGTGCTTTTTTTCCCCTGAAGAAATGCAGAATTTCCTAAATGTAGTAGTCTATAGGCATTTTTTTTCCCTATAGTGATGACTTAAACTGCTTAAAGGTGAATGAGTTCTACTCAGGTGTCTGTGGGTTGTTATGGTCTGGTTCTTAAAATTATTAGGGAGATGCTCCTGAATTAAGGTGCAAACAGGACCATATGCCAAAGTCAATTGTCTGGATTTGATGTAACAGCAAATGTGAGGAAGAGAGAGAGAGAGAAATAGAGAAGGGAGTTGGGGAGGGGGAGAGAAAGAGAGTGGCCAATTAAATAGAAAGTAGAAAGTATCACCATTGCATGGATCTCACTGGCATTCCATGAAATCCTCTTCTGGTCTTCTCTGTGGTGAGGTGTCACAAAACATGAGACTCCAATGGATTCATGCAGATTTGGGCAAGGTGGGACTGCCCAGGTTCCTGCCTGGGGTGGGGCAAGTTGGACTCTGTCTCTTGCTACTTTCAAATAAGATAAAATCTTTAGCACCAGTATATCCTTTTGAGCCTGCTGTGAATTGGGTTGTGGATTTTCAGATCTGTTGTGTTCCTTTGCATGCCATGCAGTCACCTGGTGCAAGGCCTCAGGAATGGGTCTGGGGGCACTCTGGAGGTCTTTGATGGGTTCTGACACCCCGTCAGCTGCCCCTGATGGGAATGTCCCCTGGATGTGGCCTTCTGGGGCTGGGGGGTTTTAGAGCTGAGCCAGATTGTCTGAGGGAGGATGGGTGTCCACTGCCCCTTACCAGAGGTTGTGCCACAAGCCCAAAATTTCCTCTTTCCCCCTATGTTGATGGGAGGTTTGTGTGCAAAGCTGGCCTCAGCAGATGAGTCTGTAGCTATGACTTCCCCAGCCTGAAGGCAGAGAGAGCTGATTTTCAGGACAGCTGCTGGGTTTGGCTTGGTTGTGGATACATTTTTCTCAATTAGCCTTGTTTAGTTCTCCCCAGACCTGAGCTAGGAGGACAATAGTGTCTCCTTGATCTTGTCTCAAGTTCCCTTAGGTGGCTTAACTCACAGTCCCAAGTTTGAATAAGGAGGCATTTTCAGGGAGGGGTGGGCTTCAGTGGTGGCAGATTCTTGATTCAGTTTTGTCAGAATGGGCAAAAAGTCCTTCCTAACAAGATTTAAGCCATTAGCCATTACATTTCAGTCTCTCCCAAGTCCTGTGAGAAGCAGCTGAGAGAGCAGGGGTGCTTTAGCCTAAAGAAGAGGAGGCCCACTCTAGCTATTTTTAAGTAATATTTAAGCTACAGCTTGGTCTGTTCCAACTATTCTTAATATTCATCTTCTGAGCTCCAGGTTTCAGTACAATCCATATTTAAGTTGCACAAGGCAGCCATATAGCTCAAATAAAGTCCAACTAGAGGCCTAACAATACTAGCTATTTATGCCAAACAAGCACTCAGCTACTTTCAAATCATATCAAATTGTTTAGCACCAGTATATGCCTTGAAACTGCCATGGATTGGGTTGTGGATTTTCAGAGTTCCGTTGTTGCTCCTTCCAGTTTTGTTGAGGCACTGTCGCCCTCTGTGACATCATCCCTTGGAGATGGCGTCTGGATTGCCCAAGAAGACACCACCACCTCGTCTTTTGCTCAGGGAAAGGCTGAAGCCAGACACTGTGAGTGGCCACTGGGGCTGTGTTAAGGCTGGCACCTGCCCTGGTGTCCCTGCTCTCCCTGGCCCTGTTGTCCAGCAGCGCTGTGAAGCTGCAGAGCCCCTCCCCAGCCCTCTGTGCCGTGCTCCTGTTGCTGGGGGCTGTCCTGGTGCAGCAGGGAACACTGTGGGATGCTTCAGTTGTGTCTTGCCTGGCTGTGCCAGTGGAGCCAAGTGAAACCAATGTACAGCTGAAGCCCTGAGCAGGTGTTCTGTCCCTTTCCCTTTGCCACAGGAATTCCTTCTGTCAGACTGGGCACTCACCTGTGCTGCTCTGACCATCCTGCCCTTGGCCACCCGGGCATGTCGGGGAGGAAACCTCAAACTCTGCCCAAAGCCTTGGGAGCCATGGCTGGTCCCAGCTGGAAGAGCTTCCAAAGCAGCTGTTCTCTCCCAGCTGCTGTGTGGGCACAGATCCAGCCCTGCAGGCAGCACTGGAGCCATGGCCACAAAGGTCCCTTGCTGTCTGGATCTCCCTTGGCTGAAGATGCCCCAGTGCTGAGGCTCTGTCAAGGAGATCCCTCTGTTTTCTTCTGTGGAGGGCTCTGTCAGCCCAGACAGAGAAAGCAATTTAACAGGGAGAACCAAAACCTGGACACATTCCTGTGCACCTCCCTCTTGGTACAGCTTTGTTTTCTTGCATCTGTTGGACTCAGCCAGCAGCGATATCTCCTTGCTGTGAGTTCTGAGTGTTGTGCAGGGATGGAGTTCAGGCAGTTCTGAGAGCTCCTGCCCATTTTCTGGAAAGGTCACTGCCTCAATCCAAGGAAATGTAAGAGGAAACAAATGCCCAAAGAGCAGAAATCCCCAACCATGTCCCATCCTGTCCTGGAGAAGCCAATGGGACGGAGCCATGTGGCTGGAGTGTGTGTATTGCACTCTGTATTATTAATTTACTGATGCTAAGGATTTCAGCAGGAAACTTCCAGGGCTCCCAGGACTGTCCTAGTGGCTGTGATCACAAGTTATTCACCAGTGCCACTTGTTCAAGAAAAGCCTTTCTGAACAAGCCATCTCTGAGGCTCTAGCTGGTGTATTTTTGCCTTTCAGCTGCTTCCCTCTAAGTTCCAGAGGGAGAAGACTCCCAGCAGGAAGAAGGAGGCCAGCACTGGGGGGAGTATTCTGCCCAGAATTGGCCCATTTCCAGACAGGAGTGAGACTGGTCCAAAGGTAGCCTTTTCCTGCTCTTTTCCTTTCTGTTGAACATGAAGTTTGAAGGGGGTGTGTGCTTGTGACAGGCTTGCCTCCAGCAAAACAGCTCAGTGTCCAGGTGCTGTTGTCATTGCAAACTGCTGGAAGGGGTGGACTGGGAGTCCTGGTGTGCACTAAGTTACACAAATAACCTCTGCTGGAGCTGCTGGGCTGTGCTGGAGTGTAGCTGCCATTGCTAATGGGGGAAGGCTGGGGACACAAAGGCACAACATTGCCATTTGCCATTCTCCTGCTGAGAGAGCCTCCTCTAGCTTTGGTGTGGTCACTATCAAATGCTTGGGGTCACAGGATTCCCTCCAGAGTGGCAGTGTTGGCCTTTGAAGGCCAAGGATGTGCAGGAATTACTTCAGATTTAGCAAAACAAATTGCATTCCTGCTTTGGGCTGGAAGAATGTGTTGGACCCTTACAGGGTGTTAGATTATGCAGGCTGCCAGATGTGCAGGGGACTGGCCCTGGGCAGAGAGGAATGGATGTGCTTTATCAGGATCAGTGCCTACTTAGAGGTGTGTTTAAAGCTGCTTTTCTGGCAGGATTGGCTCAGTAGAAAGCACAGTCCAAAGGGGTAGGTGACCAAGGTGGGCTGTTGAGCAGGAAATTGGCAGCAGGAGACATGGAACAAAGTGGTTAAGGATTGTCCTGGAGAGGGGCATTGGGAACACCTCAGGGAAGGGCACAACTAAGGGACAGTGTGCTGCAGCCATTCCCTTCAGCAGAATGTGTCTGCTGTGAAGTCCCATAGGAGACCTGCTTTTGACCTCCTCTGGTCCTGTGCTCTTCTTCTGATGTTTAAGTTCTAGAGCAAAAAAGATATTTGCAGTTGTGTGGGCCTGGGTTTCCCTGTCTCAGAATAAAGGACATCCCAGAATTGTTTCCCATGGAGTCTCCTGTAAATCCATGGGTTTTACTTACTCCATGAGTGCTCAGTCAGTGCCCCAGAGCTCTGTGACCACATGGGCACAGGGCTGTGCTTAAGGGAAGTGCTGCCTGGCATTGTGGAGAAAGAAACCTGGAGAAATAGATGCCAAAAGAGCAGCTTGGCCTGAGCCTGCTCTGTGTGGCCCAGCAGCTCTGGATCACTCAGAGCAGAGGTGGGTGAGCCACTGTTTGCCCAGTGTGGGCTGGGCAGACGTGCTCGCCCAGAGTCTGTACTTCCCTGGGGATCAGTGGAAGATTTTCCTTCATGAACCTTCCTCCCAGCAGCTGAAGCTCTCCCTGCTCTCTCTCACCTCTCCAGCTGCCGTCAGCTGCCCCGAAACAGAGCTGGTTTGGGGTTTCCCCACCAGAGCTGGTATTTCAGAACTTCGTCGCTCGGGAGGTCTCTGAGATGGAGCTGTCTCTCATTAATAAGGACAAGGTAAGTGCTGGCACCCAAAGCTTTAACACTGTGCTGGAAGAGGAGAGTGCTGTCATTCCCCAGTGTACAGCAAAGCAAGTTGTCTGCTGCAGCACATGCAGAAGAAAATGTCTCAGCACCTTGTTCTGCAAGATGCTGGAAATCTTCCTGTGCTGGGAATTGTCCCCTGATTTTGGCCATGCAGTGATGGTCTCTATCCCAAAGGAGTTTCCTTCTCTTGCAAGCTCTGCATTGACAGGAATGTTGAGGGCTGTACAGTTCTTTCCTGCTCTCATGCTGTGCCTTGAGTCTATCCCACACCCTGTGTCTCCTTAATTAATCTTGGCTCCTGGTAGGAGTCTCTGCCTCTCTCAGCCAGTTTGGCTCCCTTTGTGCAGCTGACAGTCAAAGCTCAGGGGCTGAGTCTTCTGCACTTTGTGCTGGAATCACTTCTCATCAATGGCATTGGCACTGCAGGAGACGTGTTCTGAAAGAGCCCTGCAATCAGGCTGATGGAGCAGAAGCAGTGAGAGGCCTTTAGGTGCCACTTCAGGCTCCTGCTCAGCTTCATCCAGTTCTGCTCAGCTTTTCCAAAAGGAACAGAGTGCTCTGCTTTCCCTTTGGAGAACCACAGCAGATCCAAAGCCATGTGCTCCTGGAGGTTTCCACGTTCACTTGAAGAAATTGGGATTGTTTTGCATTTTGCCAAGAGAGCTGAGAGGGGGGAAAAGTTGAAAAATGTCAGCAGTTGTGTTCCAGCGTAAAGAGGAAAACTTGAGACCATTGGAATTTCAGTCAGGGAATTATTTTCTCAAGGGGGGCTTGTGCCAAGTGTGGGCTGGTGGGAGGAGACAGGAGGGAATCCAAATCATCTGGTTTAGACTTTTGGAGAGCATTTTGGTGCTCAGGGGTTGATGCTCTCAGTGTGCCAGAAAATGCATGTTTGCTGTGTCTGTGAATGCCAGAGGGCAGAACCTGGCCTGCTGGCTGCAGGCAGGAATGCCCAGCAGCCCGGCCTGCCTGCACAGGCAGCAAGAAGGCCTGGAGAGCCAAGACTGGCTTTTTATCCTGGAACCACACTGTCAGTCAGTGCTGGTCATGTTTCTCCAGGCAGAAAAGGCCTTTGAAGCCCACAGTCAACAGGCACAGCCTGTCTGTGTTTCTGTCACTTTTGGCAAGCTGATTGCTCTCATGGTTTAATGATTCTTCCTTGCTGCTTTACTGGGGATTTAATGGGCATTGCAATTCTCTTTGCCATCTCCTTGTTTTAGGGGTTGTCTTGCTGTGTTCCTTCCTTCTTTTGCTTTTCAGGTTTGCTTTTCTTCCCAGTAAGGCCACAGGGCTTGGTCTCCTCTCTTGCTGCTCTGCCTGCCTGACTGTATCCCCACAACATCCTTACCAAAGCTAGATTTGCTAGAAGGGAATTTCTTCCTTCCCCCAGGACAATGTGCTGGTTTGCTTTCAGGGAGCACATTCCCCTCTGGAACATGACAACTGCATGGCTGTGTGGAGGCAGAAGCCAGCAGGTTTTTTGGCCTTGTTGAATAGGCAGATGACTTGGTTCAGGTGCTCTGTCTCCATCCTCCTGGTGCTGACCTGCTCAGCCCTTCCTTGCCAGCAGGCACTGCCCTACTGGCCCTGGCCAAAATGCTGGAGGCAGACAGAAGGGATTCCAGTTCACCCTTGTGAAGGATGTGCCTGTGCCTGCAGAGCTGAAAGTGCTTTGGGAAGGGGCCAAGGAGGGATGCCAGCAGGGCACGGACAGGTCTCCTCTGGTCCTGTTGGCACAAGTGGCACAATGATCATTTGGTGTCTTTGCTGCAGATTCCTTGGCTGGTGAAGGTGTCCATGGAGAGCTGCCCTTATTTCCAGCTGGCGTGCCCCAGGGATGTGTACCATGTGGTGCCAGCAGGCGCCTCTGCCCCTGTGCGCATCCGCTTCAGCCCCACCGAGAACAAGGTGAGAGTGGAGGAGCCAAAGCACAGAATGATCTGCACAGCCATTGTTTTCCCTGCACTCTGGCTCCAGCCCATTGCATGCTGTGAGCTTGGCTTCAGGCCATGGGCAGGCAGCCTGCAGCCAGTCACACCTTGGCCCCTACTGGCAGGCACTGCAGCCAGGCCTGACAGGCTCTGCTTCCCCTCCCTGCACATCCCTGAGCATTGCCAAGGGAAGATGCAGAGGGAACAGGATGGAAATGACAGAGGGCTGTTGATAGATGTTGGGCCATCTCTAGGTCTAGGGGAAGGGGTTTCATTATGATGGAAAACACCAGAGGAACCAAGAGGTCAGAGAGCTTTCCTCCTTGCTGACTGGCACCAGCTTCCCTGCCTGCCCCTGGGCTGGAGCAAAGACGGTGCTTTTTCACCCCCTCTGCTCTCCAGCCTTGCAGCTGTGCTGTCCCAGAGCACAAGTGAGCATGGTACAGCTGCAGGGCCAGGGCAGAGGATGTGCTGTGCCCGTGAGCCCGGCCTGGCACAGGCACACTGGGCTCTGGGTGCCCTTGGTCAGCAGGAGGTTGCTGAGCTGCAGGGGACTGGGACACCTGCCTGAAGGAGCTCGTGCAGGGCAGGTACAAGCTGCAGGCAGAGCTGTGAGCCCAGGGCTTGTGGCAGTGACACTGCTGGGGCTCTGTCTTCATGCCTGTCCCTGTGCTTGCTCTGTCAGCTGGCACCCATCCCGTGCCAAAGGTGCTTTTGTGGGGAGGTTTGAACAGCAGTGCTGAGGCCCTGGCAAGTCTGATCTCAGTGCTGGGATCTGGAGGGTTCATGTTCTGATCTGGAGGCTTGTTCATAGGGAAGGGTTTAGGACATGGCATGGAAGGGAGGAAACCTTGCAGGGAAACAAAGAGAGGCCCTTTCCAACAGCATCCTGCTACCTCTTGGCACTGTTCTTCTCCTGGCTTGGTAGGAGAGGCAAAGTTAGAGAGGAGTTCTGAGCCAACTGATGTTTCTACAGCAGGCCAGAGGTGCAGGATCTCTTTGGGTGCAGCTGTTTTCTCATCTTCCTTTTGCTGCTTAGAGCCAGTTGAAGACTTTGTCCTATTCTCAGACAGTTGGAATATAGAAACCTAGAGGAATGTCCTGTGTTCCCAAGCACCATGTTCTTTAGAATGAACTTAGGAATTGTTTAACAATCATTAAAATTTAGAGTAAAATTTTGGTGGCCTAGGGTATGGGTATGACCTAGTGATACAAGAGCTGAATGCCACAGAGATAGGTTTTGCAAAAGTGCCCCGGTGCCTTTAAAATGTGACATATTAGTAGAACTTAGTGCTCATTTTAGGGTGCAATAGGTAAATCGATGCCCTTGGAGCATCAATTTACCTATTGCACCCTAAAATGAACAATAAGTTTTTCTTCTGCCATGGGGATGGCACTAAATGCCCTGTGCTGAGGCAGTTTCTTTTCCTGCAGGATTATTGCCACCAGCTGGTCTGCATGACATCAAGGGAAAGGATCGTTGTGCCCATCCGGGCCATTGGTGCCCGAGCTGTCCTGGACTTCCCTGCCCAGCTGGATTTCTCCAAGTGTGCAGTCCAGGGCAGCACCCAGAAGACTCTGCTGGTGCGCAATGTCGGTACCCAGGCAGCTCGTTACCAGCTGAGCACCCAGAGGTGAGGCAGCTCATCTGTCCTTGTGCAAAACACCTTTGGGTGACAGCAGAGCTGGGAAAGAGCAGCAAAAGGAACCAGAGCATTGCAGCTGCTGGCCTGCAGCCTGGCTGGAAGGGAGCAGGATGGATGGCATCTGCTCTTGCTTTCAGTGGCCTTGGAGCTTTCTCGGTCCCAGATTTCCTGGAGGCTGCTGGAACATGTTGGTAGCTGGCTTGCGCCCTCCTGAGCACAAGCAGCTTCTGAAATGCTTCCTCAGCACTGTCAGCCAAATAGACCCATTCCCTGAGAGGCCACAGGCACGTGGCTTTCCAGTGGTCCTGGAGGGGACCTCTGGCAATCATCTGAGCAAACACACTGCTGAAAGCAAGAGCAGAGTCTGGGGACTGCAAGGTGCCATTGGGAGATCTGGACCTGGCTTTAGATGCCATAGAAGGGAACAAACATATCAATGGACCTAGCTAAAAAGCAGAAGAAAACAACGTGTTTTTCAAGAAAACCCCCTCCGTCCCTTATCTTTTCTGCCTGTCAGTTGCAGTAGTGATTCATTGAGAGGATGGATCTAACAGGGTGAGAAGTGTCTTAAGGAGCAGCTCACAATGAACAGAGAAAAGGCCAAAACTGAGCTTGCCAGCCCCATCTCTTGGCAGTGGTTTTCATTTGGTTATTACAGTGTCAGGGATGTCTCCTGCACAGCTCTTCTATCTGTGGGCTCAGGGAACAGCTTAGTGCTGTTGGCTGAAATTCAGAGGAGTTGAGAGATGACTGCTACAGCAGGAACAGAAGAGTCTGGTGGGTCCAGCCCAGGGTGGGATGTAGCAGGTGAAGGGGCTGAATTGCACTCAGTTTTTTCGGCCTGAAACTGAGTCCTGGACTTGGCTGGATCCTCTTCTCCTGATAATTTGAAAAAAAGAAGACACCTTCTTTCTCAGGCAAGCCCTGAAGTCACCTCCAGGAATGTTCTTCCCATCCTGCCATCTGAGGGCAGGAGCATGTAACAGGGGGCAGGAGTGGGAAGGGAATGGAATGGAAGGGAGTGCTGAAGCCTGGCCAGGGATTCCCCTAACTGGCAACTTCTCTGTTCTGATGAAATTTCTGGCAAAAGACTAAGGGAAGAATCCTGTGCCTTGCCCCCAGCAGGCACTGATCCCCCGAGCCCCAGCAGAGAGCTGCAGCAGGGCTGGCATCAGCCCCGGGGCAGATGCAGGAGCACGTGCACTGATCTGGCTCTGGGGCTGCTGGGGCCTTGTCTTTCCTCCCCTCCCTCCAAAGTCTCACGTCCAGCCCATAAACATTGGTGGCCCAAGGCTTCTCCACCAGCCAGCAGTGATGTTCTCCCCAGTGGCAATGGGAACAGCTCAGCCCATCATTGCAGCAAGAGGTCCTTCATGAGCAGAACCTGAAGCAAGTTCATCAGCTGTCACTGCTGACATGAGCAAAGCTCAGCTTGCCAGATGTTCTCTTTGTTTTTGTGTGTGATGCATTCATCACCAAAGTCCCCAGAAGACACTTTGAAGTGACAGATTGACCAGCAGCAAAGCACCAAGGCCAGGAACTTTTGTTTGCTCAGTGGGGCTGTAGAAGAGCACAAAGCCCAGCAGCTGCTGGGCAGAAGCACTTTTCCCCTGGGCTGTCCCTGAGCATCAAAGCACAGAGTCTTGTGTTTGTCAGGCAAGAGCTCTTTACCTGGTGATCAATGCTGATTGCTCCTGGTAAATCCAAAGTGTGCACCAACACAGTTGCATAATTATTTCCAACACATTGCACAGAGTTTGTCTGGTGGGCCAAGCAAGCAGTTACCAGCCTGCATGACAACCCAGAGTCCCAGACTGCATTGCTGGTAAATACACAGAAACCTCCTGTTCTGTTTCCTTGATGTGCTCCTGCTGATGGTGCTTCATTGAGCTGGGATTGTACCCTTCGGACTGTAAATGGCATCCTCCTTTTGGGTCTTGTTTCCAGGTCACTGTATTGCTCTAATCTGCAGTTGCACTCTTTCAGAGTTTCTATTGCTCCTTTTCTTAGAAAAGGAAGCTCTCATTGAAATGCTGATAAAATGTGTCTTTTTGGCTAAATCAGGATGTTTTCAATGGAAAAGAAACCAAAGAACCACACTGCAACAGTAACTATTCCTTGGTCTTCAGGGAATAGTTCCTTCTCCCTGTCTGATTGCTAGGCTGTAATCTGCCAGGACAGGGAGTGCCCTAACGTTTGCATCTCCTGAGATGAGGTTCATAGGCAGCAGGAAAAGAGAAATTCCTGAGGCAGTCAGTGTCAAGTCGTCATGCAGATAGCTCTGAACCCTCTCTGTGCTCTTCAGAAACCATTCTCTGATGGGATTGGTGGCAGTGGGACCCTTGAGCCTCATTGCAGAGAGCTGGATGCAGAGTATGGGGGAGCTGAGGTCATTTTAGCCCCAGGATCTGGTGAGGGCTGGATCTCCTCAGCAGTGGCTCAGTGGCTGTTTCTGATGCTGTCTGTTCTGGCTGTCTTCTGCTGCCTGTGCTTGGTTTGCTCCCTGCTTGCCCCAGGGAGCTGCAGTGAGCTGCAGTGCAGAAGGAATCTCCTGGCCAGGTGTCCCCCCAGCCCTGCTCCCTCTCTCTGTGTTGCAGTCCTTTCTCCGTGGTGCCGGCCACAGGAGCTCTGGGCGCTGGTGACACCGTGCAGGTGACAGTGGGATTTCACCCGCGGGCCAGCGGTGACCACTGGGGCTCCCTGGCAGTGAGCTGCAGCACAGGTGAGTGCTGGGCCCTGCACGGGCACAGGACAGTTCTGCACCATGGCTCCCTGCTGTCCCATCCCCTGCATTCCCTCCAGAGGTACCTCCCCTGCTCAGCTTCACCCCAAAGCAAACTGAGAACTCCTTGGTCTTTAGGGGCTTGAGAAAGTGAATCCCCTCTAACAGGCAGAGATTTTGGACTCCTGTTGTGCTGGGAGTTGCTGAGTGGAGGAAAGAGGATCCCTGATTCTCCACTCCCATGTGGCTATGCCTGGCTGAAGTTTTATTTGATTCCTGGGCAGTGCTGTAGGTGAGGTCTCCATCAGACTCTCTCCAATGCAGTGGATTTCTTGCACACCTCTGTCCCATGTGTGTCTTCTCCCCTGGCTTGCCACAGACCCTTTTTCTCTGTGGCCCTTAGACATAGATGTAGTTTCTGTCTAACAACATTTTCAGGTGCTCTAGTTCTTTTTTTTGTGACAAACCCAAACAAATTTTTCCCTGTCCCCATTTCCCAGGCTGTTCCTGCTGTTGCAAACCTCTCACATCTGTCTCCCATTTGATTTCTACACTGAGGAATCCCATTCTGTCTTAATGGAGAAGCTGCTCTGTACTTACTCATCTTTGTCCCTTTTTTATTTCATTTGCAATGCTGCAGCTTGGTTTTTCAGATCAGAACAATATCAAATATTTCAAGACTGATGTGGCTGTGGCTTTGGCCAGGGAGATGATGATGATGATGATGATGATGATTTTCATGGTGTTCATTTTGCAGTGGTTTGTCACATTGCAGAGACAGGCTGGTTGTATTTCCTCCCCTGTGTCCCCTCCTGCTGGGGGCTGTCACTTCACTTGTTCCTCTGGGCCTCCTTTTGCTGCCCACCTGCCCCCAGGCATATTTGCTGGTCAGCAACAAGGGATCCAAGGGATCAGGAGAGACAGAGTCTGGTGGGATGCCCAGGGAGAGTCTGGGCAAGGCAGGACTGAGCAAGGCTCCTCAGCCCTGTCACCTGAAGGACTTGGATGCAGAAATCCTGGTGATCTGAGTGGTCACCAGAGCACATGGACCAATCTCCCTGTCCATACTGTCACCTTGGGGCCAAATCTCCACAAACACCCTCAGAAATAAGGTGTTTAAGGAGCTGCCCAGGACATCCCCACACTCTAACACAGAGCTGTCAGGATGGGATAAATGCACTGATTCACAGAACTGCTCATTCAGCTCAAAACTGGGACACTTTCTTCTGTGCCCTGTGGTTTGCTCCGTTCCTTGTGCTTCCATCAGGCAGTGAGCTGAGCAAAGACTCCCCTTTGCTTTGTTCCAGGGGAAGAAATTATCCACACAAAGCTCCACGGAGAAGCTGTGGATGTCAACGTTGGGCTGAGCACAAGTTCCGTGGAGCTTGACAAGACTTTCATCTCCATGTCAAGCCACAGAACTGTGTTCATTGAGAACAGGAGTAACATCACAGCCCACTTCCAGTGGAAGGCTTTTCCTAGTGAGGAAGAAGAGAATGAAGAGAAGAGGAGGTTGGTTTGAAAGATGCATTTCAGTGAGATCCATGGCCCAAGAGTGAAACTAATGTTTGGCCTCAGGGGGGTGTTGGTGCTTTTGAATGTTTTGGGCCAAGTAAACCATCCCCGGCACTGGGGTGTGTGTCCCTGGCCTTCAGGAGCTCAGCACTCAGCATTCCAGTTCCATTGATACTCCAGCCAGGGATGGCATTTTGGGAAGGAAAGGTCGATTGTGATGACTGGATTTCCTCAGGTTCTCATTGGGCTCTTGTCTCTCTAATCTTCTTCCTACATGACCTGGCAACATCCCTAAACATTTCCTGAATTGCCAGCCCCTCTTTCCAAAGGTGATACACCCTCTTCTTTCCCTTAGTTCCTTCAAAAGCATGGTCCAGGAGAAGATGGCAAAGGTGCCAGAAGACCCCATGCTGTTCTCCCATGACATTTTTTCCATCGAGCCAATGGTAAGTGATAGCTGAGAACCTCATTTTCCTCCTCCTCCTCCTCTTCTACTTGCTCCTCCCAAGCACCCTGCCCCCGTCCCCCTTCCCCCGGCTGCAGTCACTGGGCAGATCCTCAGCTGGCCCCATGTGGTGGGAGGGAGGACATGGAGTTTCTGGAGTGGCTGCAGAGCTCCCTGCTCAAAGCATTTGTGCCCTGCAGGCTCAAGGCAGGGCTGGGAGCCTGACAAAGCCGAGCTCTGCTGTCAGGCTCGAGCTGCTCAAGGCACTGTGTGCGTGTCCCTGCAGTGTCACAGGGAGCAGTTATTGCAGGCAGGGGCTCCCCCAACACATGGGGTTCAGCAGAGGCTGTTGGAGCACTGCCAGCTCACACACTGACCTGAAGCTTGCCATGGTTCCCTGGCAAAAGGAGGTCAAATTCAGCCCAAGGGTAATGCCAGAAATGCCAATCCCCTCCTGTAAGCATGCCTTGCACTATTTCTGAGTCTGCCTTCCAGTGTCATCTGTGAGCCTGGACACCAGGGTGCAAGGCTGAAATGGGCCTTTGGAGTTGTCCTGCACACAGGGACACAAAACCTTTTCCTTTTCTGGTGATGCAAGCAAACTGCCACGTGCTACCATCAAGCTGAGCCCTGATTCTGAGTGCTGGCATTGTGAGAGATGATGAGTACCTGGTGTGTGCACAGTGCAAAATCCCTTCTCATCTTGGAGTAAAGCCCAGAATAATCCCAACCTCTGCTTTCTTTCAAAACAGCTTAACTAATATTTGCATTTCAAGGAAGGGCATCATGTTCTCTTCTTGATCACTCCTATGGCCCATCTAAGGCCAAGAGCCACCAGTGCACAGGGGCAGTTGCATCCCACTGTGGCTGCCAGCAGCATGATGTGAGCAAGAGCTTGTGTCAGAGCAGCAGGAATCTTGTGGAGAGTGGGAGCTGATCAGCTGAGCATTGAGAGCTTCCAGCGCTGGGTTGAGCTGGGTTTGGAGGGTTTCCTTGGCTCCTTGGGTGGTTCACTCATCACTGATGCTCTAAACAAAGGCTTACAGGAGTGTGGTTGCAAACAAGCAGTGTGAAGTGTGCAGAGCAATGTTTTGCTGTCTCTCTCTGTTGTAGGAAGGAGAAATCGGGCCGAATTGTTCGGCCGAAATCAAGGTGACCTTCAAACCCCTGGAAGCACTGGAGTATGGAAGTGTGGCTTACTGCAGCATCTCAGGTGCAGCTCCTTTGCCCTGCTTCTCTGCCCCTCAGTAAAGCCATGGTGCAAGCCTGAGCCCACTGGGCTCCCATGGAACTGCTGGGAAGAGTCCCTGGTCAGCAGGGACACCTCCCCCTAGACCAGGAAGCTCCAAGCCCCATCCAGCCTAGCTTGGAGCACTTGCAGGGCTGGAACCTCCACAGCTTCCCTGGGGAACCTGCTCCAATCACTCACAGTAAAAAATTCCTTCCCTGATATCTAACCTCAATTTCCTTTCTTTCAATTTCTACCCATTACTCCTTGGCCTGCCACTCCAGGACACCAGAGATGTTTTAAACTCAGCAAAGTGGTGGCTCAAATTGGAAAGCAGCCTGAGGAATGGGTTAGAAATTAGAAGTCAGCCCCAAGGGACACCTCCTGAGGGGAGCGCAGGGTCCAGATCTTCTCCTGCAGCATCAGGAGCTGGTTGCATCCAGCTCATTCAGGCACTAGCACTGAGGCAGCCTGGAAAATGCAGTGTAACAGAGGGAATGATTGCACTGCAATGGACATCTCTCCCCAGGCCATGAGAGCAGGCTGCCCCTGCAGCTCCGAGGGGAAGGCCAAGGACCCTTGGTTGAACTCAGCTCTCAGACTCTGGACCTTGGGAACGTTTTTGTCAACACCCCCCACGTCTATGAGGTGAGCAGCAGGACTTGGGATGGATCCTGATGGCTCCTGAGGCAGCAGCAAGCATGCTGGAGCTGTGGAATTCCTGCCACCCTGGGCACTCGTGAGCAGGGAATATTTGATGTCCTGCTCAAATCTGGGGGGGGTCAGGAAGGTGTGTCTGTTGTTCCTGAAGCCCCAGTCCCTGCTTTTGGGCAGCCTTCCTTAGGGATCAGCTGGGAGGCTTCCTGCACCACAACCCCTTGGCCCATGAACCCAGCACTGGCTCCAAAAGCTGCATGTTCAGAGGCTTTTGTGGCAGTGCAGACACAAGGTTCCTTTGGCCTGGGCTCTGCAGAAGCAGCTGACACAAACTGGCTGCCTTTGAGCTTCAGCCCACTGCAACAGCTTCCAGGCAAGTGTCTCCTGCTGATTGCTGCAAGGCACAGGAAAGCCTTGGGAGTTCTCTCCCTTGCTGACCAGTCCCTCAGCACACTTCAGCCTTGGTGCATCTCTGGCTCTAGAAAGAGAAAAGTGTCCCTGGGAATAAAGCAAAGCATTTTTCTACCTATTTGCCTCCCGCACAATAGTGTCAAGCTTGCCAAAAAAACCCATGAGAGATCAACTGAAGGGGTAGAAAGTGAGGCACTGCATCATGCCAGACATTTTCAAAAGCTTGGCTGGGGAAGAGAAAGACACCCTGAGTTTTCTTACCAAAAGTTGGTGCTGTCTGTACATTTTGATGCTGATGCCTCATTCCCAATGTATTGTTTTCATGGTGTGGGGAAAGGTGAATGAGCAGATGGTGCTGGTGGAGCTGTGCTAACTGGGGCAGCAGCAGCTCTGGGGTGATTCCCTACGCAGCTGCAATCAGCCCATGTTGCTCTCAGGGCCAGCTCTCAGTGAGCTTGGTGATGCTGAGCAGAGGTGCACAGCTCTGTGTCCATGGGATCACCCCAGGGTGAGTGCAGTTCTGGGGAGTTACCTCTGCTCTGCAGGAAAACCCAAAGGCAGAACTTGTCCTGTTGTATCTTTTGACTTCTGCCACTCAGCAGCACAAAGCATCTTCTGCCTTTTCTGGCTGTTCTTGGCATCATGAAACAATAACTCCCAAGAAGGGAAGGTTCCACATGTATTTCCACTTTGCTTTCTTGCTGCTGCAGGTGAAACTGATGAACCAAGGAGCTCTTGATGCTCCCTTCACCTGCATCCCTTCAGCCACCAAGGTGGGCTCCTGCTTCAAGTTTGCACCCGAGGAGGGCATCATTGCAGCAGGAGGGAGCCAGACTGTGCAGATCTCCTTCAGTGCCACCGTGTTGGGCAGCTTTGAGGAAGAGTTCCAGCTCAGAGTGGCTGGATCTCCTATGCCTGCCATCCTGACCATCAAGTAAGGACCCTAGGAGCTGGGTGGGCACATCTGTAGCTGTCTCTGGGACATCCCCCACCTACCTCATGTTGGGCTGGAGCAGAGAAAAAAGGTGTTTCCTGAGGTCTGAATCTGTGCTCTGATGCTGGCACTGCTTTAGTGTGAGGATGCCTCCTGCCCTTGGTGGTGCCTGGGAGCTGGAATGACTCCTCCCTGCAGAGATCTCCCTGTGCCTTGGGCCATGGCAGGCAGTGGGATGGATCAGACTTGGGCAGCAGCTGCTCTGGGATGTCCCACCTGAATGGGCCAGCCTGGCTGATTCTGCAGCAGCAGCAGTGCTTGTAAAAACTTGTGTTAATAATCCATTGCAGGTGGGCAGCAGCAGCCTCAGCTCACCTCTGCCAGCCCTGCTGGGAGGGACAAGCTGTGCTCCCAGCTCCTGTGCACAGAGTGCTCTGGTGCCTCCTTGGCACAGCCAGGAAAGGGCTGAGGTGGGAGTCAGGGAACTGCAGCAGGAACTGTCCCAAGGACTTGGGCATCCTCCCGTGGGCTGGGGCCATGGCAAGAGATAATCCTGACCCAGCACAAGGGAGAAGGGCTGATCACAGGGGAAGCAGAGCTCAGTCCTCAGAAGCACAGCAGCGTGAGGCCTTGTCCCTGCCAGGCTGAGCCATGTGCTGCTGGGATAATGTAGTGGGAGCAGGAGAGCTGTTCTGGCTGCTCTGCAGCTTTGGAGCTGGGCTGCTGCTGTTGGCAGGCACTGGCTCAAGGCAGTAAAGAAATGGAAGCAATCTGCACTGGATTACACCAAGAAGATAAGGGAGAGGGATAAAAAAGAGCAAGGAAGTTCTTACCTAGCAAGAGAAAAGTGGCAAGTAGGTGTGCCCACAGTGGAGAAACAATGATGCTGGCTTTGTTTTTGGAGGAAAAGTGCTGCTTTTGTATTTTGGAAATCAAGAGGGAACCTTTCACCATCAAATAATTGATTCTCCTCTGTCCCTCCCCAAAAGTGATCAGGGGTGTTTCTGCATAAGCAGCTTTCTCCTTGGGCAAGGGCAGGTGTCTCTTGTTGAGATGTGCAGAGCAGAGCCAGGGGCAGTCCTGTGAACACAACACAAGGCCCAGGTCACTGCTCCTTGAGTTTGAACCAAAAGGCAGAGTGGGCATTGATTGGCAGCAATCATGAAATCAACTGGTGAGTGTTGTGCAGCTTCAAGTGCTGATTTCAGTGGATGTTGGTGACTTTTGGAGTTTGTCTGCTGAGTTCAAGAACAGCTGAGGTGCTGTGCTGGATTCAGGACACCCTGGTTTGGTTGCTGAAGCTGTTGCTCTTGGCTGTGCCAGCTGGTGCACTGCTGACAAGCTGGTCCTTTCCTCTGGGATCCATCTGTCCCCGGCTAGAACTGTTGCTGCTCCTTTCAGAGGATGATTGGGCATGGCCTGGATTCATGTCTCAGAACTCTGTCTGTCATGATTGTGTGGGTCAAACTCTGCTGAGAAAGCTCCTCCATGGGAACAGCAGTTCCAGCTAAGAAGGAGCAAAGCAGGGAACCTGTGGCTGCAAGGGCTGCTTACAGAAGTGTGTGGGGACACCTTTATGTCCATCCCCTTGCAGACGGGGAAACTGAGGCACAGAGCCATGTCTGGGTGTGTGTTCAGGGTCCTTCATGGGACCAGCAACAACCTGGGGGCTTCTCCTGCCTGCCCTGTGCCCAGAGCCCATCAGTGGCTGTTGGCTGCTGGCCACTTGGCTTTAGCTGCCTCCTGTGCACGGGGCCCTGTGCTGAGCACATGGGGCTGTGTTGGTTGGAAACCCAGGGTGCCCTGAGCCCAGGTTTTGTGCCCCCGAGCCAGGACAGCCAGACCTTTGCAATTCCTTTAACCGAGCCATTTCCTCCTCTGTCCTCGCCCTCCAGGGGCAGCGTCAGTGCACTGAGTTTACACTTCGACCTCCCTGAGCTCGACTTCGGGGACATCTCCTTTGGTGAGTGTTCTCTGGGCTGGGACACAGCCTCAGGAATCTGTGCCTTCCAACAGAACAGCATCCCTCACTCACGCTCTGCCCCAGCAGCCTCTCCAGGCTGTGAACTGCAGGGCTGCTGCTGCCTCAGGTGGCATTTTGCCATTGGGAGATCCAACAGAAGCAAGGAATATAAAGTCAGTGTTTTCTGGTGTCTCTGTGCTGCTTTAAAAGACAGATGTCTGTCAAGGAAGGTGGGAATCTTCCTGCAATGGAAAGATGAGCCCATCCCTCCAAATAATTCTACCTTTGAAATGAGAGGGCTCCCAGGCAAAACTATGGGAAAAGGAATAACAGTTCTTTCCTAGACTCGATCAGGAGAGCACAGATAAGAAGGCAAGAACAGACGTTTCCCAGGCGCCAAGTCCCGTTTTTCCCCTTGAGTGGAGTTCGGGTCCCAGCAGGAGGAGCTGTGGGATCCGGCAGGGCAGTGATCCCCTCCCAGCCGGTGCAGGGAGGGAAGGAGGGAAGGGAAGGGAGGAAGGAAGGAAATGCTCCTTTTGCAAACTGCCAAAGGGCAGGGGGATGTCGGCAGTGCGGAGCAGCAGCAGGCAGGAGCAGGGCAGGCAGGCAGGGTCGATGGCAGCGCTGAGCTGCAGCCAGGGCAGTCCCGGGGCCAAGCACACAACCTCCCGCAGCAGCAGCGGCCGAGCTTCGATCCCCGAGCGGGAGGAAGGGAAGCTCCGCTCCCTGCCCGAGCTCAGCTCCGACTGCACAGCCGCCCCCAGTATCACGCCCGAAATCCCAAAAAACCCCGAAGGGAAAAGCCCAGCCCCAGGGCCAAAACACCCCAAAACCCCTCTGCCCCTTCCCAGACCAAGGGCAACATTCACTGCCAAGCCTAAACCCAGAACAATGAAGTTCCTGAACTTTGGAAGGAAACTCATTGCCTTTCCTGAGCTGCTTCTTCCCCAGCCTGCATCGGCATGGAGGCACTTGTCAAGTTGCCTTGTGAAGAAATGAAACAAGCAAGGCAACAGATAGAAATATGGTTCTGAACCAGGAGATTGATCCTGCTGAATCCAATTTCATTCCTAAGGTCTCTCCAGCTGAAGGCAGCTGTTGTATCTTTGCTTCTTTGTGACTGTTGACTGTTGTCTGCATGTGCTGAGCTCAGTCTCATTGAGCTCATGTTTTGACATCTGGGTTTGTCCTTTTTGTGCCTCTCCTACCTCCCTGCTGGAGTCACTGCTGGAGCTGGCAGTGGTCATTTGGATGGGCCCAGAGAAGCTCTGGGCTGCACCTGCAGTCCCCATCTGTGTTCCAGGGACTCTTGGTGAGCAGGCCTGGGGAGAAGTCTCCTCCCCACAGAGCTGGCCAGCCCAGCCAGGTGTGCCCTGCAGAGCAGGTTGTGGCTGCTCTGCGGGCTCGGCAGGACATCCCCACCATGAGTGGCTGTATCTCTGGCTTTCCAGGATGGAAAGCAAATCTCAGAGCTAAAGTGGGCTAAACCCTTGCAGGCAGCAATCCCAGTGAGCAGCATGGCTGTGATGTCCCTGTTTGTTGGGTGAGGTGGGACCTGATTCCTAATTGCTAATCTCAAAGCAAGGCTTGGGTGTGCCCCCAGCTGAGTGGGCTCTGAGCTGTCCCGTGCTCAGTCTGTTTGGCCCAAATCAAGAGATGCCTCAAGGATGCTGCAGAGAGAAGCTGCATTAGGGTGCTTTGCCTCACGTTCTAGTTCCTGATTCCATCCTCACTTTCTTTTGCTGTAGCTTCTTCTCAATGACGACTCCCTGTTTATATCTCTTGAAAACAGTGGGAGTGTTGGCAGGCTTCCCAGGGAATTTGACAGCTTGAATTCTCAGAGTAAATGCTGGGTCTGGATGCACACCCATCACTGAGAGATAAGTGGTGCTGGTTTGGGGCAGGTGAGGGAGCTCCTCCCCATCCCAAAGAGAGAAGCTTGCAGTGTTGAGCAGGGCTAGGAGTGGGCATTTTCAAGGCTGCAGTCTGGAATCTGTGTCAAAGGGAACTAAGTGACAATTAATTCCTCACGCACCTTCTCGGTGAGCTGTAGTTCAGATAATAAAGAGCTGAACTCCAATCCCACTTTGATCCTGCCAGGATATTCACCCCAGGATCATGCCATCATGGGTGCCTGACTGGATATTTGTGTCCTTTGCCAGGCTTTCCCTACACCCAGCGCTGTCGCCTCACCAACAGCTCCGCGGTGCCGCTGACGTTCCAGCTCCGCATGTCGGACGATGGCACGCAGCCGGCTGTTGACAGCGTGGATCAGATCCGCAGGCACAGCGACCCAGCCTGGAGGAAGGGAATCCATTTCTATGTTGAGCCCAGGGAGTTCACCATGAATCCCAGCCGAGGGACCATCCTCCCCCAGGGACACCAGGACATTGAGGTACAGCCAGAGTCCAGCCACAGACGCTGCAGCACCAGGGCTGAAGCTGCACTGGAGTGTGGGAGGGCTTTAGCTCTGGTGCCAGCTTTGAGCATGGTGGGAGGGAGAGATCTGCACTGCTGGGAGGCCTCTGCTAGCTGGCTTACTCGGGATGTTCCTCCAGGAGCACTGTTTGGTTTCCAAAATCATCTGCTGAGGTCACATACCTTATGGTCAAGGCCTGAAGCCATTCTTGTGTTTTTGAGAGCAATTGATTTGATTGCAAGTGGGCAGAGCAAGGATGATGGCAGAAGGTGGCTGTTAGAGAGATGTCATTGTATAAAGCAGTTGGCTTTTCTTCTTGGTCTCATTTCCCCCCTCCTGGGGAGCAGAATGATTTGTGTTCACTGCAGGAATCTCTAGAGGGGACAGAAAACTTTGCAGCCATGTGTAGTGGTTCAAATTTATTTTATTGATTTCTTCTTAAGTGGTTTGTTCTGTTGTACCCCCATGTTCTCCCCGAGTTGGTTTACCCCTGGGTTTCACCCTCCCTCAAAGCTGTCCCTCATGCCATTCCTTGCCCCTTGTTCCAGCTCTTTCCCTGCCTTTCAAGGCAACCCACCCCCTTTTGTTCCCCAGCCTTCTTTGCCAATTTGACCTCGAGCCATTCCCTGTCTGCAACACTCCTTTGGAATTCCCCTATTCCTGGAGGTCCCATTGGCCCTTGTGAGCCATCCTCTCCACCCTCCTACCCCAAGTGGCCCCAGATGTACACTTGATGTAATCCCCTCCCTGCTCCCCTGAGGATTCCCTAATGGTTTGCTGTTTGTATCCCCCCCGCCCTGATTTGTGTCTGTACAAAAGCCGTTTCACATGATTGCCCAGGGCTCTTTTGCCTCTGATCCCCTTGCTTGGAATAAACCCTTCCTTGTGGAACTTCAAGACAGGGAGCCTCCTCCTTTCTTCTCTGCCTGCTCCCTGTCGTGGCTTGTCTCTTGCACCATAGAGCAAGTGGCTCTGAGGGTTCTGCCTCTGGTAAGTGCCCATCCTGAGGCAGTTCCCCACTCCTGGCATGGGGCCAGAGTTCTGAGAGCCAGCCCGGGCTCCGGGTCCCACGGCAGCCATGAAGTGCCCAGCACCTGCTGGGCCACACTTTGCCCTCAGCTTGCTGCTGTAAAGCTGAACTCATTGTGTTCAAGTCAGATTTCCTCTGCATGGATGTCATTGTAGTCAGATGAGAAATTGGACCCCTAATTTGAATTCAGTATTGCAAAGAGCTTTAGTCTAATGTCTGAATGTAGCTGACCTATGCCCTGATAGCAAGGTGTGTTTAACAAATCTGGTATTGCCAGAAGGCTTTTGTTCCTCTGAGACTGTGCTCTGCACATGGAGCTGCAGAAGAATGAAGGCCAAATCCTCCTCAAGAACTGGAGGATATCACAGGTGGGTAATGAGCTTTTGTAAGGAAGAATTTCCTGTTCTTCTCTTCCACCAGGTGACCCTGTGTTCCAACACGGTGATGGAGTTCCGCCGGAGGATGCTGGTGGACCTGGAGGGCATTGGCAAGGGAGTGACAAAACTGTTCATCACAGCCAGGTACCAGCCCTTGCCTGGCCTCCCCCAGGCACTGCCTTGCACAGGCTTTGCTGGCTGCAGCTGCCAAGGAGAAGTGCTGCTTAATGGCCTCATGTTGTGCCAGCTGGACATGAGAACAGCAGGGCTTGGGCAGCAGCCTGTGGTGAAAAGCAGCCCTGCTCACAGCCCAGCACGGTCCTGGGCCCTCTTCTAAAGGGACCAGGAATGGTATCATTTCTTGGCCTGGGTTTTGGTGCTTGAGGTGGAACAAATTTCCCGAGGGCCTCCTCTCTTTCTTGCTGCAAGAGGTGGAGTTGTGCTGGTTGTGACCAGCGTGCATTGGTTTGGGCCACAGCAAGCAGCCTGCTGAGAGTCAGGCTCTGCTTCTGTTCATGAGGGCACATGGCAGGGGGGAAGTGGCTCTCAGCAAGAGTGGCGAGGGCAAGGTCTTAGGAGGGGAAAGCAGCCCTGGATGTGGCAGCTCAGTCCAGTTTTTCTCCTTCCCTCTCCTTCCCATTTTGAGCTTTAATATTCTCAGAGTTGAGACTAAAGGCCGTTGTTGCTGCAGCAGAATTCCATCCTGCAGTGCTGCTGTGGGTGCCAGTTGAATGCCCAGAGGGATGCAGCTCCCTGGTGCTGTTCCCTGTCCCAGGCAGAGCCATCCAGTCAGTGCCTGGGCTGCGATTCTGTAAAGCAGGTGGAGCTGGGGCCATTCAGTGCCTGGAGCTGTGCAGGGAAGGAGGGAGGGAGCTGCAGGGCCTGGGAGGGGGTGATCAGCCACTCTGGAGGGCAGCTGGTGTCTCGTGCCCTCCAGGGCTGGGGCAAAGAGCTGAGTTCTCAGGCAGGGCAACAGCACCATGGCAGAGAAGGGAGTCATTTTTCCTGAGACACTGGAGTTGTGTGTTCCTTGAGCCTTAGTGAGCCCTGATCCTTGTTGGGAAGGCTCCCCCAGAGCTCGTGGATCACTGGGACTGTGACAGGAGTCCTTGCAAGGCTTCCTGGGCAAAGGAGGGGCTGAGGCAGCTGTGGCACAAAGTGCTGTGCCTGGGGCACTTGGCAGCCTCTGGGTGCTGCCTCAGGGTTTGCCCCTCCTTGACAGGACCTGTTTGAGTGGGAAGAGGCAGAAGGCAATTTATCCCTGTAGGGCTGTTAAATGTCCATTTGACAGTGACCAATGTGTTCTGCTCCATTGCACAATCTTTGGGGGTAAACGTTCTCCATTCTCTCAGTATCTCTGATTCCCCTGGGGTCATCTCTTTGCCCAGATGTCTCGTTCCTGAGCTCCAAGTGTCCCCCTATGTGCTCCAGTACGATGAGTGCCACCTGAAGGTGCCCTATGAGAAGAAGCTCGTCATCAGGAATCCCAGCCACCTCCCTGGCTGCTACGGGCTTATTCCCCAGGTTTGGCATCACATCCACCTCCTCCTGTCAAATATTATTGAGGAGATTCTTAGGGGAAAAAAATGGTTTGGATAAGACTTTGCTGCTTTCTATTCAGTCTTAAAGATCGTCTGAGAACAGGATCCTACCCGAATGTAAACTTGAGGAGGCAGTGTAAGCTGCTGAGGGAACAGTTGATGTTCTAGTCTTCAGGGTGTTTTCTTGTGGGAGATCTTAGAGGGTTGTGAAAAGCTGCTGCATCCAGAGACACCAGTGCCTGTGCTGGCAGCCTCCTTGCAGGATCCCCTGCGAATGTTAAGCCTCCAATTCTTGCATCTTGTTTGTTCCTTTTACCTTTGTCCTGGGGAGTTTTAAACGTGTGTGTAAGTTGCTGTTGCGGTGGATGTTAAGGAGTCTAAAGTTTCTTGAGAGGTGCCTCTGAAGCTGCATTTCATTCTGTCCCTTCCAGAAACACAAGGAGGACTCTGCTGTGTTCTACTCCAGCCCCCAGCCCTGTGGGATTGTCCAGCCCCAGAGCACAGCAGAGATCCCAGTTGTGGTGGAGGTGCAGGCGCTGGGCGAGCATCGCACCAACGTTCTCATCGGCGTGTTCGGGGATGAGAGAAACCCCCTGGTGAGGGCAAGGGGAGCTGTGTGCCTGTGGGCAACTGCTCCTGGCAGGGGCCACAGGGACAGGGATTCTTCTGGGGAAAACAGGCACAGGCTGCTGTGGAGAAGGACAGGAGGGATGGGTGGCACAAACAGCTCGTGCCTTAGAGGTGGGAATCTCAGTGTCTGACACAGAATGGAGTTGGGCTAAGCTGGGATCCAGGGTCATTTTAGTTCATTGTTCTTTAAAATGCTGTTCACTTTGGAAACATCTGGTTTAAATGCCATCTCTCTGAGCACAAAAGAGGAGGTCAGAAGACTTCTAAGAACCTTGAGCTTTCTATAAAAGAAAGGAAAGCTGGCATTTGAAGTGTGGATGCAAAGATTGAAACTTATCTTAAGACATATGGAAATGGTGATGCCAAATTCCCTGGATGGCAGCAAACATCTGAACCTGGGCCATTGTGGCACTGCCTGTAAATCAGTGAACAGGAAGGACAGGCAGTGCAGGCTGTGCCAGGGAGCCTGAAGTTTGACAAAACAGTTGCTTTCAACTCTCAGGCTGCTTCCCTTAAAGAGGAGGGTTTCTGCCCACCAGAAGAACCAGTTGTTTAACTGTCAGCATGGTCTTAACTAGAGATTTCTGGCAAATCTTTTACCTTTGGGCCAATAATTTGTACTTTGAAAGGTTCTCTTACCTTAATCCTTTTCAATTTGGAGGTGAACATGTAATTTTCTTTTTCCCCAAAAGCCCAGCATTTCAGCTGGAGAGTGCTAGGTGTCCCTAAAGAAATAACGTGAGCAGGGTTGAGCTGTTGAAGGTTTTTTAGGTTTCCCTGTTGTAGTTTGGTTTGGGTTTTTTTAAAAATCTTTCTTGCTTGCTTCCTGGCACAGAGAGCACAGTTACGGAGCTCAGGACGGCTGGCAGAAACCTCCCCAAGCCCAAGGCTGACAGAGCTTGGCAGGATCCCAGCACCACAGCCTGTGTATGTATGGATGGGGAATGTGACCTGAGTCACCTGGGAGTGCTGGAAAATGTCAACCAAGGCCCCAGCAGTGTCAGGGGAACATTCCTGATAAATCCCTGGTGGAGCTGCAGAGTTTCTGGCCTTGGGCACTGGGGGGGGGGCTGTGCTGGCTGGGCACTGGCTGGGTCTGCCCCTGGGTCTGCCTCAGATCTCCCCTTTTTGCTTGCCTTCTCTGTCCTTTCCTCTCCCACTGTGCTTTTGGCATCCCCACAAGGTGTTCATGCCTGTCCTCTGGAGCTGCTCAGTGCAAGCAGTTGCAGCTGCTGCAGCAGCTCAGTGTCATCCCTGGGCTGCCTTTAGAGCAGAGCTGCTCCAGCCTGGATTGGGAAGGGCTGGATCAAACCATTTCTCAGTTCAAGGTGCCAGCACCCAGCCAGGGGCTGCATCCTGACCAGGAGCTGCTGGTGCAGGTGTCCCTCCCTCCCACTGCAGGTCCCTGTTCATAGTTCTCTTATTTTCCAGAGATGAGCTTCACCCACCTAAATTCAAGCCCCAACCACCCAAGGAGCAGAGAACCGGCTTGGACTCCTCAGCATCTCGATGGCGGAACTTCAAGATCAGAAGGGAGGAGCCAGTCCCAGCCCTGAGAGAAGTGCAGGATCTTGCCCAGTCTTCAGGAGCAGAGGTAGATTTTCTTGTCCACCCAGTGCTTGTGTTGCCTCCCCAGCCTGCCAGCACCAAGTCATGCTCGTGCTGACCTCCCTTTCTGCTGCCCTGCTGTCCTGTGCCCTGGCAGTGGGCTGGGCAGCAGGGCCAGTGGCTGGACATGGGGTGAGTGGGAGGGAGAAAGAGGAGAGTTTTCCTTGGAGAAGCTGACTCAGATCCTACAGGCCTGTGCTGAGTGTGGGATGTTTTGCCTTGTTTCCTTCCCAATGTAAGATGAGACTTTTATCTGCATCATCATGCTCAGAGCTCCAGCTTCCTTCCCAGAGCAAGCTGGGATGAGTCCTGATCTCCATGGAGCCTCTTCCCAAGCCAGCCAGACTCCCTGTGTGCAGGGCTCTGCTTTCACCCCAGAGCTGCTGTTGCACTGCTGGCCCTGAAGCTCTCTTACAAAGGGAGACTTTGCAGAGTGGCTGTCTCTTCCTCCCAGCACAGAAAATGGCTTGTTTTTCAGGTGCCAGCACAAACTCCTGAAAACCCTCCCCTCCCACGGGGCTTGGAGGGATTCAGGTGCTCCCTGGACGTAGCACACACTCCCCTGGAAGGCAAGAGGGAATCTGTCTCACTTGCCCATTGTCAGTGTGGCCAGCAGGGCTGGAGCTCCCAGTGCCACTGGGGGCCCTCAGCATTGGCCACAGAGGGGCCTCCCCTCCCTCCAGGCCCAGCACAAAGTGCTGCTGAAGCAGCTGCTTGTTGGAGAGGCCGTGCAGGACACGTTGTGGGGCTGCCCAAGGACGCTGTGCAGCACCTGTGGAGGGCACTGCTCCCCCTGGAACTCCTCAGGTGGTCCATAGGAAATTTTTGCAGGAGCTTTTGCTGTAGCACCTTGAGAAAGCAGCATTTCAATCAGAGAGAGAGGGGAAGAGCCTCAGGAGTCAGATGAGCTGGGCTGGACTCCTTCCCTCAGCTGCAAGAGCTTTCACTCTGAGTCTTCTCCTTCTCTAAAAGCAGGAAGTTTTTAAACTTTTTCAAGGCAAGTTGTGCATCAGAGAGAATTTCTACTGCCGGGAGACATCCCAGTTCCCTTTCATGTAATGTACTAATTAATGCATTGACCTGTGAGCATGGGAGAAGATTTTCCCCATGGTCCCTGCCCTGGTCAGTGGCATGGATGCAGGATGAGGTGAGGGCGATTCTGGCAGTGTTTGGAGAATAGGCCCCTCCAGGTCCAGCTGCACTTTGCTCCAAGATGCTCTTCTGCATCCATTTCCATGCTCAACACCTCAATCTCTCCTGTCTTCCATCCAGGCTTTCAGTATCCTGCCACTCTCAGGTGTGCTGCAGCCAGGACAGAGCCAGCAGGTCTCCTCCACCTTCTCTGGCCACCTCAGCAGCACCTCCAATGTCACGGAGCTGTGCCACGTGGAGGGAGGCCCCACCTGCGAGGTGCTGGTGACCGGGGAGGCCTCAGGTGTCAGCTCCTCCCTGAGCCCCCGGGAGATCAGCTGTGGCTCTCAGGCACCTCTCAGGGAGAGGTGAGTGAGCCTTGCATGGGTTACTGCTCTGCCATGGGTTCTTGTCCCTGCAGGGCTTCCCTGCTCCAAGGACTCTGAGCTCAGAGGTGCTGCATAGCAAAGGCCAGAAGCAGCACAGGGATGGCCACTCTGAGCTCCCTGGCTCCCAAGAGAGGAAGGACCTTCTTCTGTTGAGACAGAACATCATCTGCTCTATAGGAGTGCTGAGCCCTCCTGGCTTAGCTGCTGCCTGCAGGGAGCTGGGCTCTGGGCTTGCCTTGGCACTGCCTCTGGAGGTGTCTTGAAGTCCATGGTGTTGAGTGGCATCTTCTTCATCATCTCCCTTCTTCACCAAAGCAGTGGGACTGTGGGATGTGCAGGCATGGGGCACAGACCAAACCTTGCTTTGGGTCCTGCTCCTGCCCCAGATGAAGTCCTTGCAATGCTGATCTGCCAGGTTCTCCTTGTGGTGGGACAGCACCCAGAAAAGCTCATGTCCTTGAGGCTCCCCTTCAGCTGCAGCAGTAGGCAAGCACAGGAGAAGCTCAGCTCCAGCAAGGCAGCCCAGCTCAGGACACACAGGCCAAGTGTGGAGCTGGGAGTGGAGGCTGCTCAAAGTAAGCCTGTGCATCAGGACTTCTTCAGGCCAGGCTGAAGTTGGTTTCATGGGGAGGAGATGGATGAGGCTGCTTCCAATGGTTTCCACGGCAGCCAGCCCTGGTTTGCTTGGTCACAGCTGGGTTCCAGCAGGAAATCTGGCTGCCAAGAGCCTGTCTGGCAGGAGAGGAGTTCCTGCAGCCTTTGCTTTCTGACTGACAGGATTGTTCTCATTAAGGAGCAGGCTAGGAGTCCTTAAAACTGAAGATGAGGGACAGAGACTCTCTAACTAATTAAAGTCAGACAGTGGTGTGTTTATTAACACCGGCGGGCGGCACCAGAGCCGTCCCTAAAAGGCGTGACCGCGCTGCCCAAGGTTCTCTGCCCTCTCTTTATTTCCCAAGATCTTACATACAATACATCTGCACAGCCCCAGCACCTCCCATCCCTGCTCTGTATTCAAATGAGGTCATTGGTCCTTCACACCTGTGCAATTCTTCTCTTGAATTGGGTCGGTGGTCTGAAATTGGTCAGTGGTTTTAAGGGATGAAGTCAGGAATGTCTTCATCAGGTCTCTGTGACCCTCTGGCATGATCCAAGGTCCCCTGCTTAGTGATTGATTGACATCAAGTCCAGGTGCTAACCCATTGTTCTACTGGTTTCAATTTGTTCTTGGAACAGTTCACTTACTCCCCTTCCTTCTAGAAAGAAGCTCCTAATGGTAAACAATAGAACAATCAGCTCCAGCTTAAGCATCTCATAATCATTAACCTATGGTCTGCCTATCTACCTTACATCCTGATCCATGGGAATTGCTTCTAACCCTCAGCTGAAATCTTAACCCTTTAAAATCATGCTTCAGCTGTGCCCAGGGAGAAGGGGCTGAATGAGCTGAGTCAGAATGGTAGGAGAGAGAAGCAGATGTGAGCAATCTGTGCTCTGCTCTAACCTGGGGAGCCAAGAGACAAAGGGCGTTTTCAGCACCAGCACAGAGAGCTGGTGGATCAGCCTTTGGCACTGGGCTGGAGGGCTCTGGCTGAGCCTTAAGAGGGAGCTTGCACAGTCAAGAGCTGATGATGGCAAAGCTCAGGTTTGGCTGGTCCTGGAGGTCCCCTTCCACCAGTGCCCTCACTTGGGATGTTCCCGGCCTCTGTGGGTTGAGGAGAATTCACGGAAATGGCCTCAGGGTGAAGGAATTAAGTGCAGGGCCAGCCAGGACTGGTGAGCCCAAGTTTCTGGTGGGACTCTCAGCCATGTTTTCTGTTTTGTCTGCAGAAGGGAACTGAAGCAGCCCGCTCAAAAGCTTCAGGAGGAGGCCAAAACCTTAGAGGAAGAAAAGAGGCAGAAGGAGGAAGAGAGGTGGAAGAAGGGAAAGAAAGGAGTTTGTGTGGGGAAGCAGCCTCCAAAAGCAGAGAAGGGGAAAAGCAAACCACCAGAGATGAAGGAAACCAAAATCCCAAAAAAAGAAACAAAATCCCCTGAGAAGAAGGAAAAGAAAGGCCCAGAGAAGAAAGAAACCAACGCCCCAGAGAAGAAGGTCACCAAAGCCCCACAGAAGGGGAAAGCCAAAGTCCAAAAGAAGGGGGGGAACTGAAATTCCAGAAAAACCACATGGGATGGAGAAGGACTCCTAATTTTTTTATTCACACAACTAATTATACTCAGTTTATTAGACATCTTGTTTAATTTTAGCTAGTTAACAAATTTCTTAGCAGTTTTTCTATTATTGTTTAATAAATAGATTTTAGTTGTGCATCAAATCTCTCTATTGTATTGTTTTTCTGTTCTCTTCACTGATTCTCATGGCACAAATCCCTTGTTCTTGCAGGTGCATTTGTTTCTCACCCTCAGAATAGATTGTTCACAAAGTCTCATTCTCAAAATCGCTTCACATGGGAACTTGTAACTGCTTAGCTGCACTCAGAGGAGATGACAGGCCAGCTGTTAATAGAGCAGAGCAAGGCCTGATTTCATAGGGCCTTTCTTTTATCATTATTCTACCTGTCTATGGCATCTCCCCCTTTTTGTTCATTTAAAAAAGGCTCCTATGTTCTGATGTTGAAACTGCTCACTCTTGTGAGGGTATTATCTCATCAAGGTTATCACTGGTTATCTATTAGATATGGGATAAGGTAGATAAAAGAGCAATTACAATCAACAAAACTTACCAAATTCTATCAAGTCATTGACACAGGGTTTTGCAGCATGAGAAAACAGAAGAATAATGTCCAATGTCTCTTGGGGAAATGGAAAGAAATGACCATTGTTTCCAATTAGTTGAGAAGGATGAGAAAGTCCATTAGCTGGAAATGTTGATCTTTGCCATCCCTGAATGTCCTCCTGGGAGCTGGAACAGGGAATAACTGGAGAAGGTCAGTAGGAGCACTGTACCATGAGGGTGCCATGAGGCTTTTGTTGGCAAATTGCCTCTGTCAGTTTCCAGACCCAGCCATGTCTTGGCAGTCCTCCTCCTGCTCCTGCTCTGGCCACAGAGGCTGCAAGGTGATGAGGTTATTTCTCTTTGCCCTGGGCCTCATTTTTTCAGAGCTGATCAGTGTCTGATGGAATGAACAGGTGACAGCTTTGAGCTGCTGATGATAAAACACAGGCACATCTTCTCCTGAAGGTAATGAATCAATTGGGCTTCACTGTGGTGCACTCAGTTGGGATTTAGATGTGGTGAGCTTTTTTTCCAAATTTCTCATGTAAATACTGCATCATTCAGAATGATTAGTTGTCCAAATTTCTCATGTACAATTTGCATTATCTGAACGTTCTTAAGGTGTTATTTCCTCTTCTTTTTGGTTTTTTAAGAATGAGATGCATGTCTTTTGTTATGAGTGTGAAGCAACATCATAGTAAATTAATACATGCAGTGGACAAGAAACTTACAGCAATTAGAAATAATTTGGACACAACAATCAGGAATATTTCAAATAGCAGACAAAACTAACAGCATAGGTGGAATTAGGTAAATAGCAATCCCTGAAATAATGTACCATCATCCCAGAGTCTGCAAACAGCTGACAAACCTCCATTCAGGGGGGACTTGGATCATTATTTCCAGACAATAATTCCCAAGCTCCCTTTAAAAATAGTTCAACAGTCATGTCTAGAGGGTTAGATTGCCATGTCCAAGCAACTCAAATCTAGTTTTGATGCAGAAAACATCTGGCTCTGTGGGCAAATTCCCGTCCAGGCAGAGCTGAGGCCTGGCCACCACCCAAGCTCTAAGTGGGAGAGAATTCCCTAAAGGTAATTTAAAACAAGGCTCTAGAGAATGGCACTTAGGAGTGAAGGTCTGGGGGTGACAGACTAATGAACCATCCAATAGCTGTCTCCTCCAAAATTCCCCCAGCACAGAGATGCTTTAAACCCAGCAAACTGTTGGAGTGGTTCTGTAATAATAATTGGGGCTGCATCTGATTCCTTGGAGGAGATGTCACAACACCATCAGTTTAGAGGAGGCTTCCCACAGAGCTGAGAGATCATTTCTTGGAACTCTGAAAAATCCTTGAAAATGCTGAGATAGCCCTGGGTCAAACCATGGAGGATTTTGGTGGGATTTGGGGCAGATTGTTTGGTGTATCCAGAGTGACTTTGGGCAGATTTGGGGCCTGCTTGGGGCAGGTTTGGGGCAGGTTTGTTGCTGATGTTGGGGTTTTTCTCCCATTTGCCCAGCTGTGGGCAAAGCCCCGAAGCACATCCTGTTCCTGCCCCAGCTCCTGAGGAGCCCAAGGAGCTGATGCTCTCCATGCTCTGCCCCCAGGGACATCTGGGGCGATCCCGGCATCCCGGGGATTCCGGGGATTCCGGGCGGCCTTTGGGCATTGCGGGATTTGGGGGCTTGGGGGGTGAGAGGGGTGAGGGGGGCTTGGGGCTGGATTGTTTGGGGGAAGTATCGGGATTTGGGGTGGAATGTCTGCATTTTTGAGGGTGAATTTCTGGGGTTTTAGGAGGAATGTCTGGATTTTTGATAGGAAATTTCTGGATTTTTTGGGGGGTGAATTTCTGAATTAGGGTGGAGATTTTGGATTTTTGGGGAGGTTCTGGATTTTTTTTGAGGGGGAATTTCAGGATTTTTGTAGGAATGTTTCTGGATTTGGGGTGAGGGGATTTCTGGATTTTTGGGTATGTTTCTGTAGTTTTTGGGAATTATTCTGGATGGGAACTGAGGTTGGTTTTGGATTTTTTGAGGAGGACTGGTTCTGGATTTTCTGGGCAAAGTTCGTTTTTTGGGAATGTTCCAGGATTTTTTGGAGGAACATTTCTGGATTTCGTTGTGGAACATTTCTGACTTTTTGGGGGAATTTTTCAGGATTTCTTTTTGAGAACATTTTTGGACTTTTTTTGGGAACTGTTACACATCAGGGAACATTTCTGAATTTGGGGGGGGAACATTTCTTGATTTTTTTCGGAGAACATTCCCAGGTGTCTGGGGAATGTTCCCGGGTTTCTGGGGCTCTCCTGACCCAATTCCCATCCCAGGTTCCCAGGGTTCCAGGAGCTGCCCTGGTGCCCAGGCACCGCAACATCGCCTGGGTGCAGTTGGAAAAACCCAAAATGTCATAAAATGCTCTCAAATCGAATAGAAATACCAGAAAATCCCTAAAAACCACTGCAAAACACCCTAAATCCCATATAATTGGTCCCAAATCCCACAGACCTGCCCTCTAATCCCATAGAAATACTCCAAAATCCCAGAAAACTGCCCAAAACTAGTCCTGACCCTGCCCCACCCCCCACTCTCCCAGGTAGGCTCAGCTCAACCCAAATCTTCCTTTTCAAACCCCAAATCCTCCTGCAGACGCTGACTCTGGAGGCTCCCAGAGCTTCCTTGTCTCCAGGAGCTTCTGTCAAGCCCCAGTGGAACCTCAGTGCCGCATTGTTCCACAGCCTCACAGCGCTCTCCTGGCTTCCATGAGGTCCCTCTGTGTCCCTGCAGCCTTGGCTCCATCAGGGTCTCCTGGCTCCATCAGGGTCTCCTGGCTTCCATGAGGGTCTCCTGGCTTCCATGATGCTCCACTCTGTCCCAAGGGGCATCCGTGGCTCACCTTTGGAGCCCTGCAAGATCCAAAGATTTCCCCCCAAAAATCACCAGCCCAGGGACCCCCAGGATATTTTGGCTGAGCTCCCACTCCCCAGGCACCTGCATGGAACCCAAGTGACCGCTGTGACTCCATGGAATGTCCTGGAACAAACTGTCCCTTGTCAGACAGCGGGGTGCCATGGAACACAGGTGCCACTGGGACACGGCCACTGCCCATGGAACCAGGTGTCCATGGTGACAGAGCCAGGCCTGATGGAACACTGGAGAACATTGTTACCCCATGGAATCCCATGGAACCAGGTGTCCATGGTGACAGGGCCAGGCCTGATGGAACACTGGAGAACATTGTTACCCCATGGAATCTCATGGAACCAGGTGTCCATGGTGACAGAGCCAGGCCTGATGGAACGCTGGAGAACATTGTTACCCCATGGAATCTCATGGAACCAGGTGTCCATGGTGACAGAGCCAGGCCTGATGGAACCTAATGGAACACAGGAGAACATTGTTACCTGTTGGAACCCTGGCTGCTGAGAATTTTAGACTTTTGAGCTGACAGACACTGACCCCTAAGAGAACACTGCATTTGACCTGAGGCTGTGGAGAAGGCTTCCAAAATGGAATGATGGAACTGGGATTACACCCTTGAATGGAAGGGTGTAATAGCACATGGTGGAAAACTTAGAGTTTAAGGTTTTAGAGTATAGTAATATAAATAAAACAAGATGGAGGTTTTAGGGCAGAGGCTGATCCTTTTTCTTTGCCTTTTTCTTCACCTTCTTCTTCTTCTTCCTCACCTTCTTCTTTTCCTTCTCCTTCTCCTCCTTCTTCACCTTCTTCTCCTCCTCCTCTTCCTCACCCTTGTCCTCTCTCTTCCTCCTCCTCCTCAGGTTTGGGTGGTATTGTGTAATTGGATAAAAGAGACCCCGTTGTCAGGCACGGGTGGTTGGTTATTGGGTTAAAAGGAAAAATAATTGAGGTGTCATTTCTTAATTGGACAGTTTATCCTTCAAAGACCTTGTAGAGGGAGAGATGGGGCTCCATTTTTACCTTGTTAGCAAAGTGCTGCAGAACTCACAGCTTGTGAGACTGTTGTATAGACAAGAGCTAATGAACACCTGAGTCCAAACAAGAAACACTGTCTTGTGATTTAATCCCGACCTTGGCAGAGAAGAAGCAAAAGAACTGACTGTTCCCCCACGGAATCTCATGGAACCAGGTGTCCACTGTTTCACAGTGCAGCCTCAGAGAGTGGGGAGACCATTGTGACACAATGGAATATCCTGAAATCAAGGCTGTGTTGTGGCAAACCTGGGCTTTATGAAAACAAGGACACCGCTGGGATGCAATGGAATTTCAAGGAACCAAGGGTCAATTGTCAACACATCAGCTTCTCAGGAAACCAAGGAAAAAAACCACTGTGACACACAGTGGGCCTCATGGGACCCAGGAGACCATGGTGACACCGTGGAACCTCATGGAACCAAGTCTGAATTGTGGCAGGACCCAGGAGACCATGGTGACACCGTGGAATCTCTTGGAACCAAGTGTCCAGAGTTTCATGGCTCAGCCCCATGGAGTGCTGGAGACCATGGTGTCCCAGTGGGAACACAGGGAACAAAGGCTCCACTGTGACACAACAGGGCCTCATGGAATGCAAGAGATCATCCTGATGGAATGGAAACTCATGGAACCAAGGGCCCACTCTTTGGCTGCGTGGCCCCATGGAATGCTGGAGACCATTGTGGCACCATGGAATGAATGGCACAAAGGCTCCACTGGGACCCAGCAGGGCCTCATGGAACCAAGGACACCGCTGGGATGCAATGGAATCTCATGGAACCAAGGTCCAGTTGTGACAAAGCTGGGCCTCATGAAACCAAGGACACCCCGTGATGCAATGGAATCTCATGGATCCAAGGATCAATTGCCAACACATCAGGTTCTCATGAGACCAAGCAGAACATTGTGACACAGGGCAATCTCATGGAAGCAAGGCTCTGCTTTGACCAAGTGGGGCCTCATGGGACACAGGTGCCATGTTGTGTCACCATGGACACTTGCTTCCTCCAAGGCTGGAGATGTCCCAGTGGCACTGGGCTTCCATGAGGCCATGCTTTGTCACAATGGAGCCTTGGTTCCATGAGATTCCATTGTCCCACAGTGGTCTCCTGGGTGCCATGAGGCCTGCCTTTGTCCCAGTGGAACCTTGCTTGCAGGAGCCTTAGCAATGTCCCAGGGGCACAGGGGTTCCATGAGACCCTGCCGTGTCCCAAGGGGCCCTTGGCTCCATCAGGTTCCATTGTGTCACAGAGCTCTCCTGGGTCCCATGAGGCCTTGGTCTGCCACAGGGGTGTCTTGTTCCTACTGGGCCTGACAATGTCCCAGTGGCACCTGTGTCCATGAGGCCCCACTTGGTCAAAGCAGAGCCTTGGGTTAAAAACTGACCCTTGTTTCCTTGAGATTCCATTTGTGAAAAACACGTTCACCCTCCTGTGAAAATGTAAAAAGTTTAATAAAGGACAATGGGAGACCAGGACAATGGAGCAAAGGTTATTATGGCCGGGTGCATCTTGGCACTCAGCCAGGAGCACCCTGTTCCCTTCGGGGATCCCCCTGGAATACCTTTTCCCTTACACCAGCCTGTTGCATATTCATAGACCCTCATGCATATCCATAAACTACTTCACATATTCCAGGAACTGTTCTACATGGCCCCTCCTTGGGTCTGCCTTTTCAGAGCATGTGTGTTTCTTGGCTGTGGTTTTGGCTCCTTCTCTTTATCACCTCCAGTTTTTGGGCCTTGGTCCACTCTGCCTTCAGATGGGGAGTGCTGATAGTTGGCAGATCTGTGCAGGTGTCCTCATCCTGTGTGCATTGGATGTTATCCCATCCCAGCAGGCATTTTAACACAAGCATGTTTCTCTCAGCTATTTCACTACCATGTCTAAGCTCAATTAACAACAGAAATAAAAACTGTATCTTTAGAACAAAGTTACTTTAACATCACACAAAGAAAATCCATTTTAATATTTGCAAAAAGCCAATATTATAATATGTATCTATAACAGGGTGAAGGAGCCCTGGCCCAGGCTCTGGCCCTGGGGGACACGGGGACACTGCCGGGGGGTCCCTGTCCCCCTGTCCCACCCCCATGGCCCCGGCCCCCCGTCCCCGTGTCAGGCTCTGGGGTCGATCTCGTGGAACATCCTCTGGGGGAGGCTGCGGGGCCGGGGGCGGGGGGACCCGGGGGGACAGGGGACCCTGCTGGGCACGAGCAGGGTTGGACTGCTCTGGGGGGGCTGTGAGGGGGGACAGGGCAGAGTGACCTCACACAGCCCCTGTGATGTCACACAGCCCCCTGTGATGTCATACAGCCCCTTTGATGTCACAGAGCCCCTGGGATGTCACACAGCACCTGTGATGTCACACAGCACCTGTGATGTCACACAGCCATCTGTGATGTCACACAGCCCCTGTGATGTCACACAGCCCCTCTGTTATGTCACACAGTCTCCATATGATGGCATTCAGCTGCTATGTGATGTCACAGACCAGCTTTGTGATGTCACAGCCAGCCTGTGATGTCACAGCCTTGTCTGTGATGTCACAGCCTTCTCTGTGACATCACACAGCTGCTCTGTGATATCATACCCTATGTCACAACCCACATTCTGATGTCACAGAACCACCATCTATGATGTCACTGCTAACTCTGTGATGTCACAACACCATCAGTGATGTCACACAGCCCACTCTGTGATGTCACACAGGCCCTTTCTGACATCCCAGCTGCTCTGTGCCTCTATGACACAGCCACAGAGGTGTTGCTGTGACACAGCCCCCTCAGGGACATCCCACAGCCCCTGCCAGTGCTGAGCCCCTGTGAGCTCTGTCTGTGCCCTGCTCGTGTCCCTGAGGTGCCCTGGCAGTGCCCCAGCCCTGCTGGGCTGTGCCCAGGAGCTGCTCCTGCCCAGAGCTGTCTCTCTGCAGCGCTGCCCTTGCCAGGAGCTGCCTCTGGGCCAGGAGCCCAGCCCAGCTCAGCAGCACAGACACAGCACAAGGACTTTAGTGACCCTCTGGGGCTTTGTGCTCAGGCCCTGAACATCAGTCCTTGAGAGGGAGCTGAAGAGACCTCTCCAGAATTCCAAGTCAGAATCCAACTCCAAAGTTTCTTGGACTTTTAATGGGTCCCACTGAGGGACATGACTGAGAAAGTGTCCCCAGGCCCCAGGCAGAGCAGAGAACTGGAGGCACTGATGGCAGCTGGGGACAAAGAGAAGCCAAGTCTTGGTGCCCTGGGGCACAGCAGGGTCTGTGCCACCAAGGGCTGGGAGGAGACACCTTGTCCTGAGGCACTGGGGCCTCCTGGCACAGCCCCAGCCAAGCTGGGCACTGTCAGCCCCTTGTCCTGCCCTCAGCATCCCCCCCTAGCCCACATCCCAGTGGCCTCAAGGATCTGCTGGAAGGAGTCCCTGGGGAGCCTTGCTCAGCAATGGCCCTGGGGGCTCCTGAATGCTCCCAGGGACTGCAGGGTTTTCAAAGGACTTTGGGTTTGGTTTTTGCCTGGGAGTCTCTGAGAGGTTTGAGCAATCATGGCCTCCAATTATCTGCTGTAATTAGTCCCTGGAGAGGCTTTGTCTGTAACAACACTCAGTGGGGGTCATTAATGCTTCAAGGTACTTCAGTTCTTTCAAGGTACTTGGTGTTTCCCTTTGGATACAGACTGTGTGAGGGGTTTGTGCAATCATGGCCCCAATTATCTGCTTTAATGAGTCCCTGGAGAGATTTGTACTGACACTCAGTGGGGCTCATTAATGCTTTGAGACACTCAAGGTGTTTAAGGTACTTTGGATTTTCCTTCACACACTGAGTCTCTGAGAGGTTTTTGTGCCATCCTGGCCACCAATTCTCTCCTCCAAGGAGCCCATGAGGAGTCTGTGTTGGAGAGGGACCTCAGTGGGACCCATTCATGCCTTGAGACCCTTTGGATGTTTCCTCTGTCTTGAACTCCTGGAAAAGTTTGTGCAATCTCCTTCCAGGCCCTGAGGTTCCAGGGCTCAGCTCCAAATGCACAGTGAGGCTCATTAGGATCAAACAAGTCCTGACAAACCATGGCTCTGCCTTGATTTCCCTCTGCTCTAGTGCAGTTCATGAGGAGGGTTTCCTTTGACAGTTATGGAGAAATAGTTCAAAGAGCTTCTAGGAAATATGGATTCCTATTTTAAAGAGTGTCTTTTATGGCTGTTCTTATTACACAAGAGGTGATTGCAGCAATCAGGGACTGATATTGATGCAGGAATTGTCCTAAGGAGGTCTGGCCTGCTCAGAGAAGCTGTGCCTTGAGGTCTGAGCCAGCGTGGACAACCTTGCTCCACATTCCCCAAGCCCATCGTGTCTCTCCTCACTCACCTGGGACCTGCTTTGCTTGGAGAACTGGCTGCACACAGCCAAAGAGGAATTTTCCTTCCTTTATTTTTGAAGCAATCTAAAACTCCTGAGTTTCCCCATTGCAAACAGACATCCTCCTCAAGTGTAGGCCAAGTCCAAGGTGCCACCAAGAGCACTCCAGACCTGCCCTGGGCCAGCTGAGAGGGTGGATCATCATCCCAACATGCAGTGGGCCATTGCAAGGGACTGTTGCCATGGACACTGCAGTGACCCCACTGCTGGGTTTGGGTGCCATGGACACCCCATCAGTTCAGGTTTCCTTGGAAACCAGCCCAAGGAGCCATTTCTGCAGCCAGGTTCCATGGCCACGTGCCTGCAGAGCTGTTGCTGCCCTTGGCTGCCATGGCAGCCCTCAGGACAAAGCGGTGCCAGGGCTGTTCCAGGTACAATTGCAGCAACACTCCTTGGTGCCACCAGGTGCTATGGCAACAGCCATGGGGACCCGTTCCTTAGTTTGGTGCCATGGCAACCAATGCCCAGACCCGTTGTGGTGGTTGGTGGCCATGGAAACCTGCCCTGGGCCCCTTGCTCGGGGCTGGTGTCACTGCCCAGAGCCAGAGGGGATCCCTGGCTGGGGGCTTGTGCCATGGCCACCTGCCCTGTGCCGCGCTGGCCGCTCAGGCACCAGGAACCAGCAGCCAACGCCACTGCCAGGGCCAAAGGCCAGGTCAGCCAGACAGAAAGGGGCAGTGCTGGGCACTGTTTCCATGGCAGCCGTCCCTGGGGGTGACACCTGGCTCACCTGTGCTGGCAGTTGCCATGGAAAGCCCTGGCAGGGACTGAGGGCACAGACACTGGCACTGAGGCACTGCTGGGCCGGGTGCTGAGCACAGGGCTGAGCACGCAGAGATGGTTTTGTTCTTGCTGAGCTGCAGCAGAGCCAAGGCCTGTCCTGCCCCTGGTCCAGCCACGCTGGGGAGGGGCTGGGGCTGCGGGGCAGCTGGGCAGGGGACACAGCCAGGACAGGGGACCCCAACTGAGCCCGGGGATACCCCAGACCATAGGACATCATGCTCAGTGTATGAAGGGGGGGAACAAGGAGGAGGGGGGTAATTTTGGAGGGAGGGATTTTGCCTTGCCAGGGAACACTTAGGCAAGAGGGGGCCCTGTTTCACCAGTGGGCAGGGTCACTACCAAAGACACAGACACCAACTTAAGGAATTGTGTCATTTATATCATGCACAGCTGCAAAGAATTACAAAAGGATAAGCTCAGCAAAGCACATCATTGTTAGCAAAGAATTACAAAAGAAGCTCAGCAATCCATCCAGTCATTACTACCAAAGATTGCCTGCAGTGATTACAGAATGATCCATCAGCAGTTCCCCTCAGGCTCTACCATCACCCAGATCCACACATCAGCTGGGGAAGCCAAGGGCTGCAGAGCCACTCCCAGACACTGGGAATTCCTGCAGGTGCCTCCACCTCTGCAGGCAAGGAGGCTCCAAGCCTGCTGGGAGAGGGCACAGCTTTTACTCTGTTAAACACACAAGCTGACATCACTGCTACTCTGGGAACATCTGGTTTCATTCTCCTCATTGCTTTCTCCCAAAGCCTGGCCAGGGCTCAAGGAGGAACCAGGGGAGTTGGCTTTGATCCTTCAGCCCAAACAAGGCCAGGTGGGGCCTGCTCTGGTTTCTAAATACAGAAAGATAAATCCATGTTTTATCAAGGAACACATACACAGATCATGTTGGTAATAATGCTTCCTTAAGGAGTGGATACAAATCTAACATTTGGTTGGAAGGTTCATCTAGAGGTGAACTTTGCCTCAGGGCCTGTTCAGGCCTTGGTACTTTGATCAGCCCTCAGACCTACAATGAACTAAAACCCTCAACAATTCTTTCAATAACACAGTTTAGATTTCCATATTAGGCATAAAGGCACCTCCTCTTCTGCTTCAATTAAGTGCTATTGCACATTTCAGCATGATCAGTTGCTACTTCTTCTAATAATCCATTCAGTTTATTCATGGAAACTCCACAGGACAGGGCAGCACACATGGGGCACAGGATGAACCAGAATCTTTTGCTTGCTGAAATCCAGGGCACTCCTTGGGGGGAAAATGTTCCCTGGGCCCCAACTCTTCCTTGTGGTTGTTGCTGAAGGACCCGAAATGGTGGCCCTGCAGCCAAGAGTGGTGTGACACTGACACCGAGCAGCTCCAGCACCCCGAGTTCTACTGACACTGGCAGGGATGGAAAAGCACAGAAATCCTCTCACACTGGGGCCTCTAGAACTAGAACAGGGTTGGGTTTCTCCTGGAGGGAAATCTTAGGGAATCCTGTCCAAGTGATCCTTGTATTCCTGTGTTTTCTTTAACTGTCCCTTCACTGACAGTGACAGTCAGAGCCCAGGGACAGAGTTCTGGCCACCCCACAGGGTGGGCCCTCCAAGGGAACCCCATCCCTCCCTCCCAACTCCAGCTGAGAACATCCCCAGCAATTGGTGACATGCACTGCTTTGGCTACCCTGACCTTCACATTTTCATAACTAATCATTCCATTTTGATCACTCACCCCTTGGTGAAACACTAGAGGTGTTTGTGCAGACAAAGATTCTGGCTGACCATCAAGGTACAACTTACAGACATCAGTAGTACTTTAGTGACACAGTTCTTCATTCTTTTTTCTCAGTCTCATTCAAGTTGGGAACAATAATTCTGTTGTCCATGGAGCTGGTGCCTTTTTAATTCCAGAATAATGCCCCGAGGCCCTTTGCTGTTCAGCTTTTCCATGTTGTCTGTGCCTAACAAGGCTTGGGGGGGCCCTTTCCCCTCTGGCTGGAAGGGGGCCGGGTCCCAGTCCCTGAGGGGCACCCAGGCTCCCGGATGGAATTCCTCTGGAAGTCCCTCAGGGTCACAGCAGCCTGCACATGGAGCCCCGTGGATCAGAGCATTTTCCAAGGGGGCCCTTGGGGCAAACAGGGAGATTTGCTCTGGCAGGATGTGTAAAACAATATCCTGTCAGATCTGCTGGGTCTCACACAGAACACTTGGCTGCAGGGACACATTCCCATTGCTCCTGCCCAGGTTTCAGGACTCAGAGTTGTCTTTCCTAGGAGCTGTTCCTTCAGCTGCCTTGGGAGGGCCTTTTGGCCTCCACACCCACACTCTGGCTCCATTATTAGGGCTGCTGGATCCAAACCCTTTATCTCCACAAATGGTGGTGATTGGAGGTGGAGCTCCTTTTTTCACAACTTTTCTTAAAATTGCAATTTCAATAATTGTGCTACCCTGTCATGGGGTTGAATAATCCAAACTTGTTCACTATTGTTTAACAGAATTACTGCAATTTCTCCTTGATATTCTGCATCAATTCCTCCTGCCATGACATGAACACTTTGCAAGGCCAAGCTCCAAGTGAGCAGTTACCAAAGCAAAGTGTCCTGGAGGAATCTGAATTCCTGTTTCAGTATTGATAGCTCTCATTTGCTTTGAATTTATCCCAATTAATTCCAGTGCATGAAGGCCCAGCCCTGCAGCCTCTGGGCTGGCCCTGCCAGGGGCCATCCCAGCCAGAGCAATTTCCCAGGCAGTCCAAGTCTCACTGCCCATGGCTGTATTTGCAAATTGGGGGCAGCCCTGCACAGCCAGGGGGTTTCCATTTCCCCAGTGGGCCATTGTTAAGGGCATGGAGCACATCTGGGAGATGGGTTCTCCATGGGCACAGGTTCCCATCTCCTCATTCTTTCAACTGCTCTTTTCACAACCCCTTCACCCGTTCAACCAATCCTGCAGCTTGTGGATGGTCTGGTACATAAAAAACCCTGCAGGCTTAACCATTGTATTTTTCACAGGAACAGACAAAGCACTCTGCATCACAGTATCAGCAAACCCTGTAAAAATAGCCAATTTCATCCCTTCCTCCTTTTTTCATTGAATACAATCTCACAAAGTTGACCACTGACATTAGGGTCCTGGCCAATCCTGTTCTGTAGGGAATTTAGTGTTACATCCCTGAGAAGCCAAAGCTACCAAATTAGTAATGTCAGCACTATTTCACATTATTATTCTTTTATATGTAGATATTCATATTGGTATAGATATAGATAGATATAGACATACATATAAAAATATAAAAAATATATAAAGGTCCTATTATACTATAAATACATATATAATTATTTATTATATTAATATTTCACTTGCACAAATGCATCTGATCTCAAGATTAAAACCTTCTTTTCTTGCTCCATGTGGGAGCATTCCAACAATAATTGTTCCTTCTGAAGGTGATATTTCCAATGAACTCTTAACAAATTCATCTTTGTCTGCCCAAACCCACAAGTTCTTTTCCTTTTCCATATATAATTTTTGGATGCATTTGAAGACATCCAGGGGTGCAGCTTCTTTTCACTAACTGCCCCACTGCTCACACGGTGCCCCGACCTCAGCCCACTCCAGAGCCAGGGAACTCCAGGAAGGGCTTCCCATCTGGGAATTTCTGATGGGACTGATTCCTCACATTTACATTGAACAAGTGACATTTTGTTGTCATCTGGCCAGACTGTGCCAGTTCTGTTTTACCAGTGGGCCAGAGGACAAGGACAGCACCAAGGACACAGACTCCAGCTGAAGGAATCAGTGTCATTTCCTGCAGCTCAAAGCAGCAAAGAATCACAAAAGGAGCAGCTCAGCAATGCACCCAATCTTCCCCACCAAAGATTGCCTGCAGTCATTAACAAAGATCCAGCAGCATTTACCCCCAGCCTTTTCCATCCCCCAGATCCACAGAGCAGCTGGGGGAAGCTGTCACAGCCCAGGGCTGCAGAGCCACTCCTGGGCACTGGGAATTCCTGCAGGTGCCTCCAGCCACAGGTGAGGCTCCAACCCCGCTGGGAGAGGGCCCAGCTCTGACAGTGCTGGATGAACAAACTGACAGCACTTCCAGTGGGGGAACATCTGGTTTCATGCTCCTCTTGGCTCCCTCCCAAAGCCTGGCCAGGGCCCCAGGAGGAACCAAGGGAGGTGACTTTGGTCCTTCAGCCCCAAACAAGGCCAGATGTCAGATTTCATGGCCTTGTCTGGCTTCTAAACACAGAAAGGTCAATGCATGTTTCACTGAGGAGTGCCTACATCTATCACAGTGCTAATGACCATGCATATTTCATTAGGGAGCAGATACAAAGATAACCTTTGGGTGGAAGGTTCATCCAGAGGCACCTTTGGCTCAGGGCCTGCTGTCCAGGCCTCACTCAGGGCTGTTGTCCAGGCCTTGGCACTTCAGGGACGTGGTTTAGTGCTGGGCTTGGCACTGCTGGGTGACCGACTGCACTGGTGAGCTCAGAGGTCTTTTCCAAGTGAAAGGATTCTGGGATTCCATGGTTATATCCACTGCATTCAGCTGGGGCTATTTTAGCAGCATGACTTTGCTCAGAAAGTTCCCTCTTGCCCAGCTCCTGTGGCCTGAGGCTTCAGCTCCTTCAGCTCCTGGTGCTGAGCTGCTCATGCTGAACGAGACGACTCGGAGAGACAAACACAGTCCATCCAATTCCTTCTGGGACACTGAGAGGGGAGGCTGTGGAAACAGGAGCATTGTTTGCTGTGGCCTCCTCTCTGCCCTTCACGCCTTTCAGCGCTCTGAACCAGCCAAGAGCTTTCTCCAAGAGTGCAATGGAGCAGCTGTTCCTGCTCCTGGGTCTGGCTCTCTCCAGTCTCTGACCTCGCCTGGTTCTGTCCCTCTTGCTGTGCCCTCTGTTCCCCCAGGGCTCACTGGCTGCTGCCCAGGACTGTGGGACTGGCACAGATCCAGTGCTCCAGACCCTCCTTTCTGTGCCCTTGGAGCTGCCTGGGCACAGCAGCCTTTTCCATCTGGAAGCTCCCCATGGACAGGGAGTCCCCAGCTCCATTCCTTGCACAATCTCCAGGAGCCCAGGGCTGCCATCTCAAGTCCCTGCTGGCACTGGGGGCTCCCAGGTGCCTCAGGCTGCTGTGACACCGCTGCACACGGGAGGGAAGAGGGGCAGGGGCTGTGCTGAAAGTCAGCTCCATCTGCTGCTGCTGCTGCTGCTGCTGCTGTGGGGTCATTTGTGCAGCCCTGGCCCAGAGTCAGGGATCAGATCCAGGCCCTGCTGCTGCTCCCTCGGGATCAGCCCCACTTTGGCTGTTGCTGTCAGGGCCAGCAGAAGCCCTGGCTGGAGCTGCAGGTGCTGACAGTGCCCCAAACCCCGGGGCTGGAGGGGTCCCTGGGCTGGGGCTGGCAGGGAGCTGCCCCTTGTTCTCCCTCTGCCCCAAGCAAAGCTGGGCCAGGCACAAGTGGGGCAGCACAGCCAGCAGGGAGCCTGCCAGTCTCTTCCAGCCCTGTCTGCTCAGAGTTTGGCCCTTGGAGCCTCAGGTGGCCAAAGGCAGCTGCTGCTGGTCCCTCTGGGTGTGCCCGTGTTCAGCAGTGCTGCTCCATCAGTCTGTGCCCAGCAACGGGGAAAAGCCTCAGCCCTGCAGGGCCAGGAGCTGCTGGGCTCTGCCTGAGCAGCTCAGCCAGCAGGAAGGGAGCTGCTCCACACGGGAACCAGGAGCAAAGGACATTCCTTTTGTAGGGCATGTTTTCTATTGAAAGAGAAAAAAAAGAAAAAGAAAAAAAACTTGATAAATTGTAAAAGATAAGAATAAAATCAACGGTTAGTGAAAAAACATAACAGAATGTTAGTGAAAAAAACAAAACATAAATGCAAAGTTACATTCTTTGAATTAAGAGGTAAATGATCTTTTTAAAAAGAGAACTTAGTTATTTACATTGTAAATGGGCTGATGGCATGGATCCATCTTACTGACCTCAGCAGCCTTTTAAAAGATTTTGGGCTTAGTTTCCAACACTGGTATTTGAAATTGTGCTCAAAGCAAGAGGAAATTGTTTTGTGCCCTTCTAGCTCCAAGCAGGACTGGGAATTGAAGCCCCATCAATCCCCAAATCCTTTAGAAGATGACCTTCCTCCTCACCCTGGTAATGAGCTGCACATTCCCTTTGAAACTGTCAGGGATTTCTTAAAGACACCAAATCCCACTTACGGCTTCTTGCTCTGGCTGGGAAGTGCAGAAGGGCAATTCTCCATCCATCAGCTCCAGCCTGCACTGCCTCAGGAACACGGCCCACTCGCCAGCTTTGGCCCACTCGTGGCATCTCTAGAGGAAAAAAGTGCAATTGCACAATTCCAGCCAATAAAGAAGGAAGAATGGGACATACAAAACACCCTGTGGAGACCCAGGCATTTAGATGGGACTGTGGAGAGTCTGGGTCCTTGCCAATTGGATGTGTGTCCCCAGCTGCAATCTCTGGGCCTGCAGGAGAGTCTCACTCACCTGCCAAAGCAGAAAGCTCAGGCGCTGTGCTCAGAACGGGCTCGTCTGATGCAAAGCTGTCAGAGCAATGAGAGGGCAGAGCCAGCCCAGCTGGGCCCAGGGCTGAGCCCAGCAGAGCCCTGGCAGAGCCCAGAGCAGCCTCAGCACCCGCAGAGCCCGGCTGCAAGGAGAGAAAGCAGAAACTGCCCGTCAGCTGAGGGCTCCTGTCCCCTTGTGCCAAGGCCTGCGGTGCCCAGACCATGCTGGCTGTGCCCAGAGCTGTGCCCAGAGCTGCCCATCCCTGCTGCCTTTGGAACAGAGCAGGAGGGCAGGACATGTGCCCAGCCTGCAGCCAGCCATGGCACATCCAGCCCTCAGCAGCTGCCCAGAGCAGGATGCTCCTGTGCTCGCTGCCATCTCCCAAAAGCTCTGATCCCACCCTGCCAAGCAGACAGGGACCCACCCCACGCCATCCACGGCTGGAAGAAAAGCTGCTCCCAAACCATGTCCTCAGCCTTCCCCAAGGGCACGGCACATCCACGCTACAGCTGCTCCCAAGCACTTCCCATCCAGTCTGGACCACCCAGAATGCTTGCTCTGGAAAAAGAAACAACACATTATGGAAAAGAGATTAGAGACAAAAAGGGAAAAACTCTTATCTCTGTCAAAGGCTGAGGAAGGCCCAACCCCTACATGCTAGGGAAGAACCCAGCCTTGGGGAGGGAAGCCCACACTTTCTCTCTTCCCCCCTGCACTGCCCCCCAAAATCACAGGGATCCCAAAGCAAACAAGAGCAGTGGAGCAGCCCAAGCCCTTCCTTGCCTGCAAAGCAAAGCAGCTGGGCACAGCTTCTGGAGTCCCACCTCTGCTCCCACCATGGGGTTTGTTTGTGTCGGGCTGGCTGCCCCAGCCCCAGCCCAGGCCACGGTGGGTACTGGGGCTGTTGGCAGGGCCAGGAGCCCACTCCCATTTTGTACCCACCCCAGCCCATCCCCCCAGCCCTGCCAAAAAGCAGCTGGGCAGCCGACTGAAGAATGAGTTGCATCTGCCCCAGCAAAGGGGGAACCTTTGCTTCCCTGCCAGGCTGGGCAATGCCCGAATCTGGGAGCATTTCCCCAGCTCTGGACTCATCTGCAAATACCCTGTGGACTCTGGCTTTGAAGAAGGTGCCAGAATCAAAGTCCATCACCCTCAGCCACTGGTGGCCAGGTTGAGAAGAGCTTATCATCCTTGATGTCATCCTCACTGTCTCCAGCAGCAGCAGCAGCAACATCCCCACCTGGTACAGCTTCTCCAGGGGCTCCTTCTCCTTGCCTGCAGTGAGACCAGGCTCTCAGGGCTCTGCCCAGGGCCCCAGCTGTCAGGGAACCAGGACAAGCAAAACCAGCCTGGATGGTGGCCACCAGTGCTGGGCAGGGCAGCTCAGCTCCAGCAAAAGGGCTGCGTGTTCCCATCCCATGACCCCTGGGCAGTGACACAGGCAGCACAAAAAGGTCTGGGCTCCTTTGCTTCTGATTGCCACAGTGTGTGTGGAGCTGGAACTTACCAGGGCCCTGGATCAAAGTGTGCCTGTGGCTCTCTCCCTTCTTCTATGGCAGAGGAATATCCTGCACCCAAGGATCACAGAACAGGTCTTCTAATGTGGGTCTGTCCAAGAAGTGCACAGATAAACACCACCTGATCAGATCTTTGCACTCTGGGGAGAGAAAGCAGAAACTGCCGCTCAGCTGGAGAAGGCTCCTGTCTGCTTTGCCCCACTATTCCCATGCCCAGGCCATTCTGGATGTGCTCAGAGCTGGGCCTCAACTTTCCCATCAATTCCCTGTTCTGGAGAAGAGCAGGACACGTGCCCCCTCCTCAGCAGCTGCCAGAGCGGGATGCTCACGAGCCCGCTGCTGGCTCCCAGCACTGGTATTCCCCCCATGCCCAGAGAAGAGGATTCACCTTGAGAGAGCCCTTGTGGCAGTGAGAGCTGGCCCCAGCAGATGTTCCAGCCCCTCCTGAAAGGGTGCTCCCCGCAGACCATCTGGTGCAGCAGGATGCCCAGGGACCAGATCGTTGCTGCCCTGCCGTGGTACCAGCCATAGTGGTTCCATTCTGGGGGGCTGTATGACGGTGTTCCTATGGAATACAGATGGAGTTCAGCAGGGGGATGCTGCTGCTCCCACAGCCTGGCCCCAGCATCCCTGGGTGTGCAGGGGCTGCATCAGTGGCACACAGGGTGACCACTGCCCTCTCGCCAGCACCTGGGACTTGTGCACAAACTCAGGGTTGCAAAATAAGCCACTGGTGTTGGAAGAGGGCAGGCCTGGCTAGGCCTGACCATGACATGCAAAGGGAAAACCCCTCCGTGCTGGGGAAAAAACATTCCCTTATCCTCCCTGCTTGCATTGCTCCTAAAATATTATGAATCCAAGGCAAACAGGGCGAGTGGAGCAGTCCAAGCCCTTCCTCTTGCCTGCACAGCAAACTGGCTGGGGCACAGGTTCTGGCCACCCCTCTCTGCTACCCCCACCCACGGGGGTTTTTGTCGGGCTGGCTGCCCCAGCCCAGCCCCTGTCCTGGGCAGAGTGGCTGGAAAAGGCTGCCAGCAGGGCTGGAAGATGGCTCCCCACCCAGCCCCCCTCCAAAGCAACTCAGCTGAAGACTCAGTCCCCTGACTGGCAGCAAAAGGGAGAATCCCCTCTGCCACAGCCAGCTTGGCCTGGGAGATGCTGGGCCATGAGATGCCAGCACCAGGAGCACACCCCTGTGGAGGCTCACCTGCAAAGTGCATGTAGGCTGTGTCTTGCAGGTAGGTGCCACAGCCAAAGTCAATCAGTTTGGCCTGCCCGGTGGCCAGGTCAACCAGGATGTTCTCTGGTTTGATGTCGCGGTGCAGGACCCCGCAGCTGGTGCAGTGCCGCGCGGCCTCCAGCACCTGGCGGAACAGCTCCCGCGCCACCTCCTCGGACAGGAACCGCCGTGCCCGAATGAAATCCCGCAGGTCCTGACACCGCTCTGGCCGCTCCAGCACCATCACAATTTTGTTGGGGAGCTCGAGCCACTCCAGCAGCTGCACCACACCAGGAAAGCCGGTGGACACCTTGTCCAGCAGCACGATCTCCAGCGGTGCGCTGGTGCCGTCGGGCTGCGGGAGGAGCACGATGCCGTCAGTGGGAGCCGATGCCGTGCCAGGCCTGGGGAAGCCCTCACCCAGCCCGGGATGCTCTGCGTCCTGTGCTGGCCCCACGCCCGCTCCCCCTCGAGACGTCCTGGAGGCTTCCACCCTGCCGGGCCTCGGCTCATCCCCGCCCGGCAGCCCCGGCTTCTGCCGCTGGCTCCGCTCACTCACCAGCTCGCCCCAGTACCGGACACGGTTTCGTGGCACCCTTTTGATGGCCACCTGCAAGCCAAGGGGAAGAGCGGGCTGAGCTCGCCGCCCGCCCTGCCCAGGCACAGCCCCATCCTCCTCCTCCTCCGCCCCCTCCTCCTGCGCCCGCCGCCGGCCCCGCCGCTCACCGGGGCGCCGTCCGAGAGCCGCGTGGCCGCGAAGACGCTGCCGAAGCCGCCGCGCCCCAGCAGCGAACCCAGCCGGTACCGCTCCTGCAGGGCCTCCTGCGCCTTCCCTGCGGGCGGGACGCGGCTGTCAGCGCTCGGCCCGGGGCCAGCTACGGCCCCCGAGCGCCCCTCACCCGCCCCGGGCCGGCCATCCCCGGGCGTTCGCTCTTGGGAACGCGACACGGGAGGCTCGGGGCCGGCGGCCGCGCTGCCGAGCGGCGGAGCTCGGGCCGGGGAAGCCGCAGCGGAGGCGGCGGGAGCGGCCGCGCCGCGTGTGTCCTCCGCGGGCCCCGGGAGGAGCTGGGGCCGGGGTCGGGGTCGGGGATGGACCATGCGTCGGGCCCGGCGTCGGGGCCGGGGCCGGGCTCGGGCCAGGCGGAGACAAAGGGCGGCGATGCCGCCCGAGCCCCAGGCACTGATGCCCGCCCAGCAGCGCCACCGCCAGTACGGCCAGAGCCGGGCGGAGGCGAGACTGCGGCGGGACGCCCGGGGACGGGGACGGGGACGGGGACGGGAACGGGGCAGCCCCGGCCGGGGCCGGGGGCGGGCTGGGGGCATGGCCGGGCCCGGCAAGGGGAGAGAGGGAGGCGGGGAGAGGAGAGGAACGCCGGGAAACGGGCTCCGAGAGAGGGGTGCCCGAGAGCGGGAAAGGGAGAGAAAGAAAAAGAGAAAGATAAAGAGAAAAAGAATAGAGAGGCTTCTCTGTTTTTTTGCTGCCGCTGCTACTGCCGCCGCTGTCGCTGCCGCCGCTGCAACTGAAGCCCCGGGGCCGTTCGTCCCCGTGTCCTTTCCCCGCTCGCCCCACGAGCCCCACGGCCGAGCCCCGCGCGCCCCGGGGACAGCCCCTTCGTCTGTCTGAACACGGGAACTTTGCTGTGTTGAGCCCAGATGCAGAGCCCTGACTCCTGCATGCTGGCAGAGCAATCCCCTCGCTTGCTGCTGGGCATTGTCCTTGCTGAGGGTCAAACACTGTTGGGACACCTTCCCTTGGTGTAGGATTCTTACCTGACCCCAGCACTGCTCTTCCATCTCCAGTGTTGCTTTCCAGTAAAAACAGAGCAAGGAAAAGTGTGTGTGGCTCATGGTATTTTAAAGTGCCTAAAACTTGCTAAGTCACCAGTCTTGTAGGTGAGGTGCATCTACAATTACTGGGATGGAGAAGTAGTGCAACATGGAGAAGGGGAGCATAGAAATAAATAGAGGAAAATGTCCTGGATTGTGTCTTCTGTTTTCATGTCACTTCTGGAAAGCTGTTTCAGTTTTCCAGGAATCTTCTCCTGTCTGTTCTTTTCAAGAACCTCTTGTGGAGAACAAGGTTGAACTTCTGCAGCCACCAGCTGCCGCTTCTCTTGGCTTTCCACACTGCACTGTGTGTGCAGCACCAGATCTTGATGTTGCTGGAGCCAGAACCTGGAAATTTCCAAATTTTGTCTTTCTGTGCCAGAAAATCACTGGACTTGGGCTGTGGCAGCACCAGGAAGTTTTCAGATCTGGGCGCTGGCACTGCCAGCAAACACCAGATCTGGGACGTGTCGCTGCCAGTGGCAGAAATCTGCTGGATTTGGGCTCTGCTGGCACTGGGAAATTTCCAAATCGGGGCACTGGTGCAGCAAACACAAGATGTGGGAGGTCCCAGAGCCAGTTGCAGGAAGTTGCCGGGTTTTGGATTTCTGTACCAGCAAATTGCTGCACTTGGGCTGTGCCAGAATAAGGAAATTTCTAGATCTGGGCACTGGCAGTGCCAGCAAACATCCCATTCCAGGCTCCAGGCTCCAGGAAGGACTGGATCTGGACCCTTTCCTTCCTTCTTTCCTTCCTTCCTTCCTGGAGTCCTGCTGGCAGCAAACACCAGATTGGGCAGTGCTGGCAAGGGGAAATTGCCAGGTTTCAGCTTTCTTTGCCAGCAAATTGCTGGACGTGGGCAGTGTTGGAACAGGGAAATTTCCAGATCTGGGAACTGGTGGTGCCAGCAAACACCAGTGAAATCTTCTGGTCCTTGTCCAGACCCTTGACCAGTGGTTGCCCTGAGAACCAGCTCTGGCCCTTTACAGAGAGAGACTGCTTTCATCTGGGTGTCTGGAAACAGAACTTTAATGAAGGCAAACACAACAAACAGGACGGCGTGCACAGTTCAGAGAGCGAAGCAGAAAAAAGCCTGGGTCCAGGGTCTAGCAGGGATATTTATACATTTATTTATGGGGAGGGGTTAAGGTGGGATCTGAGGGAAGGATCCAAGAGGAAGGAACAATTAAGAATATTATAATTTTTGCAGTAAAAAGTAACCAATGGTAGCAAAGAGAACTCAGAACTTTCTAGTTACAGTCTATATAACTGAACAAGAGGATTATGGGCAGGAGCTCCTGCTGACCCTAACTAAAGAGGGTTTTCCCACGGCCTTAACCAAGGCCTCCTTCTTCTTTTAAACCAGCCCAAACACACACCAGGTCTGGGCCATGACAGGTTTTTGCTTTCTTTGCCAGAAAATTGCTGCATTTGGGTTGTGCTGGCACTGGGAAATTGCCAGATCTGGGCACTGGCAGTGCCAACGCACACCAGATCTGGGCGGGGATTGTGCCGCCACTGGGAAATTGCCAAATGTTACCTTTCTGTGCCAGCAAACTGCTGGAATTACACTGGACAGGCATCTGAAATATTCCTGATCGGGACACTAGCAGTGTCAGCAAACATGAGATCGGGTTGCTGTAGGTACCAGGTATTTGCTTGGTTTTGGCTTTCTGCGCCAGCAAATTGCTGCACTTGAGCTGTGCTGGCACCCAGAAATCTCTGGATTTGGGCACTGGCAGTGCTGGGAAACCCCAGATCTGGGCAGTGGCAGTCCTGGCACCAGGAAATTGCTGTGTTTTATCTTTCTTTTCCAAAAACTTGCTGCACTTGGGCTGTGCTGGAACCTGGAAATATCCGGATCTGGGCACAGGCAGTGGCAGCCAACACCAGATCTGGGCGGTGCTGGTGGCTGCACCAGGAAGCTGCAAGGTTTTGGCTTTCTTTGCCAGAAAATTGCTGCATTTGGGTTGTTCCAGCACTGGGAAATTGCCAGATCTGGGTACTGGCAGTGCCAACTAATAGCAGATCTGGGCAGTGCCGGTGCTGACACCAGAAAATTGCCGGGTTTTGGCTTTCTGTGCCAGCAACCTGCTGGACTTGGGCTGTGCTGCCACTGGGAAACAGCTGGATCTGAGCACTGGCGGTGCCAGCAAACACCAGATCTGGGTGGGGCCAGACCCAGTAATGCTAGACATGAATTTGTAGAGAATTTTTAAGGTTTGACAGAAGGTTTATATAGTATGTCTACAAGGAGGTTTACAAGAAGGTTTATATAGTACGTACAAGTACCAGGAATTCAGATTCCTGTGCCAGCACGTTGCTGCAATTGGGCTGTGCCAGAATAGGGAAATATCCAGATCTGGGAACTGGCAGTGCCAGCAAACAGCACATTTCAGGAAGGACTGGATCTGGACCCTCTTCCTCTTTTCCTTCCTTCCTTCCTCCCTTCCTCCCTCCCACTCTACAGGCTGGGGACAGAGTGGCTGGACAGCAGCCAGGCAGAAAGGGACCTGCAGGGACTGATGGGCAGCAGGCTGGACATGAGGCAGCAGTGTGTCCAGGTGGCCAAGAAGGCCAATGGCTCCTGGCCTGGCTCAGGAATGGTGTGGCCAGCAGGAGCAGGGCAGTGATTCTTCCCCTGTGCTCAGCACTGCTTGGGCAGCGCCTTGAGTGCTGTGTCCAGTTCTGGCCCCCAATTTAGGAAGGACATGGAGGGGCTGGAGCGTGTCCAGAGAAGGGCAACAAGGCTGGGGAGGAGTCTGGAGCACAAGTCCTATTCAGAGTGGCTGAGGGAGCTGGGGTTGTTTATCCTGGAGAAGAGGAGGCTCAGGGGGGACAAGGTTGTGTCAGGGCACAGGCTGGACTTCGTGATCTCCAGGGTCTTTTCCAACCTTGCTGATTCTGGGATTCTCTGAAACCACCCTTGGAGCAGTTGCAGGATGAGCTCTGGGCCTCCTCTTCAGAAGCTCCAGCAGCCCAGGTCCCTCAGCTTCTCCTGCCAGCCCCAAAGCCCATCCTGTCAGTCCTGCAGAGCCTCTGCAGCTCCTCCTCATTGCCCAGAACAGGGAGCCCCAGAGCCAGACACAGCAGCCCAGATGTGTCCCCCTGGCCTGTGGTGCCTCTGGCAAGGGAGCAGCAGGAGGCACTGCAGGAGCCTGCAGACAATTCCTGCAGCACTTGTAGGATGATCCTGCTCCCCAAGGGACGTTCCCATGGTGCCAAGTCAGGAACTGCAATGGGGAGTGGGGCCAGAGAGGGAAGGGCAAACAGGGATGGGCTGTTTGCAGGGGAGGGAACAGCGGTGGGCAATGAGA